>NC_056729.1:1907518947-1907728947 GCF_019279795.1 Protopterus annectens
ACTTGACTGACTTTTTATTAGGCCATTCTAAGCCTATCCAGTTTCCTTTCCAAAAGTCAGAGTCTAACACTTTAACCATTATACCAACCCCCAATCTTTAACAGCATCTATTCTTTTGCATCAATTTCTTTTCTTTTTTTTCTTTTTGTACTTATCCCTGTTTTTTACCCTTTTACCATTTTTTTTATTTTACTACATCCCAATCTATGTTGTTGTCTTCCTCGCTTATTTCAGAACATTCTTCTGTGTTCTAGTTATTATTTTTTCTCGTCTAAGTTTTCTTCTATTTCTACTACTTTTTTTTTATTTTCATCACTTTCTTTTTTTTTCTTTAATCTTATTTTTATTTTTGCAATCCATCCAAAAATGTCCAATTTTGTTACATTTATAACATTTAAATTCATGTTTTTGCATCAGCTCCAATTTCCTCACAAATATAACATTTTCTTATATCACAGTTACTTATCAAGTGTCCTTCTTTTCCACTATATATGTGTGTGTGTGTGTGTGTGTGTGTATATATATATATATATATATATATATATATATATATATATATATATATGTGTGTGCATTTTTGTGGATCATACCCAGTATTTTATGACACCATATTCCCCTTCACATTTATCATGCTTGATATATTTTTTCTCTTTCTATTTTTAATGCAATATTACAATCCCATCCAGCAGTCCATAAGCTCCTTTTATCATAAACATTTGCAATGTCCAGTACTTCTTTGCATAAGGTTTTCAAATGTCCTTGCAGTGTCTCTTTTTCCACCTCTGCTCAAACTTGTACAAACATTTCTTTTTTTGTTTCCTTGTTAAATTATTTTACCCTATAAAGATTTCATGGGTTGCAGTCTTTCTTCTTTTGATTTTCCCCAAGAAAAAATTCCATTAAAAAAACATCTTGTTTATAATGTCACAAAATGCCTTTTTGTTAATAAGAATATATGCTCTTTCCTCATGTGCTTTTACACCCAAAGGAGCTATTAAGTTGTCCCACACTTCATACCTCTAAAATTCTTTATCTTCTTTACTTTGAATCCCTACCACATGCTTACATTTTTCGTTTTCTTCTACCATATTTTCTGTTGCCCCCCTTTTGCCTTCTTTTACTTTCTCTGCATATGTTTTCTTTTCTGTCTCACCACTATTTTTCTGGATTGCCTCTGCATTGTCCTTTTGTATTTTCACCATAGTATCCCCTCTGGAAATGTCTCTTTCATTTTTGGCTCACTCTTTATCACCGTTTCTTTAAGTAAATCATCTCACAACCTTCCTGACTGCATGGTTGTAATTATCCAGTTATAATTTGCTGACTCTCCTTCATCAATCAGATTTCTTTCAAACAACTCTTCAGAATCTTGCACACATCCTCTGATCTCAATATTTACTTTTCTTCCTTTCTCTCACCACTCCATTATCTACTTCTCTCTCCATCTGCCTCTCTGTTTTTCCAGGCCACCTCTGCACCTGGAACAGAAATAGGAAGTGCTCCTGCAAAATGGGCCCCACTCATAACAATGATGAGTAAGGGAATTTCTCTGAGGTCCTGGCCAAATTTCCCCCAGTGGCATAAATACCAACTCAGGTCTCCTCCTGGAAAGTGACTACTAGTCTAGCGTGGCTGATGAGATCAGCAGAAGCATAAATAAATAAATAAATAAATAAATAAATAAATAAATAAAACAAAAAAATTGTACTGTTTGCACTGCTTTTTCAAATGGGCTTAGTGTTTTGCCTATCTATTTAAAAAAATCACTTTTAAGTCAGTTCTGTCATTTTGCTGTATTTTACCATGTTTTTCTCTCTCTGAATTTGAAGTTAAACGCTGTTTTTCTTTTCCATTGGTTTCTTTCATTTATTAGCTTAGCAATATTGCATTGAGCTATACTTCAAGCAATACCACACAAATGTGTACTCAACAGAGGTGGACACCAGTTAAAGTTTTACTCTTAGCAAGATTAACCAGACCCATACCCAGTAGCAAGTTCTATGTTGGTACTGCTACTCACTTCTGGATCAAGTTAAATTACTTTACCTGTTTTTACATTAGTTAGCATCTTACCAATATTAAGTTATTATGCCTTGCACATTTTATTGTATTAATATTTATTATACTGAACTCTTAAGAATTTATTAAAGCATGTCAAATACTGTGCAAAGAAGTCTTATAGCCCAAATGTACATTCTCTTGGACTTAATGGGAAGGTCAGATAGCCTACCTTCCTTCAGTTGCCAGCCTCATAGCACTTGGTCTACTCAGAAATGTAACAGTTGTCTGATGCTCACAGAAAGCAAACTCTGATTTACCTCATCACTAACTGTCTTTGAGAGATGCAAATATTTAGCTAACGTGGAGACATCACTCTCACATATGAACACAGCCTTTAAGCACCTTGCGTTCTTTACAGCACTCCACACAACTAACTGGAAAATGATCATACTATGTGGCTGGAAAAAAGTTATTGCTTAAGCCTCCAAGTTCAAACAAGAATAGGACACAATATAAATCAAACTACATAACACATAGTACCATTTCCATCCCAGAGTCAACAAAAAAAAAACTTCCCCCAAACCCAGTACATTTAAACCCTTTACTAATAAAATGAACTGGTAATGGGTATCTCCATCGTCAGGCACACAGACTCTACTCATACAAGGCTGGACAAGAATAGGATGACTGTGAATTTTCTTTCAGGTGCCAAGATCTCTGATATTGAAGGGACCTTAAGACCTTCAAGCTCAACAGGTATTACTATGACATGGTGCTGGTCCATGTGGATGTAAATGACTTGCTACTAAAAATCTTGAGGGATATGCAAACAAGCATTTTTGGGCTCTCCATACATGTTACAAATGTAGGAGAGACCCTGACTTAAGTGGAATCCTACCTTCTCTGAACATGATGCTGAGGTACAAAGAAAAAGCAATTTTTTCCAAAGTTTTCTCAATAAGTGGTGTTATTTGAGGGGGATCCAGTAGGTGTCACCTTGGGATGAGATGCTGCACACCATTACTTGCCTCACTAAGAATGGATTGCACCTCTCATTCCAAGAATTTTGCATAATGGCTAAAGCCCTTGCTGCCCATGATTTTCTGGAATGACACTGAAGAATACAGTCAGTCAATAATGCCAAACATTATGGTTTCATATGTCGTATGGTTAACAAAATGTACGTTGATGCAAAACATTTGGTTCTATTACATTTTTAATTGTATTTGAGTAATATATAAAATTGCCAATGATTTCAGACCTTTGTTCCCCCATCACAGTTTGTTTTGTTCCTGATTCTTGAACACAGAAGTTAAGAGCTAAGTTTCCTTGTGGTATAGTGGCCCACACCCATGTCCTTCTTCTTGTTGGTAGTGAATTCATACATGACATTTGTGGCACTGAATGGCCCCTTTATAGAGCAGCTCCAACTGTAAAAAGAAACTGGTACTGCAGGTACTTTTCCTGCCTGCAATACCAGTTATTTTATATAGATGGAGGATTTCAGCAGGTTCATCTTTATAATGATTCTGGTACTGTAGGGAGGATCCCAGCTTGCTGTGCATATTTCCTTATACTAACAGAGCTGTTGTGCCCAGAAACGTAGCTAACTTTAGCCAGATTCTGGAGCCAAGCTGAATCATGAACAGCTTCACACAGTGCTTCGATAAGGTGATGCAGTTCATTGTGCTAGGGCAAAATGTTTTTCCATTGAATTCAACACCTTGCCTGTTGAAATTGGTGGATTCTGCCTGATGATTGTATCCCTAGGGTAGGTTTAATTTTAATGTTTGGTGTAGCAAGGGTGGAATTGTGGAGGGTGCGTGATATCATTATACCAATATTTGGAATCCAGCGATAAGTATATATTATGGTGGTCATTTGCTCTACTACCTAAAGCTGGACTACAGCTTAGCCATAAAATATGGAAGAGATTAAAAGTACAATTTCTGGATTTCCAAGTGTTGGAATCCCCACCCCCACCCCCATAGTGGTCTAAAACAAAATATGACAATGTTTTCAGTATGACTCTTCTGAAATACTATATTTTGAAGGTAAAGAAAATGTTTTAAAAATTTCATTATACTGTTCGTATAAAATCTTTGTGACTGTATTATTAGCCATTTTCCACAACATCAACATTTCATAAACCCTACAACATGGGCTGGGTATTATAGCGAATTTAGTTCAGTCTGTCTACCAGTGGAAGAATATAAGGATATAACTGAATTTAAAAATTACACCAAATTTCCAAATAATTTTTTATCTTTCAGTGTATGAGTATCACTGTACTGTTCTTTTTATTTCAGGATGTATCACAACTCTATTTCCAGATCGTAACTTTCAAGGAGTTGTGCTTAATAAATTCATGACACCAGATGCAAGCTACTGTCAGCTTTTGTGCACCTACATTCCTAAGTGTGATTTTTTTTCCTTTGTAACAGAAACACAAGTTTCAACTGTGAATTATACCAGGTAATATTTTTTGGTTACAGTCATTGTTTATATCGCCAATATCTTTTTTGTGGACATAAATGCCACATTACTATATTTAAACGATAACTGCATTGCTTTCTTGTGGGAAGTGTACAATTTTAATATTTTAATTTCTCCTAATTTTAGAATTGTCAATGTTGTTGTTAGTATGTCCTTACCTTCTGTGTGCTAAATCAATGCACAACAAACAAACAAGCACCAGACACAATACCTTGCATGAGTAATAACTGGGCATGCACCTGAGGAGACTGTTTATGAGCCTAACCCTATTTTCCTGAAACACAGCCTGGTTAAGTCACTCATTCCAATCACAGGTAGGCAAACTGAATCAAACCATATGCTATGAAAAGATGCTTGTTAACAGTTCATAACTTTAATTTTCTGTGCCTACTACCAAAATAACCTTCTTCATGATAAGATTTAAGCACACGGATTCCATAGAGACCGGAGCTTTAATCCAGCATTTTAGACCACTCATCAAATCAAACATCTTAGCCCAAATGTATTAACAGTGCAGTTATCCTTAAAATGATCTTTGTGAAGATGTTAATAAATACATATGAGTAAATTTGCTATTACTTGCATATCAATGTAAAGCAAATGACACTGATTCTTTCACTGGACACTGAGGTTTTTATATTCCAGTTAATGTACATGCTATATGAAGAGTCTTTGGTGTGTTTTTATTCATCATTACGTAGTTGTTCATATACTGTGTTACCATTCTGTGTAAGTCACTTGGGTGGAGGATATATTAATAAAATATATTAACCCCTATTTTTGGTGAATAGCTTTGAAACAAAAGTGAATGCTTTTGACATTATCTTGGCAATACCTAATCAGTAGAACATTTAACTAGTAGTATTTTTTATAGAAATCTTATACAGTTTCTTAAGTAACCATGTATACATTAATGTCTATTGTATTAAAATATGTAATTCTTTTACATTCTGTTGCTTAGCCATATAATCATTAATAAGTCAATAAAAGTACTTTAATCAGAAATTGTCTAACTGCTTTAACTCACAGAAATCTTACCACTTCAATGGATGAAACCAACACTTAGTACAAAATGTAATCAAGAGGCAAAACCAAGGAGGGGGTAGATTGTATCTGAAGAAGTGTTGTGGAAGCAACGCGAAAGAACACATACTTCATTAAACTCACGTTATCTTTTAACTGCTGTGTCTACCGCCTCCTTGGTTTTGCCTCTTGGCTGCTTTAACTGTTTGATGTCTCCAATGTCAAATGCTACACAACTTTTTAGGATGTTTCCCAAAATTTATAGCAAAAATATGGAACACTTACATAGCTAATGAGCGTCATACTAGAACAGAAGAGTATCAGTACACTAGCAAATGCAATGCCTCTATGTTGCACATGCTTGCTATTCCATATTTCACCCCATTTGAGCAAGCAGGTACTCCAGTGGTGATGGTTTGATGAGCCACATAAAATTTAATGGGTTGTATTGCTCTGTTCTTCATTATGTATTAATCTTTATGAATCTGTCAGAGTTACATTACACAGGTTTACTGCATTTAAACCCTACTCTTACTATACACCAAATGCTATGAAAACCACCCTATGACTGAGGCCATCCAGCCCTAAATAATCTGCAATCTTGGCTCAGAATAGAAATCAGCCTATAAAAGGGATGCCTGAGTTTCAACCTCACACTACATAGGAATTAAAACAACTACTGACTGATTGCACTAAAGCAGAATTTCCCTGTCCTGTAATTAATCTATGAACCTATATATATATATATATATATATATATATATATATATATATATATATATATATATATATATATATTTATATATTAAAAACTGGGAAAATGTTATCATTACAAAGTACCAAAACTTGTGCTTGGATACCATCTCATATTGTTGTCTCTTCTGCTTGCCTAGTTATTAATTCTATCACTTCTTGTATGATATGTCCATTCAGTTCTATCCATACACTGATTTAAATCCAGGTAGTTCACATGGTCAATAATATTTTCCTTTTTCTAACTTGGACTGTCCTTCGTATGTATTTTCACAATATGTTTAAATCATCTCTGCTTTCAATACAGGATCCTGACTCAGTTGCACAACCTGTACATTATGAATACCTGCAATCATACTCTGTGAATGTTGCTGCCTCATTCTTACTCTGAATCCTCATTGAAACTTTGTCTTATCGTTTTGTGTTACACTATAAAACTGTAATTTCCCCAAGATTTTACTATAGAACTGCATTTTTTTTCTCTTTCTACAAGTCCTTCACTTTTGTTCTGTACTTCCTGAATTCCTGGTCTACAGTTAGTCATTTCATAGATAGAGTCTCTTAATTATCTGATTCTGATAGAATGAGATAATCTGCAAAACGACTTAAATAACAGAAATTCATTAAATGTGCGCATTTTAATCAAATCTGCTTATCTAAGATCAATATTTTCTAAAATGGTGGTAGTATAACAATGTAGCTAACTGTATTCATGTATTTATTTATTTATTTATTTTTATTTATTTATTTATTTATTTATTTATTTATTTATTTATTTATATTAGTTGACCAGGAGTGTCCAACTGGACGTAGGCCCATTTTCAGCCGAGGCCTGGGGAGAAAAGCTCCACAGTTAAAATAAACAGACAGTATTTACATTGGATTACATAGCGATTAACAATTTACATAGCAATTACTTACAACATATTTACAGATGAAGAACATAGTACATCAGTAGACAACTAGAATCTTTATCTGTGAAGTACAAAACAGACATTAACAAATGTTACAAGAAGAAGTTCCTGCTGTATAATAAGTACTGGCTTATGAGTATCTGAGCTTGCTATAATCAAGGTAGTTAGTGGAGTGGAAAGAAAGGTAGTGGTTGGATGGGGAGGGTGATATTAGAGTGGGAGTTGCAAGGGCATAGCCAGCATGTTTTAGGTGCGCTTTTAGTAAAGTTTTGAAGTGGGTGCATGATGGTATGGAGGTAATTGTGGGTGGGAGGGAGTTCCATAATTTGGCTATGGTATAAGAGAATAGTGCTTCACCAACAGAGTTACTGGCTTTAGTGATCTGCAAGTGATTTTTGTTGCTGGATCTTAGTGGTCTGGTGCTGCAATAGGGTTGGAGTAGATTCTGGAGGCATGGGACATTTAGTGGATGGTTTACTAGTTTGTGGGCGAGTGAGAGTTGATACCATTGAAGGAGGTGCGGGAGTTCAAGCCAGCCCAGTTCAGCAAGTGAGAGACAGTGGTGACTACGGTAGGATGCCCCTGTGGCGAATTTGGCGATTTTGTTGTAGCAGGTCTCTAGCTTGTTTAGATCGCATTGTCTTAGGTTGGTATATATTGGACAGGCATAAAGTAGGGTGGAGATAAGGTGGGAATTTGCTATTGAAATCTTTGCTGCTTTGATGAGAAGTTGCTTATTTCTGTATAGCGCTCCTAGACTTTTGTGGACTTTTTTTATGGTCAAGGATATGTGAATGTCAAATTTTAATTTATTGTCTATTTCTACTCCTAGCAATTTGGTGTGTTCAGTTGGGTATATAGTTGTGTTGTCTTTTGCTGTGATGTTAAAGTGAGAGTTGTTTTGAGTATGTTTGGTGGGTTGGAAGATGAGTAGTTTAGTTTTGTTTGGGTTGAGTATTAATTGGGCATCGGATAACCAAGTTTCAACAGAGGAAAAGGCTTCCTGTGTGACTTTTTGCAGTTTGGGTAGGGATTGGGTTGAGCAGATGATGGTTGAGGCATCTGCATATTGTATGAGTGTGCCATGTTTGGCGACAGAGGCTAGATTATTGGTGAAAACAGAGAAGAGTTGGGGTCCAAGGATGGATCCTTGGGGAACCCCTATGGAGACAGGTAGTTGGGGAGATATGTCATTCTGCCATACAACGGATTGTTGGCGGTCAGACAGGTAACTCTGAAACCAGTTGGTGACTGATTGTGAGAAGGATATGTTATTGAGGACAGAGATAAGTTGTTTGTGTGGGACCATGTCAAATGCTTTAGATATGTCTAGGAAAGTAGCAGAGGAGAGATAGCCATTGTTTTTATGCTGAAGGATAGTGTTAGTAAAGGAGAGTAAGGCAGTGGTAGTGCTATGGTTTGGTCGGAAACCATGCTGAGTATTGGAAAGGAGGTTGTTAGTAAGGAGGTAGTCTGAGATCTGAGAGTGTATGCATCTCTCTAGTATTTTGGAGAGTGGAGAGAGAATAACTATGGGGCGGTAATTGGTTAGTTCTGTGGAGGGTCCGCCTTTGTGGAGGGGAATTATATGTGATACTTTCCACAGTGTGGGAACGTAACTTTTTAACAGAGATCGGTTAATCAAGATGGATACTGGGTAGGCCAGAGCATCAGCTGCGATTTGTAGGTATTCACTTGGGAGGTTGTCTGCTGCTAATCTGGTGGGCTTAAGTTTAGTTAACAGTTTGTTATGTTGGAGGTAGGTACAGGAGAAAAAGAGAAGGCAGTGGGGAGATTACTAGTTGAAGGTGTGGGTTGGAAGGGAGGGGGTTGTGTTGTTTAACTAGTGATAGTATGGCTTGTGTGAAGTGTGTGTTGAATAAGGTAGCAATATTTTCTGAGGAGTGAGGGATGTTAGGAGGAGGGGTACTGACTTTACCTGGGTGGAGGATGGAGTTTATGGAGGACCAGAATTGTGTGTGGCTGTGTTGAGAGGAGTCTAGGGCAGACTGGTAGTATTGGAATTTGTCCTGTTTTATTAGCTTTTTGACTCTATTGCATAGTTCTAGGAATTTCTGTCTAGTTGAGGGGGTTTTGGTTTTGCACCAGTGCTCCCAGGCTTTATCCCTGTTTTTCATTTCTGACTTAGAGGTTTTCTGTAGCCATGGGGCTACATTATTACCTTGTGTCTGCTAGTTTTACAAGACTTTATTATCTAGATTATGTGGTCTCCCTTCACTTGAGCTCTAAAACCAGCTTTTTTACTTTAACAGGGTTTTCCGACTACACTCTTGTAGCAGAAGTGTACTGTAGCAACCTGTCTGAGTTGGGAGGTGCTGGCTGCAAGCTTATTGTGTGTTTTCTTGATTGGTCTGTAGGCCTTCCTGTTGTAAAACTTGTTTTTCTGATTCTATATAAACCCTGTGTTTGCGATAGGTTGCTCTCCGCACAGTGGTGGTTAGCAGTGCCTTATATACGCATAAACATTATCAAGTTACATTATCAAGTTACAGGATCTGTGGAACCTAGTCGGACATTCCCGGTCAACAAATGTTAAATAAATAAATAAATAAATAAAAGTTAACATTTCCCTTAGAATAACTATCTCTGCAGCCTTCCCCAGTCTCCCTGCTGTTCTAGGAGCATCTGAAATGCACAAAGAACAGCATCACTTTCTTGGATAGCTGCAGTTCACACTGAGTATAGCACACATTCTCCATCTGTATGCTATCGTCCCAGCCCAGTTAAATCTTCCCACTCTTCTTCCTGGTTAAACCCACTGTAAAAAAGGACTGAAACTATGGATAGGCTTTTTCTTGCTATCACTGCTGCCAGCCTGGTGGACATGGGCATCCTGATGCAATGTGGCAATTGTCTCAATTATACTTACAACCACTTAATCCCGAAACAAAAAATACAGTATGTGAGAGATGCAGTTATATTATGAAAATTGAGACATGACTCTCACATACTGACAAATCAAATGGCAAACAGGTTGTCAGGACACATACATCATTTCCCTCACTAAATAAGGTCTTGATACATAAACCCACATATGCAGAAGTACTCACAAGTAACTTACCAAAATCTCAGAGGCATCCCATACATTGCCTTCAGAATCCACTTGCAAACAAAACCAAGTCAATAACAACAACTACACATAAAAGTACACAATACAGTGCCTGTCTCTATAAGCAACCCTCTAAGGTGAAACACCACACTTTCAAACATCTTGGTCAAAGGAGACTCCATTGTGAGACAGTTGGATGCTCCTCTCACCAGGTTGAGTAAAGAGAGGCTTACAGTCAGTTGCCAGGATTCCCCAGATCATGCAGGCTCTCAGGTCACTCAGCCACAAGTAAAAGTATGACTCAGTCATAGCCCATGAGGGTGTGAATATCCTGAGACATACCTCCCTGGACTATATAAAGTGAGACATGATGGACCTCTCTGAATACATGTCACAGGCTGATATTCTACCTTCACCAAGAATGATGCCACAAAACAAACAGAAAATGATTGACTTCAGTAATTAGCTATTGGTGTCATTCCAACGGGATCCAGTATTTGTCAGCCTGGGACAAAATGATTGACAGACCACACTGCTTTGATAGAGATGGTCTTCACCTGTCTCCTTTAGGTATTCAACTACTGTCCAAGACATTAGTCCCCACCATAGTGCCTTTTTAGGCAGTGCCAAACCAAAAGACCTACCAATAAAACAAATTTTGCTAATGCCAAGCTGAAGGTACTGCTGCTCAGTGCTAGGAGAAATAACAAGAAACTGGACTCACTGGAAGTTCTCCTTGTCTGGATAATGTTGACATCTGTGCAGTCACAAAGATGTGGTTCAAGGCTGCAGAAAGCACCCCAGCAGACACACATTCAGACCACCTTCCGAAAAGGAAAAAGAAATGAAAGGGGGGGTTGTTTACATTTACATAAAAAAGCAATAACACCTCTAGTTTGGTCAAGCAGGATGACTTTCTTGAGCTACTCTATATCCAGCTGACCATGGGCAAAATCATCTACCATAACATCACTAGCTACAGGTCCCTAACCATGAACCATGAAAACCTCTCTGCATACCTGAAGTTACTAGAATCAGTTGCCATTCAGCCAACACACTACTCACTGGTGATTGTAACTACCCCTCCATAAACTAGGAAACATATATGACCACTAACATGCAGGCTCAGTGATTCCTGGACTTTGTCACTGTGAATGATCTGGAACAATTGGTCTGCACTCCTACTAGGGGCTCAAATATCCTTGACATAGTATTCACAAACATTGGGGAGCATAGCACCCTTCCAGCATAATGTCCTCATTGGTAAAATCAAAACATAAATTGGTCAAATGTAATGGTAGTACCACCATCAAACCGTAAAACCTAAAGAAATTTTCCAATGCAAATTACCTCCTATTAAGTGATAGCATAGGTAATTTTAAAGCTGCCCCTAACTCTGAAAATATGAAGGCCAATGCAGAAATATACACAAATACCACGTACAACCGCTTAAGCAACTGCATAGAAATGACAGTACCTGACCAAACTAAACCTAGGTCTAGCCTAAAAACAAACCTCCCTGGTGGACTCCTGGCATAAATAGACTATACAAAAAAGAAGAAAGAAATTCTTGTCTAGAAGTAAGTGGAAGGAAGCACTACAGAGAAACATTCCCTTATTAGTCTCAACAGGCAAATCAAGGAACTAGTCAAGTCTTCAAAAGCTAAATACAAGACTAAAATAGCTTCCCAAGCAAAGGATAACCACAAGGCAACTTTTAGTTATGTCCAAATTCTAAAGGGAAACACTCATCAATGTACTGAGTTGGCTGTAGATGGCACTACCTATACTAAGCCAGAAGAAACAACAGAGCTGCTAGGCAATAAATTCAGATCAAATTTCACTCCCTAATCACCCCTCCGGTCACTCCCCATAAAATACCTCCTGACATTCCTTTGCCTGTTATCACAAAAGAACAGGTCATCACTGCACTCTGTATAGCTAGAAACACAGCATAAATGGGCCCTGACAAAATCCTTGGGTGCCTATTTAATAGCTTGAAACATGACCTAGCAACCGACATGGATCTCTATTTAACCAGAGTCTCCAGACAGACTTTGTTCCAGTGCAAATGGAGGACAGCAACATTCATCCCTCTGCATAAGAGAGGACCATCAACTGATCTATGAAACTGCAAACCCATACGTCTGGCTAGCCTCATATGTAAGGCTACGAAAAGGATAATCATGGAACTGATTAACAACAACACAGGAAATCTTCAGACCCAACACAGCTCGACTTCAACAAGGGGACGTCCTGCCTGCTCAATCTGGTGGACATCTTTGAGAAGGTAGCCCAGGCTTTGCACAAGGGTAAGACAGTGCATACTACCTACCTTGATTTGGCCAAGGCGTTTGACACAATAGCCCACCTGAGTATTATACATAAACTCACAAAACTGGGCATAAACCTCTATGTCTTCAGGTGGATAGCCAAATGGCTCATGGATGGGACATTTGTTGTTAGAGTGGGGGGAGTACACATCCAGCAAGAAGCCAGTCACCAGTGGAGTACCACAGGGCTCAGTGCTGGGTCCACTCCTGTTTCAAATATACTTCTCAGATGTCAAGGCAAATGTAGCTGGCCTTTTACCAAGTTTTCTGATGACTACAAGTTGGGGGCAATCGTTCACTCCCTAAATGATGTTGATCTCCTACAGAAAGGCCTGTTACAGACTAATGGTTGGTCTCAGAGCCATGGCCTCAGGCTAAATGTGATGAAGTGCATAATAATACCCTTTGGGAAACCAAATACCCCTGCAGATTACAACATTGATAGCACCCCCCCCCCAAGATTGGACCCAGTGGTGAGAGATCTGGGTACTCAGATAGACAGCAATTTGAACTTTGACCACCATGTGTTCACAATGGTGAGGAAATCTTTCTATGTGGCTTGGCTAATAAGTAAAGGCATGGCATCCACATCTAAGGATGTCACTATACCACTGTACTCAGCCCTCATCAGACCAGTAATCAAGGACAATGCACCCTTTAGCATGTACCTTGCCAGGCACCTGTAGTAGCAAGAGCATCCTCAGAGGTTTCTCTCCAAAACACTAGAGGGCATATCCAACATGTCATATGTAAACCAATTAAAAGCCCTAGCACTGTATTCAGTTTCCTACTGATTACTGAGGGGTGATCTGTATCTGACCTACAAGGCAGTCTCTAACTCAGTCCATAAGAAAATGTTGCATAGTCACAAAACTAACTGTATGAGGGTTACCCACTCCAAAGTCCTAAACCTGATGTCTGACATGAATAGATCATGCTGTAGAGACAGATATGTGTCCCAGAGGTTACGCCTCCTCTGAAATAGGCTTCCTATTCGAGTGAAGCAAAACCCTTCCCTGACCATCTTCAAGTGCAATCTGGACAGATGGATGGGAAATCATAAATTCACTCCTGAGATGGTGCCTATGTCCCTTACTGACAGAGGCAGTTTGTAAAATTACTAAAAACCCTGCTTGCTAACCCTTGTTAACTTTCCCCTTGGGGTAGATAAATTGGGTAAAATCTGGATAAATCTAGCTGGGCTCATAAAGGCTCTTATGCCATTAGCCTAGTGATCTCCAATCAACCTATGAACCTATTTTTCAGTTAAAGGGTATTAAATGTCTAGTCTATGGATAAACAATGTTATGAGTTTTTGAGATAAGAAAAATTAAAGTAATTAGATATAATGAAACATTTAACAATTCTGGAAACATTGTAAAATAAATCGATGTTCAAAAATGTATCTCCTTTACCCTTTGGCATCTGATTTTGTTTCAGGATTAGTCTTGTGGGTTATTGTTTTGCCACAAAGAGTTATATCACTGCTTTGTTAACTACTGAAATAAAGTACCAGTTTAGCTTGATAATATCATCAAAGTTATTGCCAGTGAAGGAATGAATATCCTGTTTAAATGTAATCCTATACATTCCAGTTCATTTAATGAAATATTTATTGATGAAGTTATTGACAGATTTATTCAGTTTATTGAGCTGGTGAAAGGATACATAGTAGACTTCTAAACTGAATTTATAATTGGATGACTTGCTATAGTCCTTAAAAGTTTGTAATACACTATAAATAGTTGATTTTAGTTTATGAAATATAAAAAAAATCTGATGATCAACAGAAGCAATACTGATAACTGAATGACCAGTTGCTGTTTATTCATTGTCACTGTTTTTTATTAATTTTGTAATATTTTTGTGAGTAAAAGTTTCACTGTAAGAATAAAAGGAGTGAGCGACAGAGGCACATTTGCCATACACTAGTTAAAATTCTGACTAGCTCTGAAAACTCGACAAAGAGACAAGAATAAGAGTCATATAAAATGTTAATTGCTTGGAAATGCTGTGCAGGAAAATCAGTTCTAGTTCGATAAGTCAAAAGAAAAGGTAGACAAAATTGGTCAGATTCTTTATTGGCATGCACATTATGATAAATAACTAACTGTAATATAATTTATTACATTTCTTTGAATCTTTCATGGAATTTTAAAATTACTTGATTAGCCATGAATTCAAACTTTTCACTAGAATGATTGTATAAGTGTTTATGCTGAGATTGATAAGGCATATGGTATGATAGTTTATAATAATTACAGGTTGCAAATTTAATTTCAATATAAATGTCGTTTTAGATTACTTTAATAATTGTCCACTGTACTATGATGCTTAATATTGATAAACAAGTTAATAAATATAGGTAAACTGGTAATTTTGATATGATAGTTGCCCATTCTCCATATATATCTCTAGACTGTATTTTAGAACACATTTTAATTGAATGCAGCATAGTTTAAATTAATGCTTAGCCTCAACTAAGGAATCCATATTTATAATGCCTGAAAGATTCTTAAGATACTGTCTAGTACATTTCTCTGTTTTTTTTTGTTTTCCAGTGAAGTAATATTTTCACCCCAGCATGTTTTCAGATATGTAATTTAACAAGTAATGACACCACTTACCACTAATTCAACTGCTGCCCTTTTAAAGTCAGAAAGGATGGAGTCATCATGGTCACTGAAGAAGTTTGTTTGAGTTAAAGAAATTATGTGTGTCATCATCCCTTATTGATCAAGACAAGTGTGATTTGGCATCAAGTTGGAACAATGAGTTCTAGGGACAATGG
The DNA here is from genome assembly GCF_019279795.1 of Protopterus annectens. Classification (NCBI taxonomy): domain Eukaryota; kingdom Metazoa; phylum Chordata; order Ceratodontiformes; family Protopteridae; genus Protopterus; species Protopterus annectens. The sequence continues at coordinate 1,907,534,329 of NC_056729.1, forward strand.
CAATTTTCAGATGAATCAAAAAATGGTAGTAAAATGAATGATGCTCTTTGATATATGGTAAACGACACAATGAGATTTGAAGATGATAAAGAAATCTATCCTGGCCAAGATTCATGAGTAGCAGAAATGAGTCAAATATTTCCAGTGGCTTGATGGGAGTTGAAAATATTACGTACATTCATAAAATCCTAAAGCATTAAGGTATTGTATTTAATATACAAAGTTGCAATTTCCTGCTTGTCTGTGTGGCTACGTAAGCCCAGTTAAATTACAATCACCTAGAATTATATTGATGTTATCAAACACAGAAGTACTATAAAAGAGAGCAAGCTGCGTGAACAGTGTCTAAAACTACAGGGTGAGATTACAGTGGACCCTCAATAGTCACAAATCTTCCATCAGCATCTTTCCTTCCCTGTGCTACCAGGCAAGGACAACATTTTTTGATTAATATTGTTACTCCAGAATTATTTGTAGATTTTTCCTGTTGCCATATGGATCCATTCTCTTTTTAGAGTAAAATTTTAACAGGTATATGTGGGCCTCTTGTTTAAAGCATATATTAATATTAAACATATAAAATGTATCAGAAAGTTTTAATTTATTATTTACCTGCAGATTATGCACACTGCACAGTGAAACAGTAAATTTAGACAGGTCTATATCATTTAATTGAAATATGTATTTGCCTGAATATGTATTCATCAAACTCTAAACGTTCTTTCGGCATTTCCTGGTTAGGGGTCGCTACAGTGGAACTCCAGTCCGCCAATGATTGGCAGTGAATTTTTACGGTGCTGAGGTGCCAGCCTGATGCACAACCTTCAAAGAAGGCACACCCATTCATGCACGCACCTACCTGCATGTGTTTAACGTCACTCCACCAAGGGGAGGACATGCATACTCCACACAAAAGATGCTCCAGCTGAGAATTGAACGGTAGAACCTTTTGCTGTGAGGTGACAATGCTAACCACTGCACCACTGCAGCCTCACAGCAAAAATCATTTCAGTGAACCTTGGACTTTTTCCCAGGGTTAGGAGTACTTGGCTATCACCACAACTTTTTGCCCTTTTCCCCACTGTAGTGCGATGTCAGTGTCCGTATATATAGTTAGGGGGGTGTGGGAGGTGAATCCCCCCACTTGGGTGGGTTTGATTTAGTGTGGTATGTGTTCTCGAGTATTAGTGGGTGATTGGAAAATCCTGGAAAAAAGTCTGGTGTTTGCTAAAATGATTTTTGCTGTTTAGCATTTGATGAACATGTAATCAACAAATATATATTTTGATTAAGTGATATAGACCCAATTTCGACATGCTTTTTTAGGAAACTGGTAAAAATATGGAAAATAATACCATATGGATTTATACACAAGGAGCACACACCTGACTCTGCAACTGCTTTGTTCGGATCTAATCATATATAACTTCAGAAATCAACCATGTTTGCATATATTACATTATTTAGCTTCTCAAAGTCCTCCATAATACCTTGATGATTAAAGCTAAACAGGGCAATGAAATCTGCCTGTATCCCTTCAGTTAATTAAGCTTATTTACCAGGGTAGTACACTGATCACAGTAGTCCTAGTTAAGCTTATTTACCAGGGCAGTACACTGATCACAGTAGTCCTAGTTAAGCTTATTTACCAGGGCAGTACACTGATCACAGTAGTCTTAGTTAAGCTTATTTACCAGGGCGGTACACTGATCACAGCAGTCCTAGTTAAGCTTATTTACCAGGGCAGTACACTGACAGTAGTCCTAGTTAAGCTTATTTACCAGGGCAGTACACTGATCACAGTAGTCCTTTTGCAGGCACAGCCAATGTGAAACAAATTCGCAAAAATTAAACAGACTTAATTCACAAATGTGGAGTGATAATAGTACAACATCCAGAAGGCAGCTGAAATAATAAGAAAGTATTAGCAACAGAAGAGAAAAACACATGTTGATTATTTTTGGTTTTAAATATACAGTGTAAGCAGCAGGCGAGAACAAATGGAAGAAGTAGAAATGATATTGGTGCAGGAGGAGTTATGTCGAGTGTCCAGTGTTAAAATACTTGCATTCAGATTTTTACGGAGATGTGTGAGTTGGGGAAACAGGAGACTTCTTTAGGGTGAGGGGGTACTGACTTCCAGAGCTTAGGTGCAACAATGAGGAAGGAGTTGCCAGTAAAGTACAGCTTGGTTTGGGAGGTTTGGAGTGATGGAGTAAATTGGGAAATGCTGTAAAGGCTGTAGGGTGTGGTTGTTATGGAGTTTGGCAGGAAAGCACCTGGTTGAAGTAGTATAAAAATAGACTGTAGGAGAAAAAAAACAATAATATTCCTTTTTTTTGGCAAAATCTACATTTTCATTTGCAATGCCTTGTAAGGCAAATCACCCCAGGGTCTAGATAACCCTAACCAACTCTAACCCAAGGTAAACTATAAGAAAGTGGGGATTATACTTTACTCTGGGACATGCCTGCAATAAACTTGCATCTTCAATCATATTGTTTTCCTACGATCTCTTTATTATGTTCCATGGCAAAAATAATGGCAATAGTGTCACCTAATTCTAGTCCATTAATATTCTACAAGGCTAGAATTATGATAGGTGGTTAGAAATGCACATGAATTAAGTAACATATACAACAAAAATGCAGATTCAGTAATAAAAAAAATACTTAAACCATGTAGGTCTAACACTTCAGGTGACTAACTTCAGTGGATAATACAATTCCAGTGCAAGAAAATGTCCTTATAATAACTCTTTTATTGTATGAATTGTTTTGCACTTTAATTTTATTCCCATTGAAGACAAGCAGCAGAAGCAATACACCTCTGCGGTTTAAATAAACAATTTATTTCTGAAGCTTTATCATATGCTTTATTGCATTTTATAACATGCATTCATAAGCACATGGCTTAAGCCTGTACATTCTGATAGTGTATCCATTAGCGTAATTCTCTACATAGACTCATAGTAATCTCAGACACATTCTCATCTTGATCTCTAGCCTCCACTCTTAGGTTTGCAGCTATGGTTGCTGTTAAAGCTATCCCTAGGACAATGCTTGACATTAGCGTTATGCTTACAGATACGGTTGCTGTTAAATCTATCCCTAGGACAATGCTCAACAGAGTTATGCCTACAGATACGGTTACTGTTAAAGCTATCCCTAGGACAATGCTCGACATTAGAGTTATGCTTACAGATACGGTTGCTGTTAAACCTATCTCTAGGACAATGCTCGACATTAGAGTTATGCTCACAGATACAGTTGCTGTTAAAGCTATCCGTAGAACAATACTCAATATTAGAGTTATGCTTACAGATATGGTTACTGTTAAAACTATTCGTAGGACAATGCTCAATATTAGAGTTATGCTTACAGATACGGTTACTGTTAAAGCTATCTCTAGGACAATGCTCGATGTTAGAGTTATGGTTACAGATACGGTTGCTGTTAAAGCTATCCGTAGAACAATACTCAATATTAGAGTTATGCTTACAGATATGTTTACTGTTAAAGCTATCCGTAGGACAATACTCAATATTAGAGTTATGCTTACAGATACGGTTACTGTTAAAGCTATCTGTAGGACGATACTCAACATTAGAGTTATGCTTAAAGATACGGTTGCTGTTAAAGCTATCTCTAGAACAATGCTCAACTTTAGAGTTATGCTTACAGATATGGTTGCTGTTAAAGCTATCCCTTGGACAATGCTCGACATTAGAGTTATGCTTACAGATACAGTTACTGTTAAAGCTATCTCTAAAACGGTGCTTGACATTAGAGTTATGCCTACAGAAACAGTTACTGTTAAAGCTATCCCTAAGACGGTGCTTGACATTAGAGTTATACTTACAGATTTGTGGGTGTTTTATGTGTATTTTCTACTACATTAGCATTATGAGTTCTGTATTACTATTACATAAATAATGGAGGCTGTCCTGGAGACTTAGGTTTAACTTCACTGTACAGCTTCACTGTACTTTCATTACTAAAGTAATAACTGATACTTAGACATGTACTCTCATTGCACACATGGTTTGATACACTTTACTTTCTCTGCATGTAACAGCAAAGTCAATGGAGGTAAATACATACCAGTTCAAATATTGGAAATGTTTACTGCAGCATACAAGATATGACAAAAATGACAGAGTCTGAGTTAGTCCACTTTGATCCACTAATACAGGATTATTTTTCTCACACTCTGCATTCCTCAATTAACATATCTTCCCCCTTTCAGCAATAGGGCTTTTAAACCTAATCCTTGTGGGAGTTATGTGGGTTTTCTTTTCAATGTTCCAACCCCATATGTTACTTCACCTTTGAACATCACAGAGTACCATTTTTTGGGAAGCTTATTATAAGACAATGCTTCTCATGTCATGATACATCAACTTTAGACCTCCACATCTTTGAACTTAAAGTGCAGATATAACATCACATCACTAACCTCAGCAGATCTCCAAAATTTCCCTTCCACAGTGCTCTAAGTCTTGTTTAGATGAGCAAGAGCTCTACACCAGAAATTAATTATTTCTATTTGTTGGTCCCTGGCCAGTGGAATTGTATCCCACATGTCAGGTCATGCTTCCATTGTAAGTATGGCTCCCCCAATTATTGGCCTCCTTCCTCTGTTTAAATGCATTGTTTTATAAAACTACATGACCACACTATCATGTATAGTCTCTCAAACTTAACACTCTTTTTTTTTATTCTGTACATCTTCTAAAACTACTGATACTGTACTTTCTCGAATTCATTCCATGATGCCCTTTCTTAATTGCCAGGTTTCAAATGTGATGGTGAGTTACTCATATTATAACCACTATGCTCACAGGCAGTTAAACTCCTGGCTGAATGGAAGGACTGTCTTTCTTACTATTGCCACAGTTTAAGATATCTAGGAGTTAGTAGCTCTCCTGCCTTTTCAACCATTTTAATTTCCAGAAAAATAAACTATTTTCTCAGTACCATATCATCTCTGTTCCACAGTACTGAATTTTGAATTTATGCCAAGTTCATTTGCAAACCAGGAAACACAGCTTCGAAAAAAAATGCCCGTTTTAATTAGTAAACCAACAGCTCTGCCTGGGTAAGTGACTTGTTCACAGTTAAATAGCAGGAGAAATGTGATGGAAAAAATCAAACCCTCTATTCTGAAGTACAAGAAACAGCATTTTAACATTTCAGAGCATTCATTCTCCATGCCAACTACCAATACAATCTTTCTTCCTTTTAAAGTGCAACATCTCAGATCTATGAGCTTTTTTAATTTAATTCTTTGGTTTATAACCCATGAAAAATTCTAAAAGCCTGTGTGGTTTACTGGAGTAATCACATATGCAAAACATTAGTATGTGCTGCTATATTGTCAGATATGTATAAAACAAGAGAAATTAATTGCTGCATAAGTTGTAACCATCCAAATCCGTTTATCACCTGCACTATGTAAGATGCAATAACTGATGCAGTTTTTCCATGAGTATGTCTGTGTGAGTGTGTACTAGGATATTTTCATTTCTGAACTGTATATGCCGTGTTGCACTCTGAAACAACATTGCAGCATTAAATACCATAACATGCTTTTGGTTGTTTTTATTTAAATTCAAAATACCCCAAATTCATTTATACAGAAATACATGTCTGTCAATACATTTTTACAGTATGTATGTCTTTCAGCTTTTCCTAGTTAGGGGTCACCACAGTGGAACTGCAGTCCGCTAATGATTGGCAATGGATTTTTATGGTGCCGAATTGCCAGCCCGACACCCAACCTTCAAAGAAAGCACACTCATTCAGGCACGCACCTACCTGCATGTATTTAGACGTCACTTGACCATGGGGAGGTCATGCAGACTCCACACAAAAGGCACTCTAGCCAACAATCGAACAGGAGACCCTCTTGCTTTGAGGCGACAACACTAAACGTTGCACCAATGCGGCCTCTGCATTACCACAGCCTACTGCTCCGTAAAAGGAAAAATTTTAAAAAAATTTTCACAGAACTCATTAGTTTCTCACAAAATAATTCTAATTAGATTTTGTATCCCAGCTGGCAAATAATAAATGCACAACATAGTATAGCATCTGGAATCCATCATGTTAATAGCCAGAGTATTTCAAATATAGTTAACATAGTTACTGACATGTGAACTTTCTCAAAACAGTTACTTAGACCATGCATGGCTATATGTTTATTCTAAAATAAGGCACTGAATAAATCTGGATTTGAAAAATATGCAACACTAGCTACACAGACCTCATTCTTAGCTAATTTGAATTTCTGTGAATCACTGTTAACTACCATCAATGTTGATCAGCACTTTGCGTAGTTAAAAGAGAAGGCCAATGCATCATGTTAGCATAGGCAACCATATTTATCACCCCCCCAACAAATGCACAAATACACACACACACACACACACACACACACACACACACACACACACACACACACACACACCTATCTTACCCTGTCACTCCCTCACTGTGACTTCACATGCATACAGACACTGTCACACACCCACACATTCAGGCCGTTACATACACACATGCACACACTCCCTAACACTATCTCCCAGCACTTATCTCTTCGACACTGAATGAACAGCCTTTTGGTCATGTTTATTACCATCAAGGTCCAGAAGCTGCCATGCTACACTCACTCTGCTGTGTAAATGCTTTACTGCTGGCAGTTCCAGGGAACAGCACGTTACTTATTATCATATGCTTCTCCCCTGGGATGCATTATTAGAATCTAGCACGACCATGGAAATAGCCTACCTCAGTGGTGTAAAAACACTGCAGGTGGCTCTTCTCTGAAAGCAAAAAAAAAAAAAAAAACAACCTAGTGGTAACGTTTTAGAATTTGGGCTAAAGTCTTTGTAGCTTCTGGACACATCAGCTGAAATTTCAGCTAGGCTATGAAGCCATCATATGTGCGTTCAATCATGTCAAGTGGTAAAGTAAGTGGTATGTACCCACAGGTTACTGCACAGTAACAACAGATGTCATTGCAGAGATAAATACACCCATGTAGGGAAAACCGACTACATATTTTCTTGGAATGCTTGTTTGGAACATTATTAACATTTTGACTATTTATTTCATGTTATGCATTCATGAAAGTTATGTTGTTATTAAGGAATGGATTGGAAAATGTGCTAAAAGAATAAAGCTGGTATGTTTAGATGGCACTTCAGCTATTGTCAATTAATGTCATGCGACAATTTGAATTATTCTCAATGAATATAAAATTCAGACATCACAGGCTCAGTTCATTTTATTTCAGCAATCATTAGTTAATTTCAACTTATTTTTATCATTTTTATTAAATACTGTGTGGGGGTTGGAGGTTGTTGTAATGGGTAAGGTGTTTACCTCCCAAACACGTCACAGGGCTTGAGTCTCACTTTTGAAAGGGAAATTGGCTAAGCTCAAAAACGAACCACAAGGGCAGCTAGTCTAATGAACTAGCAGGTAGTTTATTTTATGACATACTTTGATCCATTTATTTCTCTATGAAAAATTAAGACATGGTACAGATGCACTTAGATTTCAACTTTCAGACTCTCCTCAAAGAATTGTAACTATTTATATGATCTTAAAAACTATGGATTTGTAATTTTTCCTACTACTGCACCTGCACTTTAATCTTTTACAATTTTGTCAAATAGTTTAATATTTAATGTATTGCATATGACTTTATGATCTTTGAAATACATGCTGGGATATATATAGCAAGTGAAATTCATGACATACTTATATTAAATAATGCTGTCATGCATCATGACAGATTAATTACTGGAAACATCAAAAATTTGGGCAAAGGCCCATGAAAACTAGGTACAACCAGCCAGAAATTGGGACACTGATTAACATAAAATTTGCATATATAATCATGTAACCCCACCCACTCCTATCAAATTGTGGGATACCAACATGAAGTTTGACATTTCAATTTCAGACTGCATATCCCTGAGAAAACTCATAACAATGCAAAACCTGTTATTCTAGCAACTATCTGAGATTACAGGAGCAATATTTAAATTCTGCCCCCTTATTTTTGGGCCTTTGTCCCACTATTTTTGGCTTTGTTAGTTTGTCCAGATTTCTTGCTGTGAGAGACTGAGACTATGTTTTGGCACTTCTGCAAAACTATAGATTCAGAAAAGAATACCTTATTTAGTATCTGTCTAGTTCCGTTCTACACAGCACACAGGCAGTAAGAAGTGAAGTCTTATTTTAGACATTAAAACTGCTATTTTCACAAAATATGTCTTCAAACCATTAAAGTTTCATACCCTGAATGCTTATTTGAGTCAGTACTGGTTACCATTTTCAGAAATGCGATTCTCCCACTGAGGATTTTGCTGCCCAGCCACTGCCCACTCTGTCTAACTGTGGATACACCACATTTGATATACATACAGGCCCAGGTAGAGAAGCATCCTAGTGATCACTCAAAGGCTCCCATCATAGTCCGGTCTCCCTAAGTCACAATCCCATTTCACATGAGGGTAAAGATGGTATAAGTTTGCACAGAAAGCCCCATCAGCCCCTTGGGGAAGGCTGTGTTAGAGATCTTTTTTTTCTACTGGCCCTCCAACTCCTTCCAACAGAGGTAATGCCAGATTAGTCTCCTTATTAATGCACATTCTCAGTCTATTTCCTGTATTAAGGCAGTTAATACATTTTGGCATACCACTTGCCATATTAATGCAGACTTCCTGTCCTGCATTTAGACAATTAAAATGTAATGCACATCCACATTACATGCAGATGCAAAGTATCATCAGGAGAATCAAACTCCCCATTTACTTATCTATTTTTATACATGGTCCATGCTGTCTTTTCTTAGTTACATATGTGTTACAAACTTAGAAAGTTGATAGAATAACAAGTTTTTGCACTAGCATGAATTTTCTGAAGGGTATGAAGTCTGAAACCCAAATGTCTGCCATTATTTTCTGACTTCAGTCTTTAATGATTTGACACTAATTTACTAGAAAAAACATACTATTATGAAAAAACGGACCAAAAATATTAAGCAAAAATCTGGACATTCTGCGAAAATCTGTACAGTTGAGAGGTATGATTCAGAATTATCAGAAGCATGCTAAACAAAAAAAAATAGAACTGTATTTTTTACAGATGTTAGGCAGCATTCTCAAGTAGATAATCAAGCTGGTTAAATTCTGATGCTCCCTCTCTCTCTCTCTCTCTCTCCATCTCTCTGTCTCTCTCTAGCAGCAGGAAATACAGGCATTTTATAAGTCTATAACTGTAGACATTTGTTGAGAGATAGTTACAATATTTACAAATGAAGAGCAAATGGTATTATTAGACATTATCAAAAAGGAGTGTCCTAAGAGTTCTTGATATCTGCTATTTCCAATGCCAGCAGACTGAACTTTTGATGCATAGGAAAACAATTCTTCATTAGTTTCAGCTGAACTGTTTCTTCTGACTTTTCGTGCTGTACTAGGAGTTGCATTGTACATTCAGTACAAAATAATGATGCCTGGTATTGCAGGGTTATAGTGTGTCAGCCTGCCTTGCAATTGCAGCTAGAGTACATATTAATGAAAAATACAAGCATATATAATATGCTTATGATCAGCAACCTAAACCTTCCCTCCCACACCCTAAACCAAAACTCCATGATTGTTCATTAGACCTAAAATTAATTTGTTCCCAAATCCTAAATTCCCCCATAGCTCCCTAAAGCTAAGACTCCCCTTATCATTTCAAAGTCTAACTCTTCCTGTCTAGCAGTTTACCAAATCACCCCCTAATCTTAAAATTAGCCCCCTGTTGCTTAACCCTAATGCTGACCTCATGATCTCTAAACCTAAACCTACCGCCCACTCTCTGACCCTAATCCGAAATCCCCTGCTTCTCAAGTTAGCAGTGTAAGTAAGTGACACATTCACTTTCACTTACACTGTTAACCAGAACATCAGCACCATGTTGAACACAATCTCTAATGAAGCAGAATTCAAACATACACATTTCAACATGTTGCAAAATGTATCTTCAACAAAAGCTGCTATGATGAAATGAATACATCACCTAAATAACAGCAGGAAGAGCAACTCAGTGCATGACAAAGTAGCAATTTGTGACAAAAGACAAGTGTATGCTGTAGTCAACATCAACAATGCTAGCCTCAACTGCTAAGTCTGATATTACAACAGTAACAATGAATCGAGTGTCAAACAAAATTACTTTGAAAACTAAAAACTTAAACAAGCAAAACAAAAAGAATTCCACTGGCATACATGAGCTTCATGCTAAAAACGCTGACTTATTAAATATGAAAGCACAAAACATGGCAAAACACTATGACTAAGTGCTTTCACGCAAAAAACAGTCCCCTGCACGGAGAAAATTGCACGGCAAAAATAGGATCCAAAGAAAAAATGAAGCCAGCAACTGGATGGCTGTAAATATTTGGTTTATTATTCAGACATTATAAAGACTTCAATCTCACAGACCGGTTTCGGCATAGAGTTAGCTTAGCCTTCTTCAGTGTGATAAAACAGCAAGCAGAAAGGAAGTCCTTTAATACACAAATGTTAATTAGAAGCAAAAATAGTCAAACATGATTGGTGAACTCATGAATAAAAAATAAAACATAAATAAGACATTCAAAGATATTCATTAAGTCCTGGATAAAAAAGAGCACCTAACTTAATTATCCATTTTTTCTCTTTAATATCTAATTTTTTATGCCAACCAGATTTCAATGTATGAGCACCTAGAATTTTATCAATAACAAAAAAGTGAAACCTTGCTGTAGGATGTTTTAATGTATGTTTATAAAGCGCATTACTGGGTTTTTTACATTTAACATCACTTAGATGCTCTGAGATGTGTAACTTGAATGGCCTCGATGTCTGTCCTTCATAGAAACAGCGGCAACTGCAGCATACCATATAAATTATCCAGTCACTATTGCAATTAGCAAAAAATTTAATATCATATACAGTGCTACAATTGCTGCTTGAAAATTCTTTGGTCTTTAAGACATGTCTACAATTGGTACAATGACCACAAGGTACACATCCAATAAGTTTATCTCCCAGCAGAGTGGTTTGTGTGATTTGTAACAACATTGATTGTGAATGGTGTTTGTAATGATTAAAGTAAGTACCTAGGTTTTTACCTTTTCTAAAGGAAAAAGAGCAATTTAGTGGTATCACAGAAGACAAAGCAGGATCAGCGGACAGAATATTCCAATTTCTTTTAATAATATTAGTGAATTGCCCAATATTCCTGCCATAGGTGGTAGTGAATCTGAGTGAAGCGGAAGAAGAGCCTAGTTTCTGTTTGTAAGTGAGCAGATCATCCCTGCTCAGTTGTGATACATACCTTTTAGCAATAGTGACATGCCCTGGTTTATATCCCCTATTGTTGAATCTCTGTACTAAATCCTGGCTATGAATGAAAAATGTTGTCATTTGAGCAATTATGTCTCATACGAATAAACTGAGACTTAGGAATATTCTTGGCGATATGTTTTGGATGAAAACTGGATGCGTGGCGCAAGGTGTTGTATTGATGAAATTTTCTGAATACCTCAGTGTTAAAGGAGTTATCAGGATTTCTTGTGATCTTAACATCCAAAAAAGTGATAACATTTTGATCATAATTAATTGCAAAGTGTAACCCCCATTTGTTATCATTCAGGTATTCCACAAATTCATGTAGATATTCAATATCAGCCCTCCACACCATCCAGCAATAATCCAAATACCTACGCCAGATATCGATTTCAGGTAGATATAAATTGTGCGTATCGTCATAGATGATCTGATCTTCAATATATGCCATGTATAGATCAGCATAAATGGGGGCAAATGAGGCCCCCATAGCAGTGCCCTTAACTTGTAGGTAACACTGTTTGTCATAAAAGAACACATTCTTAGTTAGCACATGTTCTGTTAAAATGCTCAAAAATGTATTAAAGCCAGGTTTGTACGTATTAGATTTTTCCAGCCAGTATTCAATGGCATCCAAGCCTGCCCAATGAGGTATATTAGTGTACAATGAACTCACATCAAGGGTGCAAAGCCACCAGTCTTTTTCAATCTGCATGTCATTGATAATACTGAGAAACTGTGTGGTGTCCTGTATCCTGGATCTAACCCATGAAAGTAGAGGTTTAAGATGTTTTGTCAAGTATTCAGACAAAAGTTCAGTAAGAGAGCCAGTACCCGCTATAATGGGTCTACCCGGTGGATGTACAATATCTTTATGAATTTTTGGTAAAAAGTAGATATATTGCCTGGCTGGATCAGAAATAGTAAGATGTTTCAAAGTATTAGTTGTAATAATACAATTTTCAACAGCCAAATTCAAAAATATATCAATTTGCTGTTTAAACATAGTAGTCAGGTCAAGAGGCATCCTGGTGTAATACCTAGCATCATCAAGCTGTCTATGTGCTTCTTTATCATAGTCCATCCAATTCATCACCACAACAGCTCCTCCTTTATCAGCTTTAATAATCACTATTTGTTTATTATTAACAAGCTCCTCCAAACATGCCATTTCAAGTTTAGAGATGTTGTTTGGTAAAAGTGATCCTGTGTTAGAGCTAAAATGTAGTTCTTTGAGAGTACTATGCTGAAATAAGCTGACCGATGGATGCATGGGAGGCATAAAAGATGAAGGATGGTATTTGAAACCATCAGTTGATAAGCCAAATGATTGTCTATCCTGAAAAAACAACTTTAAGTTAATCAATCTACAAAAATTTACTACATCTTGAGCAGAAATGTCCTCTGAAACAAAGAAACCAGGTATAAATGAAAGTCCTTTATTAAGAAGAGTGATTTGTTGCTTAGTTAAAACAATAACAGAGATGTTACATACATTATCATGAGTATTTATTTGTTCATAAGCATTTCCATTAAGTTCTGTAAGCTTGTAGCTTTTACGGTGTTTTATGCCCCCCCTCCTCCTGCATGACCTAAAGGGGTCCCAAGATTGTTGCGTTTAGGTGAAGGGGAATCCATGGTGTGCAATGTGTCAATATCAGTGCCAGAAGAAATATCTGCATCAGTATTATCAGAATATGTATCATGAACATAATGTTTTTTTTTTAAAATGGATCTTGGCCTCTTACATTTTGGATGAGGATTATCGGTATTCAGTGATTTCCCAAACTTAACATATTTAGTTTGTTTAAAGGGTTGCCCTCTTTCATAATCAGATTGATCACGATTACATTTTTTCAGTTTCCTATCCTTTAGTTGTGCTTCAAAAGTGAGGAGGTCAGAACTAAGCTTAGATAATAAACCTGGAAACACACTAGCATGCTTATAACCCTCACAATCTGCAACAAGTTTACTGACCCTAGGTGACTCCTTGTCAATAATTCTAGTGTAGGATTTAGAAAGTGATTCAACAAATTTTAAAGAGCATTCCTGCTGAATAGAATACCACTCATTCAACAAAATGTCATCAGGGTCTGCTACCAAAGGCTGGAGTTTGACTCTTCTTAAGTGCTTTCACCTCAAATGGCATCATCAGAGTCATATATTTTCATTCAAACACACCCTAAACACAACACATCATTTCCTCTTTTCTAGTGCTTTCAAAAATGTAACCCTTACCATACCTATACATTTTCAGTTCTGTTAATAATTTCACTTAGGTCAAGAAATAGAAACATGAAAAATAAAAAAAAAAATAAATGAATGAAATAAAATGTGATAATGAAACTAAAAGAACAGCTTAAATTTCTAAAAAAAACTATAATAATAACATGCTTAAAATATCAAATATTTATACTATTGTATTTTGATCTTGCAAAACTATCAAAATTACAGTAAACAGTATTTCCAAAAATAATAATTCCATAGCACACAGGTGCATGTCCATAACCTAGCACACTTTCCTCTTTTGCTTTAGCACACTAGCTATAGACATGTATTCATTAATTCCAGGTTCAGCCTTAGCATTCAATCTAAGTTGCCATTTAGTTTCCTTAATTTCTATGTCTAATTTGGGGTCACTCCCCTCTATCTTCTTTGTAGGACCTGTCAATTACAACAAACAAAAATCTTTTGTAATTTGAACAAACAGATGAGTGTAGGAAAAGTGAACTGGATGTTTTCTTGTTTTTAATGTCTCTGGTGTGCTCAGCAATCCTGTCTCTTAACCGCCTAGTGGTTTTTCCCACATAAAATGCCTGACAGGAAATACACGTGGCCACATAGACCACCATCTTGGTGTTACAATTACACCTTCTGGGACATTGTACGTTCCTGTGGAAGCTTGCGATCTCAATGTATGTCCCATCATTGATGTACTTACACCAGTTACAGACCCCACATTTACTCATTCTTGAACTATAATTTCCCTTTATGTTTCTATCATCCAGTTCCAACCATTCCTTAATATTCCTACCTTTGCTATATACCACTGTGGGCCTTTGCCCCAGCTTAGCTCTACGCTCATCATCAGACATTCTCCCAAATGGCATAGAACTTGTGGATCAGTTGGGGTATTAATTGGTTATAGGGTACAACAAATACCTCATCTTTCAAAGTAGTTCTCCGACAGTACAGTTGTTTACTAAGCTCTCTTCTGTTCTTAATATGGGTGCAAATTTTGAAGGCCTACCTTTGTTCACCTCATTCTGTATCTTATACAACAATTTGGTGGAATATCCCCTGGTTTTAAACCTATCAATAAGGATGTTCATCTCTTGTTGGAACATCATGTCATCACTACTTAACCTTGAGATCCAAACCATCTGGCCCTAAACCACACTTCTTTTTTTGTGGACTGGATGACAACTATCAAAAACTGAAGAAAAGTATTAGAATAAGTGTCTTTCCTATAGATGGTTGATGTCAAGGTTCCCTGACTTTTATCCAAGTCGATGACTAGATAGTGAATCTTAGAAGAATGCAGCTGGTGTTTAAATTTTAAGGTGTAGTCGAATTTAAATAGTCCACAAATTCCTTGGCTTCATCAATCGTACCTCCCCACAAAATCAGTATATCATCCAAGAATCTCAAAAATAAAATTATCTTGGAGCAAAATGGTGATGGGAACACAAATGTTTTTTCCCACTCTGTCAACACTAAATTCACAAAAACAGTGGCACATTTGGCCTCCATAGCCACTCCTGTAGTTTGATGAAACAGTTCCCCTTCAAAATACAAAAAAATATTTTTCAAAATAATTTCCATTAAGTTCACCAAAAAGTTGATTTTGTCATTTAGCAAAAAAGTGCCCATTAATCTTAACTGTCATGATATAATTGCACTGCTTCTTGATGGGGTATGACTGAAAATAAATTTATCTCATCAGTTGTAAGGAACATAAAGTCCCTACTCATGTCAACCACCTGAAGCATTTCCAAACAATGCAAAGAGTCCTTAAGAACCTACGGGAAAACTTGCAAAGTCCCCTTCGAATAGTAATCTACATATGCTGCTAGGGGCTCCATTTTAGAACCCCTGCCGGCAACTATGGGTCTGAAGGGGGGATTTGAAGGGTCCTTGTGGCACTTGGGGATGCCAAAAATAGATGGAATAACAAGTGTACTATTCTTTAAGTAATGAAATTCCACTTTAGTAACAAGCCCCTCAAAAAGTGCATCCTGCAAAAAAATGTCAGTTTACCTCCCTTTTTGAGACTCTTTCATATGTGATTGAATTGTGCAAAATGTCATACATCTTTCCTGCTTATTCTAAATGTGACATAATTACTATCCTATCCCCCTTGTCAGATTTCATGAATTGGTAGTCCTTGTTTTTTATTAATTCTCTTAAGACTACCCTTCCATCACTAGTCAAATGGTCCACAAAACCAATCTTAGTGTCACATATTTTCCTTATTTCGGTCTCAAACAGTTTTACTAGGACACTGACAAGTGGGTTTCAGGTGGGGATGAAAGTACTAGTGCATTTCAAAGGTTCCAGTACATTTTCCACATAACTGTTTTGCGATGAAAAAAAAGATACGCAAATTCAATTTTCTTATATACATCTTTAAATTTATCAACACACTTGCCACATCAGTCTTGTATTCAGGGATGAAGCTGAAAGTTCTCTTTAATAACGTAAAATGTGTTTCCCTAATCAACAAGTCACTAAGGTTGTAGATGGTGAACCCATCCTTAACCACAATATCTCCAGTGTGTTTATTTGCAATCTGTGTAGATTCAGACAGTGCAATGTTAGACATGCTTGTGTTCAAATAGGCATCAAAAAATTCAGATACATCTATAAATGACCTGTGAACACTATTTACTTCAAAAGACTGGTCACCCTGTAAGTTTGGATCTAGAACAGTGTTACTCATTTCATCAAATATGTCATGCCCAATATTGCAAATAACAGTGTACATTTCATTGTTTTCACTGTTCTCAAATTGCATATATAAATTGTCCCCAAAATCATTTAAAATTGTCTGTTCCACCTCCCTCTCCCTTTTCCCCTCCTGCTGTTCATTCCCCTCTGTTGGCGTTCCTGACAGTTCCTCTGTCCATTCCTGGCCTGGTTGCCCCAATTCATTATGCTTTCTGAATGCCTTAATTGGGGAGAATGCTCCAAACAATTTTCCTGGTTGGCTTTGTATTCACTTTCAAAATCATCATTCTGGGTTTCTGGATCTCCCAGGTCCCCCATACCTCCATCTGCCAACTCTAGAGCATTATTTAGGTTGTGTGTAGGGAGTGGGGGGTAAACAGTCTTATTTTTATAGTCGTTAAAGTCTCTATCAAGTTTCTTTTGTTTCTTGGAATAACCGTCACTAACAAACTTATTTAAGTCAACAAAAATCTTTTTGTAATTCGTTAACCCAGTTGGATATAACAAATCATTAGTTATACTCATGTTAATGTCATTAATTTCTCTTTGTAAAGCTTTCAACTTACGTTCGTTATCCCTTACTACAATCGCCATCAGCTTGAGTCCCATCTTGTCAAAGAGCTCAACAAGCTCTTTTTGCATAACAGAGCCTGCGTATGTCCCTCCTGGGTATTTCCAGATGGAAATGGATCGAGTGTATCTGGCCACTGGTCACTGTATTACACAAGAGCTGTTTACAACTAGGAGTAAAAGAACCTGCACCAAAGCAGAACCAGAACAAGGGATTCTACTAAAGACTTTTCCTCATAATGTTACTTGTTCATAAAGGTTACCTGAATCTTTTATGATTAAAAATGCTGTTGATATAGTGTCAAAGGTCTGCTTGTCACCACACAATCCTGTACTGTTCCAATTCCATAGTATCGTGGATGAATTTGGCATCTGTGTTACCGTTAATGCCATAGAAATGCTATAATCATGATTTAGTATTGAGATGGGTCTTTGAGATGGATTAAACAAGGTTCTTTGACATCCTTATGAACCACAGCCATAACAGCCTCCTAAGAGTCTGGCACCACTGTCTTCTGCAGAACTAACTTACCCAAAGTTCTGCTAATGCCTGTTTAAGTAGTTAACAGATGTCCATTGGAAACCCATGAAAACCAGGGGTTTTGTTGTTTGCTATTTTCTCAATCTTACCCACTATTGCTTGAGAAGTTATTGGCTGCATGAGACTTGATTTATCTTCTCTTGAAAGCTTGGCCAATTCTACCTTGCCCATTTAGTAACTGCCTGCATATTCTACCCGACTCAGTTTCAGAAGCATACAAGACTCTTTAGTACTCGTGAAACACTTCCGGTATTATAGATCAATGTGTATATTGAACCTAGTTAGCCACTGTAGTCAGATAACGTGCATATAAGTTACTGAGAATGTGTGAGATCAGTGCCATTTTGTGTACTCTGTGTGAGTACAAGCTTGAATGGAGATGCATATCTGAGTGTGTTAGAAGTAACAAGTCAGTCAGTAAGCTTATGAAGTTTGAAGTATATATTCCAGTTACAGCTCCTGATGTGTTTATATACAATAAATGACTTGACCACATTCTGTGCCTGTGTCTTGTTTGAATACACACGACATGTGACAAGATGTCAGAATGGGATCCGAAGTTGAAGAGGCTCACAAACCATGAGACACGCAGTTAAAAATTGAGTAAAATACAGGAGCAAACTTGCAAACAGGTCAGCAGTTATTCCGAGGTACTTAGACTCATTTTAAATGATTTTCTGTTGCCAAACATGTGGCATAGCATTCGAAGTGTTCAAAATGATTTCTGAGATGTTCAAAATGTTCGATATAGTGACATAATGATTAAACTGTTTGAAATAATCTCTGAAGTGTTTTAAAATATTCAAAAAAGCTATAATGTCCAAATTTATTTGCAATGTGTAACTTTTTCACAGTAACTTAAGATTTTTCAAAGTGCCTGAAGTGTCCAGAGTGTTTGAAGTGTTTGCAGTGTTAAAATAAAGCGTTTTTGGAGCCATTGTTGTGCACAAGTATCATTGCATATACCTAGTCTATACTTAATGTTTAAAAGCAATCTGTTGTTATGGCAGAGGAATGTTGCAGACCTGAACTGTTGGTGTTTGATAATAATATTGCTGAGAATTGGCAAGTGTTTGAGTAAGAATATGATATTTTCATACAGGCTGCTTTTTCCTGATAAAGATGCACATAGAAGAGCATTTATAATTCTCAATTTAGCTGGTTCAGAGGCCATTGAGTGAGAACGTTCATTTGTGTATGTATCTGCTTAATATCCAGGGGAGGTGGAGAACTGCCATATTGTGATATAGGCTGAAATGTGGGAAGACCCTGAGTGCTAAAAATGTAAATTTAGAGAAATCTGTAACCCTCAAATGAATATTACAACGGAAAGGCACAACTTTTACACTAGAGATCGGTGAAACTGTTGCAGCATATATTACCCACTTAAGAAATAAAGCTAACACGTGCAGATTTGGTGATCTATGAGATGACTTGATAAAAGACCGTCTTGTATGTGGTGTTAATAATGATGTAGTGAGAAAGATTTTACTTTCATATAGTGAATTAACATCGAGCAAAGCCATTGAGATTTGTCAAATACATGAGATTATAGAAAAGCATATGAATATACTTGCAGTATCTGCTAGTGCGAATGTTGATAGTGTGCAACAGAAAGTTAACATGAAAAAGAAATATAAACTGAAGGACAGTGTCACACCCAACCTCATTGTTAACTGTCACAATTGTGGAGGCAGTCATGAACCCTAACAGGAAAATTGTTTAGCTTTTGGTCAGCAATGTCACAAATGTAAAAAGTGAAATAATTTCAAAAGGCTTTGCAATTCTAAAGTGCCACAGACTTATATTAAAAGAGTGTATCCAAAGAAGCAAGTAGATCAGATAGAAACTGTAGCAAACTCCGAGAGCTGTGAGCAAACTTTGTATTGATGGTGTGTCTGTGATCGATGAAACAGCTAATGCAGTAGACTATTAGTTATCAGCAAAGAGTGAAATGTTTTGTACTGTACATATTAATGGAAACCTATAGAACTTAAAGTAGACACTGGATCTTAGTGCAATGTTATATCAGCACAAATGTTTGCTAAAGTAAAAGCTGGTGAGAAACTTGACTCAGAAAAGTGTGCAAAACTAGTTGCTTATGGTGGTGAAGAGATTCAAACTAATGGTGCAGTAGTTCTTTTATGCCATTCTGCTGGAAACAGCTATGACTTGCAGTTTTACATAGTTAAAAGACATGTGCAGTCATTGTTATGTCTCAAAGATGGTCTGAGAATGGGACTGATTTAATTTAATAAATAGGTCCACCATATACGTCTGAATAACAGCAGCAGTTTTACACAGAGTATTTTTAGTGAATATGCTAATATTTTCAAAGACGAGCTCGGTAAACTTCCAGTCACATATTCCATGAAGTTAAACCATGAAATAAGTCCAGTTTTTAGGCCAGCAAGGAAGATTCCAGTAGTGATCCAGAGTAAAGTAAAAATAAAACTAAAAAAAGTTATGAATTTAGGTTTCCTTACTAAAGTAGAAGAACCGACTGAATGGGTATGCTCCATGCTCGTAGCTCATAAAAAAATCTCAGATGATATCTGAATATGTATTGATCCAAGAGAATTCAACAAAGTACTTAAGCATCCTCATCATCCTATGCGTACAGTAGAAGAAGCAGCTGCTCTCATGCCAAAGTCTTCTGTTTTCCTCAGTCTTAGATGCATAAAGCTCTTTTTGGCAGATTTTGCTGGATCACAAATCTTCATTGTTATCTACATTCAGTACACCATTTGGTAGATACAGATTTTTGAGAATGCCATTTGGAATCTATTCTGCCAGTGGGGTCTTTCAACATGCCATGAAACAAATGTTTTCTAGTTATCTATGTGCTATTATAATAGACAACATTATCGTAGGAGGTAGAGGTGAAGACGAACATGATAGAAATCTCAGGAAAGTTCCAGACCATGCATGTAAAGTAAATCTTAGACTGAATCCTCAGAAATGTAAATTCAAACTGAAAGAAGTTACTTATGTGGGACATTTGTTTACCATTTCTGGCATACAACCAGATCTGCCTAAGCAAGCAGCAATTATTGAAATGCCACTTCCAGAGAATGTCACATCTTTACAACATTTTCTAGGTATGGTCAGCTATTTAGGAAACTTCATCCCAGACTTGTATGAGCTTTCTGCACTATTACGTGAGTTGACATGCAAAAATGTAAACTGATCCTGGTTGGAGCAACACCAAAGAGCATTCTATATTTTGAAGTAGAAAATTACCAGTCCATCCACATTGAGATATGATGATGTTCACAAACTTGTAACTCTTTCTTGTGATGTTTCAAAGTACAGCCTTGGTGCAGCATGTCTTCAAGAATGCATGCCAGTAGCTTTTGTATCAAGGACTTTAACCCAAAAAGAGATGCATTATGCACAAACAGAGAAAGAACTTTTGGCAGTAGTGTTCACATGTTCGAAATTCAGTGGTTATATTTATGGCACACCTATCCAAACAGAGACTGATCACCAACCACTAGTGAGAATTTTGAAAAAGCCAATGCATACCGCCCCAGCAAGATTGCAACGCATGATGTTAAAATTACAAAAGTACAATTTCAATATACAGATACAAAATATGCATACACAGATACAATATACATAAATACTACATACAGATCAGAGTCTGGTGGAAGGGTTGCATGGATTGCATTCAGGACTGTTTCAATACCACCTGCTAGAATGTCTTCAAAGAAGCAGCTACGCACAACCTCCAGTTAGACATAGACACCTATACCGAATCAGTTCTTGCCTACATAAATAAATGCATGGAGGATGTAATCACCATGAAAGCCATCACTATAAGAGTTAATCAGAAGCCCTGGCTCACCAGAAATGTCTATGAGCTACTGAGGGAAAGAAACACAGCCTTCAAGGCAAATGACAAAGAAAGGTTAATGGCGGCCAGGTCAAATCTGAAAAAGGGCATCAGAGAGGGAAAAAAGGAGTATGGGGTGAGAATTCAGCTCCGCTTCCATGCTTGAGGGACATGAGAAGCCTATGGCAGGGGATACAGCAGCTCACAGACTATAAGACCAAAACACCCCAATGCGATGACAGCTTGGAATTCCTAAATGAATTGATCTCCCTCTTTGGCAGATTTGAGGAGAACACCGCCATGCCTTCTAAAACAAACAACGACAAAGAGGAGATAGTTCTCACTTTAAACTCCGAGGAGGTGAGACTTCAGCTTAAGAAGATGAATCCTAGGAAGGCTGCTGGACCAGATAACATACCTAGCAAGGTGTTGAAGGGGTGTGTTGATTAGTTATTGTCTGGTACTCACAAACATCTTCAACTCATCCGTTGCTATGGAGAAAGTTCCCTTGAATTGTAAGGAAACAAGTATTGTCCCACTTCCAAAGAAACCTAACCCTACCTGCCTCAATGACTTCAGACTGGTCACCTTAACCTCAAACATCATGAAGTGCTTTGATAGGATTGTGAACAAACATCTATCTGCAGGTATGCCCAGGTCCTTCAATCCACTCCAGTTTGCATACCAGGCAAATAGATTGATTGCAGACATAATATCAGTCACACTACACCTTGCACTAAAACATCTAGAAGGGAGTAACAACTAAAGGCTGCTATAAATCAACTTCAGTTCTGCATTCAACACTGTGATATTGATGCAACTGGTGGATAAGCTTGTGAAACTTGGGATAAACAAGCATCTATGTACCTGGACACTTGACTTTCTGACTAGTACACCCCAATGGACATGCACTGGAAACAACACCTTTCAAAGCATAGTCCTGAATACTGGTGCTCCCAAAGGGTGTGTGCTCAGCCCCTTGTTCTTCACCATCCTCAACTATGACTGTACTCCAAAACATACCTCAGACCATATTATAAAATTTGCTGATGATACCACAGTCGTGGGTTTCATTAGTGGTGGGGATGAATATAACTACAGGGATGAGGTGAACACTTTGATTGCCTGGTGTGATACAAACAATCTGGACCTGAATGCTAACAAGACCAAAGAAATTATTATAGACTTCAGGAGAAAGGCAACAGTTCACCAACCACTCTCTATCCAAGGGGAGGTAGTAGAGAAAGTCCAACCAAATTCCTGAGCCTTCATATCTTAGATGACCTCTCCTGGACTGTTAATACCAACCAAATAGTCAAGAAAGCTCAACAGAGACTTCACCTCCTGAGAGCGCTCAAAAAGGCCAGGCTCCCACTCTCAGCTCTTACCACTTTTTACAGGGGAGCTATTGAGAGTATCCTTACTGGCAACTTCATAGCATGGTTCAGCAACTGCACAGTTGCTGAGAAGAAGAAATTACAGAGGGTGGTGAGGGTGGCTGAGAAAATCTTGCACACGCACATCCCTTCTATTCAGGAGCTTTTCTTTACAAGAGCAAATAAGAGAACATACAAAATACTAGCTAATTTGACTCATCCGGCACACAAATGGTTCTCACAACTTGTGTCTGTAAGGAGGTACCGTAGCTTCCGCTGTAAGACTACCAGATTCAGGAACAGTTTGTATCCTACAGCTGTGAGACTTTTTAACTCGGACACCAACCATAATTCCTGATATATTGAAGCGTCTTTTTTTTCATTTAATCCTGCTGCTCTGAGCAATTACTGCCAGCATTACTATTATGCAATATGATGGCTATACTGAGTCATGTCTGTGGTTAACAAGTGCAATACGGTAACTAAACAGTTGCTATTCACTAGTCTTTATTCTCTGTCTTAACGGTGAAGGGTTTGGTGATGGGTATTTATTATTTATCATTGGATAATGGGTATTGAGTGTGTTTATGTAATGTGAACTACCTCTTGCATGACATGAGTGTTATTTTTTTCTTTAGGTTATTCTCCGATACCGCTGCATCTATGTTATTTTCACTGCATTTCTCTCGTGAGGTGACATTTGTAATTTCATTTTGGCTACACTTGTGTGATCCTGAATTACAATAAAGTTTCTTTGAATCTTTGAATCTTTGAATATTGTTTACAAGAAGGGCAAACATTTGTACCTTGCTGATGACTTGTCACATGCACCTGGACAAACAACAGAACAGCATGAAAATAAAACAGCAGACTTTTAAGTCATGGATGTCAGAAATTTTCGTCATCACACCTTGAGGAACTAAGAAATCAGACAGCTTCAGACACAGTTTTCCAGAAGCTGAAAAATGTTATCAGTAAATGATGGCCAACATGACAAATTAGTTTACCACTTTACATTCAGCAGTATTTTCCTTACAAAGATGAACTCATGATGGAGGCTAGAATCATCATGAAAGGTCCAAAAGTAGTAATTCCTAAAGCACGGCAAGAGGAATATATCAAAATTTTCCGTCATAGTCACCCAGGTACTGATTCAACCAAAAAAAGGGCAAGAGGCATTGCATTTTGGCCTTCTATGTCTAAAGATATAGAGAAGGAAACTCTAGCTTGTTCAATTTGCAACAGCACCCAACCATATGAACAATAACAACCACTTCAGCTACATCAAATTCCTGAATTACCGTGATCGACGGTTGCCACAGATATTTTTGAATGGAATGGTCAACATTACTTAATGTTAGTAGACTCTTATTCAAATTGGTTTGAAATTGACCTACTTCCTAGCTTGATGTCCAGCACAGTCTTTACATAATTTCAGACATTTTTCTGTCCACGATAAAACTGACAATGATTCACAGTTTACAAGTCAGCAGTTCTAGAAATTTCCCGAGTCTTTGGACTTTGTTCATATTACCAGTAGTCCTGAGTATGCACAGTCCAACAGAACATGCAGTCCAGAGTGCAAAGTACTTGTTGAAGAAATATAAGAGAGATGGTATCTATGTTTTCCTTAACTTACTCAATCGCAGAAACATTCCTTGAGACAGCTTGCTTGGTTCACTTGTTCAGAGGCTGATGTCCAGGCATTCTAGAACAACTCTTCCAAACAATAAACAATTGTTAGTACCAAACACACAGAACAATAGAGTATCAAGGCTCAGCATTCAAGAAACTGTGATAAGATGAGTAAATCCCTTCAACCATAACTACAAGAAGTTGCGAGAATGAAACATCTAAAAGTTACGACTGAGTGGAAATCGTGAACATTTGTGAAGAACTGAGGTCCTACATCATACAATCTGAGGGAATGGATTTCAGAAGGAATCAAAGACATGTGTTACCTGTCTCCAAATCAGTGATGCAGCAGATTGCCTGTGCCGATGACTCCAATTCCCAGAGTGACTCGTCAACTGTTAAAATTCAGAAAGACAGTGTGCTTCCTTCAAACAACTTTGATGTAAACCCTGATGTTCCAATTTTGAAAGAATCCCCAGAGACTTTCCCTGATGCTAAACCTAGTCAGAATTTTTATGTTACCAGATTGGTAGAATTTCCAGACTGAATCCTAAATACACAGAGGCTTGGACTTGAACTCAGTTTTATTTGTTGAAAGGCTGAAAAAATGTCTAGTGCTTAAAATGTCATTGCTCTCTGACTTCGCATGTCAAACAAAATTAAAGAAGGAGGATGTAGTGAACTTATTGAACCTAGTCAGCCACTGTAGATAGCATGTGCATATAAGTTACTGAGCATGTGTGAGATCAGTGCCATTTTGTGTAGTCACTCAGTGTGAGTACAAACTTGAATGGAGGTGCATATGTGAGTGTGTTAGAAGTAGCAAGTCAGTCAGTAAGATTATGAAGTTCTAAGTATATGTTCCAGTTACAGCTCCTGATATGTTTATGTACAATAAATGACTTGAATGCATTCCGTGCCTCAGTGTCTCATTTGAATAGACAGTTCATGCAACAAATATGTCTACCGGGAAACTGATTTATCACCTGTTACTGATGAATATATTCTGTCACCATTCTCAAAGCCTGTTGATGCCAAAATTTAACTGCTATCCATTTTTGAAAACAAGTAGAATTTGGAAAATATATGCCTTTGGTTCCTTCCAGTGGCAGCTGGTGACTTCAAATCAAAGGGGGGCTGCAGGAGACAGCAGAATGGATGGGGTCAATGGGAAGGGGTGTGGCCAACTAGAAAGAGGAGGGGTTATGGTCAAAACCACAAAACTGTAACTTTAATTGAATACGCTGCCCTGGGTGCAAACAATCATTATGCGAGTCCAATCAAGACAAAATGAAGTGTAAAAGAAAAAAAAATATTTCAATGCATTCACTGCATGACAGCTTACTTAATATCTAGATGGAAACAAAAAGGTTGTGAGGCATGAAAAAATAAATTACTTTTTAAATACATTACTGGAATGCCAGTCAAAATCAAGTATAAGAAAAACAAGCAGCACTCAACTCAAACCACTTCTCCTTGCACTGCAGTTCTAATTATAATTTATATTAAGCTTTATTAAAGTACCAAGTAACATGATGAAAGTAGCAATATCTGTGATACCCCCACTTGTAAAAATGTTTCTTATCCAAAAAAGACCTGCTGCCTGATAACAACTATCTACTTGTTTCATGAGGAAAACATGAGCAAAGTAAAAAATAAAAAGCAAACAAGAAACAAGCTCAAGATACATTGCTTAAAGGATTACTGTACAGGTAATGGGCCACACATGATAGACTGGCATTCTGTTTGGTTTACAGGTAAAGCCTTCAAAGATGACTGCAAGTCTCCAACAAATGTAATGAGCTTCTTAAAATAATGTAATCCTGTCCTTTATCACAAATGCTGTCATATGCATTTCAATACCCAAGGCTTATACATTATCTAGTTATGCAAGTATTCTCTGCATGGCAACAACAGAAAGGCTTTCAATGTTGGCAATTCTTTAACAGCATGCTTATTAAAGCCTACTCGCATCTTACAATCTCAGACAAGCTTACCTAATGGTCATTAAAGCATTGCTACTTAAACACGGAGCAACAGGCACTTTCTGAGTAATAATAAGCAAAAATCAACAGTATAAAAATATGACAGAAACCAGAACATTCTGCAAAATCAAGGACAGAATAAAAGTATTACTTATGTCTACTTTGGATTGGGGGATACTCTGCACATTTACACTGCATAACTGCTCCTTGCCTTGCTTGGACACATCCAGAGTCACACTATATGGGGGAGTGGGGTGCAACAAGTATGTCACAATTTGAAATGTCTCTGGCTGGCGGTGATGGCCCTGACACATTTGTCATACCTCTCAACCTCAGAACAAGAAATCTGGATAAAGCCATATATAGAAGTGAGACAAAGCCCCAAAAATAAGGATACTTTTTAAATACTGGTCTTATAAACTTAGAAAGATAATAGAATAGTAGGTCTTGCATTAGTATGAATTTTCTGAAGGGTATGAAATCTGAAACTCAAATGTCTGTCATTATTTTTTTAACTTCAGTCTTTAATGATTTGCCACTAATTTGCCAAAAAAACACAATTTTATGAAAAATGGACCAAAAATGTGATGCAAAAATATAAAATAGCCACACAATACTGCTGGGAACCTGTCAAAGAAGGGACACTTTTTAAATATCAGTACTGCTAACTTGAGCAGCTGACAAAATAAAAGAATCTACATGCATTTCTGCAATAAAAGTAATCTATAACTTTGATTATTACAGTTATTTCTTAATTGTAAACTCTCCATGTTTTCTTCCAAAATTGCCATTTTGTGGCAGGATTATTAGGGGAAGAGAAACATTTTGAGCCAAAATTGGGGACAGTTGAGAGGTTTGGATATGCCTAATTCTTTAAAGTAATTTATTTGCACGTACCTTTCAACCTGTTAATGCAGGAAATCTGGACAAGGCCAAATATACTAGGGGGACATATAAACAGTACTAAAAATTATTGTATAAATTGAGACAGTTAATAGAATAACAGGTCTTGCTTTAGCATACATTTTTATGAAGGTTATGAAGTCTGAAACTCAGTGTCTGTCATTATTTAGTGACTTAATTCCTAAATTATTTGCCAGAAAACCACACATTTTTTGAGGAACAAACCAAAAATAAGAAGTAAAAATCTATTCATTCTGTGAAAATCTGGACAGTTGAGAGGTATAGTTCAGCCGGGGCTGTCTTTGAGTTTGCCGCCCTTCCCCTCTCGAATGGAGCCTCTCCCCGCAGCCATTCCAATAAACCATTACTTGGCTATTTCACCCCATTTACCATAAACACTAATGTGCATACTGCTTTAATTCTAAGATGATTTGGACTTCATTTGAAAGTTTTATTTTGCATTTTACAGCACAAACACTAAGACATCTGCCAAGCAAAGCAATGCAATCTCACAATGAAAACAGACTTAGCATTAAAACTTCTCTGCCCTTGAAACTCATATTAATTGAAAGAGCATTGAAACCCATATTCAAAGAAAATGCATTTTGCCAGTGGCAGATAAATATTAACTTTGGGCTGTTTTCAAATCATAGGCCCATTGCACATGAAAGATACACATTGTCCTTGATACATCTTTCTGATTGTATTAAATTATATTCCTTGTACACTATAGTACAGTTGTAGATGGTGTTTTAAATTTGTTTTGAACATTTTCCAGTAAACAATTAAATAAAATGCATGCACCATTAACAACAAAACTGCCCAATTCAGAACATTTCTATCATAAAAGTCTATTCAAACTTCTACAGTCCACCATATTGCACAATCTCTGAAGAAGTAAAAGTCATCTAAATAATTCCACATTAAAGAAATCGGTATCTAATGAAGAGGTTGCTGCTAGCAAACAACTTTATATTTCATTGTTTCATCTACAAATAAAGTGCCTGTTGCCCTTGAGGAATAAATTGCTTATGTTGCATTAAAAAAATGATAGGCTAATAATATTGCAATAGGGAATGGATGGCAAACTGATAGGCTCATAGTTACTAGGTATCTTCACCAAAAAGACCGCAGCATCCACCCCCTTTACAATACAGTACAGTATCAGCAACGTCTCTATCTACTGTGAGAGTAGAACCCACAGCCTTCTGCATCAAAAGCAAGTACATTACCTGTTGTGCTATTAACAATGCAAGCAGGCTCAGCATAAGCATCACTAAACTTTTGTTCCCCTGCAGCTCTCAGCTTCTTGTAAAATCTACACTCAGTTGTATCTCTGAACTTTGCAGCACAAGAAATCTGGAAAAAGCCAAAATTTGGGTGGGGGGGAGGGTCAAAAGACCAAAAACAGGGACACATTTTAAACATTGCCTGTATAATGTTGGAAGGTTGCTAGAACAAAATGCTGTGTTACCACCATACATTTCACTGCCAAGTATTGAACCCAGGACCCTGTGCAAAAGAGTCAGAGAAACATACTACTATGCCAAAACATCTGTCTTAAGAAGGAGAGGAAGACTGAAACTTAAATGGCTACCATTTAGTGAATTCAGTTCTCACCATAGCTGTCAACATCTTAACATAAAACACCTGAACCAATCCAGTAATGAGGTATACAGCCCCAAACATATTCAGTGAGTTCACTTATCACCATAGCACTCAACCTTGGCACAAAAACCCTGGACGAAGCCAATAATGGGGGAATACAGCCCCTAAACATATTCAGTGAATTCAGTTCTCACCATAGCTCTCAACCTTGGCACAAAAAACCTGGACGAAGCCAATAATGGGGAATACAGTCCCAAAAAATAGGGACAAATTTCAAATATCCATCTTATAAACTTATAAACTTGCTATAATAATAGGTTTTGTGTTACCATGTACTTTTTGAAGAATATGAAGTCAGAAATTCCATTGCTTGTCATTTTTATTTAGTTAACATTTGTTAACCAGGAATGTCTGACTTGGAACAAAAGTCAATTTTTGGCAGAGGCACAAGAAGAAACACTCCAGACACATGTCTTTATAAGATGAGAGGAAACCAGAGCAAACCCGCACAAACACAGGAAGGACATGCAGACTCCACATAGAAGGCACCCCAGCCAAGAACCAAACCAGACAACCTGCAGCTGTCAGACAACAATGCTACCACTGCACAACTGCACTACTGGCTGTGTTGAGAAACAAAAATACAGAAACCACAGATTTTATGAGGAACAGAACAAATGTGAGTCAGACATCTGCATTTTTGTTTACAAATGGTGGTGGGTAGGGAATTCAGGTTCTTTCCACTTGGGCCCAAAGTACAGCGATCAAGCCTTATTCTCTACCCACCACCATGTAGCAACTGGGGCATTTCACACACACACACATGCACACACACACACACACACACACACACACACACACACACACACACACACACACACACACACACACCTCCGTGAATCCCAGTCAACACACTTACCTATATAAATAAAGCTCCACGAACCCAAATGTACAGTGTCCATTTGAAAGTAAGTCCCATCAGTACTGCACACACTCCAACAAAGTACAGTCTTCATGCAAAAGTTCCCATTAGCTCCACAAACCAAAAGTACTGCACACACAGTAAAGTCCCACCCGTGAGAGCCTGATTGGTCCAGCTGCAGAAAATTCACCTCCTCAGTGGTTCAGACTGCAGATGATGCAGTCTAACGTTCCTCCGTTCTGTGTGTTCGTCACCACACAGACTTCTGGGCATCTGAGGGGCATCTCTGCCTTTCCCCCTAACTGGACTGCTTTCAAAACAGTCTGGAGTTGTGTTTGTGAGTGTGGAGTGTCTGGGACTCATAATTTTAAGTTTTCTATTTTTTTTTAATATGTTTATGTTTATTTTAAATGTTACTTTTTTGTTTTTCTACAGAGGTGGGAGGGCTGCAGTCCTGCAGTCCTATAGCACGAGCTGCCCCTGGTTCCTTCCTTTAAAAGTCATACTTTATGTCTAGCAAACTTTCTATCTGCTTTTTGTTTTAAATGTTTGATGTTTTATTAAGTACTCATTATGTTCTTTGAGACGTTTCTGACTTCATTTATAGTTTCCCTTTCCCTGAATTGATTTTTGATTGTAAGCCCTTAGTGCCTGTTTGAACTTATTCCAAATTATACCCATCAATATGTCCACCTCTGCAAATTCATTTGAATTAAATCTACATGTTGGGATATTCTGCTGTAGTGAGCTAACATCTGCAATCCTTATGGAGCTATTAAACCTAGCTATGTGCTTTCCCATTTTTTTTTTTTTTTTTGGTGGAGAAAACATCCTTGAACCGACCTGCATATCCTTATCTGTAACAACATTTCAGCGTCCCCATACAAATTGTAATCCCTTCCTAAAAATCCGGTAGCCTAGATATAAGGTTTTTAAACTGTATACATACAGGTCCAAGGAAGAGGAAAGAATTAAGTAATGCACATTTAATTCCTTGATACCAACAAATCCACCTTAAATGCAACTTAATGTGTGCTTTACTATACTTGTTCAGGTCCTTGTCAGAATCATGGCAAATACCTTCCTTCTGGCTCTCCAATAGGTGGCTGTTAAATAAAATCAAGAGATCAATACACAGGAGGTTCAGGTTCAAATGTTTACTAGTGTACACCAGGAGGCAAAAAACGTACAAGTACAGAATTTTGTCTGACATGAAACAGGAAGTACACAATTTTTATAGTTTCTTATTCAAGTTGTGCCCACCTTACTGATGTGGTTAGTCACAGGGCATCTACATCACTTTAGCTTACAGTATTCTATTCATTAAATAATGCTGATGCTGTATATTTAAAAAAAGTTTTCCTCTGGTAACAATACAGCCTTGCTCACCACCTGGTCAAACATAATGTCTTTCTGTAAAGTTACTTCTTCAAGGTTTCAGGCTGGTTCGAATACAATAGCAGATTCAGTCTTCTAATACACTTCTTTGTTCCCCTGTAACACTTTCCCAACAGCTGCGTGTTATCTAGTAACACATACACAAGGCCAAATCATCCCAGCAGGAAAGAGCAGAAGATTTCATTATTTCACATATTTAATTTCCTGACCCAGCAGATAATCATTTGTGAAAAGCATAAACATTAAAACTTGCTTGAGCTAGCAGCTGCCAGGGTCAGAGGCCAACTTGCAACAAGGCACACTGCAGTTTCAAGAACTTCTTGCAATTACACATGAATTCATCCTTTTTGTCATATCATTAATAGAATAAAATGCATTACATACTACTTTGCTTTTAAAACTAGCACTTCACATATATTCAAATACATATTTCTCTAACATTTTCCCTCCTATTAATACTTTTTATTCTATTTTGAAGTATGCATAATGTCATTTCATCTCCTAACCTCTTCCACTAAGGATTTTCAGCTAGGTGAGTCATTTGATATATACTTCTGAAAAAGTTTCATCTGAGATCAATTTTTCAATCTCAATATCTTGGTAAAAAGTTTCAGTAACAGATACATCAATAAAATCTTTGATTAATCTTTTCATGCAGGGAATTCTACAAAAACACATGCTCCTAATAGGAGTAAACCCACACAAATAGCAATCAGAATATTCATAAGGATGGAACCCCACCCCCCAAATAGATTCTGGAAGAAGTCCATCAGTGGGTTTGGGCCTGGTTCAGTCATGGCTGATACCTGCTGAATTACCTCCAGGTGGTTATTAATTTCATGCCTGTTGTCCGGAATAAATGCACAGCATTCTTCTTTGATAAGCGCGCACGTACCACCTCTCGCCACTAGGGTGAAGTCAAGAGCCATTCAATTTTGTAGCACAACAGTTCTCATTGCATTCAGTTCATCAGTCACCAGTTCTAAGGCAGAGAAAGTTGCATTACTCATTACTTTGAGAAGTTTTGACAGCTTTCTCAACTCCCAGATTGATTTGACTGCTCCATATGCTGGAAATATTCCTGCCCAAGATATAACACTGTCACTCAAGTCCATATGAGTCAATTTGCTTTTGTCTTTTACGGTATTATGGTTTTTCCAGCCAGCTTCGATCCGTCCTACTGGATTTACAGGTTTCTCGACTGGGCCTTCAGGTTTTCAGGCTGCTTCCCTCACGTTCCGTATCTTACCCAAAGGTAATTCTGCAGTATGTCTTATAGCCGGAACCAGATAACCCAAAAAACAACTGCCGGACCAATTCTCAGGTAGCCATTTGTATGCTTTTTTCCCACAAATAAAATAACAATTTTCTACTTTAGTACTAATACGCATTAACCCTGCATGGAACATTTTCTGGTCTATAACTGACAATTGTTTAAATAAAACAGGATTCTTGCGAATTTCATTCATGGTTGTTTTCATTGAGTTCAAATATGAGTCATAATTAGTATTTCAAAGAGTATTGCCATTACTAGTCTTAATATAACACCGATAAGATATCGTTATATTACAATTGCTCCAACCCACCTGGAGAGTATCATTTTTATAAAAACATACAATTCCTTTTTGTGTGACAGGTAAAAATAAAGCTATTTTGTCCTGTGATCTCACAGTCCCTGTGTCAAAAAAGCAAATTTTCCCAAGTCTCATTTATCCCCAAAGGGACAGCGGACATTAACAGTCCTCCATATGCTGTTGGTATAGCTGTACAAACCCAGCAATTTGAAATGTTCATAGTCTCTGCATATACACGCTTCATGGCTAGGTATGTGTTAAAATTTGGATGCCAGTCTATAGATGTTTCATCACGTCTTCCCACCTTTACTTGTGTGGTTGAGTGTAGGAAAAACCACAACAAGAGGAAAATTGTCACAATTATAGTCAATAAATGCACACTCAACAAAATGATTATGCAACATCTCTGGGGTTGATCTGCATTTCTATTCACTTTATTCTTTGCCATCTTGCCCTTGTTGTATATCAGTCACAAAGTTTTTATCAAGTTGAAAGTTCTTTACCGGTTTGCAGAGTGTCAAATGGACCCAGGACGTCCTCTCAGCCACTCTGACTACAATAGGCATTGCCAACAGTACCTGGTACAGTCCTTCCCACTTTGGACTTGCCCAATTGTTCCTCTTCATCACTTTTAGCCACACCCAAGTTCCCGGAGCCAATACTGCTTCCACCGGTCTGGTCTGTTCTTTATCTGAAAAAGAGTTAAACTGCAAAACAGATTTATTTGTTAACAGTTTCCTCATATAACTAGCTAATGAACTGTCAGCCTCTTGCTCTGCAGGCATGACAGCTTTCCACTGAGGCTCATAATATGCTCTCCCAAAAATCATTTCGAAGGGAGTCAAACCCTTCACATTTGGAACCGTTCTCATACTCAGCAGCGCTAAAGGCAAACAGTATATCCAACTCTTCTGGGTCTCCTCAACTAACTTCCTAAGTTTGTTCTTAAGGGTCCCATTGAACCTTTCCACCAGTCCTGCAGACTGTGGATGGTAGGCACAATGATTCTTCAAGGAGATTCCGAAAAATCTTCCAAGTTGCTGGATGGTCTGATTAATGAAATGTGTGCCATTGTCACTATAAATCCTTTCCGGTATGCCAAATCTAGGGATTACTCCTTTTATCAGGGCTTTCGCCACTGTTGCTGCATCTGGATTTTTGGTTGGAAAAGCTTCTACCCATTTAGAAAACATATCTGCAATGACTAAGCAATATTTTTTCCCTTCACACTTATTCAACTCTATGAAATCCATACAGATAGTATGGAACGGATACGGTGGTATAGGAAAGCTTCCTTGTTTAGGTTTAAATGCCCCTTGTGCATGGTGCTTGTTACAAGTATGACAAGCTGCACAAAATTTGTTGGTGTAGTTTGTGAATCCATATGTTTGGAATATTCGGTTTACTAACTGTACCATCCCCCCTGTTGAGACATGGCACTGCCCATGGCTCAACAAAGCTGCATATCTAAATAAATTAGACGGCAATATTGTTTTTTTCTCTTTGGAAATGTACAGTCCATTTTCAAGAATTGCACCTTGTTTTTCCCATTTTTGTTTTTCTGCTTTTGTAGTAAGCATCTGCATTGTTTTTAACATGTCTAAATCTAAAATCTCAGAGGGTTGTAATTCCTCATTCAAAAGTAAAGTTTCTGAGTCTGAGGCCGCTTGCTTTGCAGCTGCATCAGCTCTCACATTTCCTTTTGAAATCCTATCCTGTTGTTTTGTATGAGCTACACATTTGCAAATAGCTACTTTAGTAGGTAACTGGATAGATTCTAATAATTCCAAAATAAATTGCGTATGATTAATTGGTTTTCCACTAGATGTTATCATTCCCCTATTTTTCCATTGTTGCACAAATACATGTACTGTAGAGAAAGCATACTGACTGTCAGTATATATGTTTACACATTTGTCTTTTGCTAAAGTACATGCTCGTGTTAAAGCTATCAGTTCTGCTGCTTGTGCAGACAAGTTATGTGGTAAGGGTTGAGCTTCTAAAATTTCAGTGTCTGTAACTACTGCATACCCCACTAGATTCTTCCCTGTAGGGCCCCTTCTGCATGAGCCGTCCACGTAATATGTCACCTTGGCATTATCCAAGGGCATATCTGTGAGATCTTGTCTAGGCAAGGTTAACTGTTCAATTTCCTGTGGGCAGCTGTGCAGTGTGCCATCCGCAGGAGTTGGGAGTAATGTTGATGGATTTAATGTCGTACATCGTTCAATTGTCATATGAGGCTGGCTCAGCAGTATAGTCATACATGAAAGATGTCTAGCAGGAGAAAGATATGCTACTTTTTCTTGCAGTAAAATTATCGCGACTGCATGAGGCACTCCCAATGTGAGAGGGTGGAATAATACCACTGAGGTCGAGGCCTGTACTGCCATTGCAGCGGCGACCACTGCTTGTACACAGTGAGGCAAAGATCGCGCCACTGGGTCTAACTGTGATGAGTAATAGGCTATGGGGCATTGCTTATCCCCATGTTGCATCAGCACTG
Source organism: Protopterus annectens (assembly GCF_019279795.1). Lineage (NCBI taxonomy): Eukaryota > Metazoa > Chordata > Ceratodontiformes > Protopteridae > Protopterus > Protopterus annectens. Next base: position 1,907,569,530 of record NC_056729.1, read on the forward strand.
ACGTCATATATCCTTGCTTGCAGTCTACGGTCTGCAAGAACCATTTGTGATAATTTGGGAGTCCTAAAACTAATGAAGAAGCTATCAACTGCTTCAATCTGCAGAAAGACGTTTCTGCTTCGGGTGTCCATTGTAATAAATCTTGTGCTGCCATTGGTGTTTTATATATCAAGTCAGTCAGTGGAGCAGACTCCAAAGCATAGTTTGGTATCCAACTCCGACAAAAATTAGTTGTCCCCAAGAAGGACATCATTTCCTTCTTCGTTGCTGGTTTGGGTGCTTGTAAAATTGCTGTCTTTCTATCCTCGTCTAATATCCTACCTTCATTGGATATCACATATCCTAGGTATCTAACTTGCTTTTTCCATAGTTGTAACTTACTTTTGTTCACTTTGTGTCCTTGTGTTGCTAAGAATTTCAATAGCGCTATAGTATCTTCACTGCATTGCTGCTGGGTGGGGGCTGCTAGCAAGATGTCATCTACGTAAAGTAGAATTTGACTACTTCCTGGTGGGGTAAACCCTGCCAGGTTGCTAGCCATTTCTTGTGCAAATATTGTTGGGCTCTCACAATATCCCTGTGGTAGTCGAGTATAGGTATACCTTTTACCCTGAAATGTAAATGCAAACCAGTATTGACTATCAGGATGTATAGGTATTGAAAAGAAAGCATTACTGATATCCACCACAGAGGATATTTCTGCTGTGGTTTTAAGTCATTTAACAAAGTATGTGGATCTGGTACTGTGGGTGCTCTGGGTATCACTGCATTGTTTACAGCTTGTAAATCTTGAACCATCCGCCATTCCCCATTTGCTTTTTTAACAGGAAATAGGGGTGTATTACATGGTGAATCAGGAGATTCTACCAGTACTCCTTCCCTGAGTAATGCTGCTATTATAGGCTTGATTCCTATTTCTGCATCTTTCCTCAAAGGGTATTGTCTTTTCTGTGGCCTAAATGCTGACTTTGGTGTAATTGTATCTGGTCCTGCTGTTCGAATAAGTCCTGCGTCTGACTTGCCTGCTGACCAAAGAGTCGTTGGTATCTCACATAAAGCTTTCTCTTCTTCTTCTAATAAAAACGCTAATCAGCTGTCCTCGCTAGATTGCAAGTACACAGCCGGGTGCGTCTGCGTCAACCAATTCAACTTTTGTTTCTGTATCCCCTGTTCTGACAATTCTAAGTCAGTCTGTTTCTCCCATCTCGTTACCTTCTCTCCTAAGTCTGCCCATTTTACGTTTTTGTTCTTGGTCAAGCTGACATGTGGCAATCGATTTTATCTATATAATGCAAGGAATTCTTGAGGTAATGAACAGCTAACTACACTGTTTCCCTCAGTATCCCAATACAAAGTACGTAATACTAATCTAGTTGCACGATTTTTGAACAATTCTTGCTCATATTCTCTATTAGGCCCTGGTGTATTACAGTAGTATAGAGTACAGTGTAACAAATGCTGTCGATCAGTATCAAGGGAGGGGACTTTACTGATGGCTACGTTCATCAGTTCCTCGGTTACTGCCCCTGGACCAGTCGTAACTAGGTCCTGGCTGTACTAATAAAATGTTTCACCCTCCGATCGCACCACAAAAGTATCCATTTGCTTCTGTGCCTCCATACCCTGCACAGTCAGAACTACTGCTATGCCAAATATCTGCATAAGGTCCCTACCCAATAGGTTCACTGGACATTTTGCAGAAACAACAATCTTACTTCTTTGAGTCATACCTGAAACAGGGTCAGTTATTGCTATATCATGGGAAAGTGGTTCCCTGTATAGCTGTCCATTCGCAGCTTTCACTAATATATAATCAGGTGATTCAGAATGTTCTGGTAACTTGGAGGGGTGTATCAGGGTCCGTGATGCTCCTGAGTCACACAGGAATTTGACTTCCCTTCCCTCCACCAGAAGTGTAACTTCCGGTTTCGTGTCTGCTAAGTAGAGCTCTAAGCTCAATAATGCTAAATCCAGAATTTCACTTTCTTCATCCTCCATATCTACTTGCACTTCCTCTATTCCTTCTATCACATTTACATTTGTCCTCTGTTTATTAACCTCTCCTGATGATTTCTGACTTCTGCATGATGTATCTTCACTATCATATAGTCAGTCCTCATCTCCTTTGTCTTCTGTGATTACCTTTTTGTTCTGTTTACAATCCCTCGCTAGATGTCCCTTCTTCCCGCACTTAAAGCATTCACCTCTCTTTTTCCTTTCCTCAAAATCTTCTGACCGTTTGTCAGACTGTTTATTTCTCTGGGCATTTTTCTTTCCCTTTTTGCCTGATTGTAACACAAAAACTTCAGCTCCATCTTCTGCAGTGAAGACTTGTGTCTTCTTTTTCTTCTTACTATTAAAATGTCTTTCAGCATGTCTAGCATATTCAAGTAAGGCTTGTAGCCTACCTGTTCGATAGTCTATCATATGCTTCGTAATGAAGCTACTGATAGGTGCAATGCAACCTTATAAAAATGCATTTTTCAATTGTTGTTCATACAGGGAATCATTCACTTGATTTTCAGGGACTGTCATACCGCTATGATTATTAAAACATTCCAATAATCTAGCATAGTACCCATCTATCGTCTCATTTTCCTGTTGTATGCATTGGTTAATGCAAGTCCAGTCTGCTCTAGGCTTCCATTTCTCAGAGATTCGGTCTGTAAGACCTTTCACTCTATTGTCTAGTTCTGCGTCACTATGTGGGAGTGGTTTAAGCTCTGCATTACGAGGATTCCAGGTGCCACAAATCATGTGCCAATCTGGACCTATAATTTGTCTTACTACTTTTTCTACTTCTTTCCCATTCAAGTGGTAACTCAACCTCATGCCTTGCAAATCTTCTAAAAATTTCGTAAAATTAACTTTCGGATGGGGAATTCCCTCTGTAGCTTCCTGGATATCCTCCGGTGTCCATGGTCTGTATATTAAGAGAGTTGGGTCCTGCCCTGCCTGTCCTGCCTGAGGATTTGGGACCTCTATAAGCGGACACATTTCTTCCTCATTCTCATCCTGTAGGTTTCTCTCTATTTGATACGATTCTGCTTCCCCATGTATTTTACTTGCTCGGGACCTAGTTTCAATAGTATCTCTAACAAATGGTTGTGGTCTCCCTGAGACCTCAGGATAATGCGGAGGCAGACCAGCTTGTCCACTCGCTTCATATCCTGAAAAAGGCAATGAAGGGGGCAGGGGAGGAGGAGCCGTTGCTATTACTATGTTATTATCCTCTTTGTCTAAAAATAATGCTTTTGAATTTTTAGTCTTCTGTTCCCTACTGTTTGCTTCCTCAATCCACCTGTGTGCCTGAGGAATGCCTAATGGGCGTTGCTTTTTTGCCTGACCTTCCACATCGGATTTAAGTTGCTTAAGGAGTTTAACCAGTGAAGTTTTATCTAATTTACCATCAAATTCATATTTGTTAATCCACTTCGTATAATACCTAACATTATCAGAACGTTGTGACTGCATATATTTTGCATCTTCGGTTAGGGGCGGATCTCGCGATGTTTTAGTGCACTGATTTCCCATGTTAAAAGAAAATGTTACGTAACCCTTCTTATCACGTGGTACCAAAGTTCCTTTCACAGTTTATCTAGAATAACTGCCTATCTTATTCTGTTACCCTGATCTATGACCAAATACACAGTAATTCCTTTTGTCTCTGATCTGCATAACAAATCTGGACAACAATATTTACTGTAACCTAGTCCCTGATCTAAAACAGAAAAAAGGCAAAAATCTTCCTGCCTGAGCCTCCGGTATTGAGCCGTCCAGGATCTGCTCTTCGGCCACAGATCAGAAAGTGGCCAGCCTCTTTAAATGACAATTCACTCGGAGGTCTTTTCACCCAAGAAGAACCGTTTCAGTAACTTCTCCTGCGCAGTATTCGACCACCGGTAGACTCTGATCTGCAGCTGTCTGAGGGATTTCCGGCTAAGAAGGACCAAACTGTTAAATAAAATCAAGAGATCAATACACAGGAGGTTCAGGTTCAAATGTTTACTAGTGTACACCAGGAGGCAAAAAACGTACAAGTACAGACTTTTGTCTGACATGAAACAGGAAGTACACAATTTTTATAGTTTCTTATTCAAGTTGTGTCCACCTTACTGACATGGTTAGTCACAGGGCATCTACATCACTCTAGCTTACAGTATTCTATTCATTAAATAATGCTGATGCTGTATATTTAAAAAAAGTTTTCCTCTGGTAACAATACGGCCTTGCTCACCACCTGGTCAAACATAATGTTTTTCTGTAAAGTTACTTCTTCAAGGTTTCAGGCTGGTTCGAATACAATAGAAGATTCAGTCTTCTAATACACTTATTTGCTCCCCTGTAACACTTTCCCAACAGCTGCATGTTATCTAGTAACACATACACAAGGCCAAATCATCCCAGCAGGAAAGAGCAGAAGATTTCATTATTTCACATATTTAATTTCCTGACCCAGCAGATAATCATTTGTGAAAAGCATAAACATTAAAACTTGCTTGAGCTAGCAGCTGCCAGGGTCAGAGGCCAACTTGCAACAAGGCACACTGCAGTTTCAAGAACTTCTTGCAATTACACATGAATTCATCCTTTTTGTCATATCATTAATAGAATAAAATGCATTACATACTACTTTGCTTTTAAAACTAGCACTTCACATATATTCAAATACATATTTCTCTAACAGTGGCAAATTCACGTCTTACTCATATCACACATATTATCATTACCCATTTTAAACAGGAACATAGCCAATGACATTACTCCATCCATTAACCATTAAATAACCATTCCCACTAACTGTAAAAAGCCAAAAACAGATATAAATTTGCCATTTAAAATCCTGTTTAGAACTTATCGCTCACAAATAAACCCTAAAACCTTACAAAATTCATCAGTAAAAATGCACAAAAAAACAAGTTCAATGTTTTAGTGGTCTGTCAAGTAAAAATGGCTTTAATGAGACACTGTCATTGATTCCATACCCCTTACCTACTTGCATTCTAATGATCCACCTAATCGCCAACAGTTCGGTATGGTTCTTAAAATTCCCTAGACCAAGACTTCTTGTGGCTAGTTCTAGAACTAAAAATTTGAACTTATGGGAGAGGTTGTGGTTCAACATATGTCATGCTAGTGCATTTGTCTCGTCTTCCTTGTTTATTGCATAAAGATGTTCCCTCACTCTCTCACGCAATGTCTTATTGGTTTTTCCTACATAAAAGCAGGAACATTTATAACAAGTAGCTAGATAAGATCACGTGATTTACAGTCAGCAAGAAGTAATAGTTTTAAGAAAAATTATGGAGAGACCATTGGGGAGAGGGGGTGTATAAGAAAAGATGATGGCTGTACTGAGTTGCCCTTGAGAAATAAATTGAAAAACTGTGTTATACTAAAGAATAACTAACCAGGGCATATGCAGGATCAGAGCTGTGATATGGTGAAATGGTATTTAGTAAGGTTTTGAATAATTGATATATCCATTTCTGTTTATTCTGTCATGTTAGGATGGAAATCTTTCTCTTTTTCATTGTTAACTCACCCTTGTTCTTCTTTCTCATAGCCCCCTTCCTGCCTCCAGACAGTTTTATTGCATTACCAAACTGCATTAGCTTTCTTGGACCTCATGTTAACTGTCTTTCCATTATAGTTTCTTCAGCCTCTAGATATGTTGCAGATAAATGACAATAACAGCAGAAATAAATGTAACAAAGTACAGCAAAATTAACATTGTCAACATTTTCTGCAGCAAGGCTTTAGACACCCGACATTAGCAGTTTCAAAGGCAGGTGATCCCCTGCAGTTTGAGCGTGATGAGACTCACATACTGCAGCAAACGCATGCATGCTCTGCTGCTGTCCTTTCCTAGACCACGCCCTCCCTCTGAGAGTTTGAGTGTGATGAGACTCACATACTGCAGGAAACGCATGCATGCTCTGCTGCTGTCCTTTCCTAGACCATGCCCTCCCTCTGAGAGTTTGAGTGTGATGAGACTCACATACTGCAGGAAACGCATGCATGCTCTGCTGCTGTCCTTTCCTAGACCACGCCCTCCCTCTGAGAGTTTGAGCGTGATGAGACTCACATACTGCAGGAAATGCATGCATTCTCTGCTGCTGTCCTTTCCTAGACCACGTCCTCCTTCTGAGAGTTTGAGTGGGATGAGACTCACATACTGCAGGAAACGCATGCATGCTCTGCTGCTGTCCTTTCCTAGACCACACCCTCCCTCTGTGAGTTTGAGCGTGATGAGACTCACATACTGCAGGAAACGCATGCATGCTCTGCTGCTGTCCTTTCCTAGACCACGCCCTCCCTCTGAGAGTTTGAGTGTGATGAGACTCACATACTGCAGGAAACGCATGCATGCTCTGCTGCTGTCCTTTTCTAGACCACACCCTCCCTCTGAGAGTTTGAGTGTGATGAGACTCACATACTGCAGGAAACGCATGCATGCTCTGCTGCTGTCCTTTCCTAGACCACACCCTCCCTCTGAGAGTTTGAGTGTGATGAGACTCACATACTGCAGGAAACGCATGCATGCTCTGCTGCTGTCCTTTCCTAGACCACACCCTCCCTCTGAGAGTTTGAGCATGATGAAACTCACATACTGCAGGAAACGCATGCATTCTCTGCTGCTGTCCTTTCCTAGACCACACCCTCCCTCTGAGAGTTTGAGTGTGATGAGACTCACATACTGCAGGAAACGCATGCATGCTCTGCTGCTGTCCTTTCCTAGACCACACCCTCCCTCTGAGAGTTTGAGCATGATGAGACTCACATACTGCAGGAAACGCATGCATGCTCTGCTGCTGTCCTTTCCTAGACCACACCCTCCCTCTGAGAGTTTGAGCATGATGAGACTCACATACTGCAGGAAATGCATGCATGCTCTGCTGCTGTCCTTTCCTAGACCACGCCCTCCCTCTGAGAGTTTGAGCGTGATGAGACTCACATATTGCAGGAAATGCATGCATGCTCTGCTGCTGTCCTTTCCTAGACCACGCCCTCCCTCTAAGAGTTTGAGCATGATGAGACTCACATACTGCAGGAAATGCATGCATGCTCTGCTGCTGTCTTTTCCTAGACCATGCCCTCCCTCTGAGAGTTTGAGCGTGATAAGACTCACATACTGCAGGAAATGCATGCATGCTTTGCTGCTGTCTTTTCCTAGACCACGACCTCCCTCTGAGTTGTGACTTCTCAGTTCTTTTACCCTTTAATTTTTGATTAAAACAGTATTTTTAGTGATTCTTTTTAAAGATATGCACATTCAAATTAACTGCATGGGTATGAGGAATGCTTTTTGAAAATTCACCTGCCCTTAATAATGTACTAGACTTACGTGTGCTGTACAGCAGTGTTTGCTCTTCTATTAAGTATGAGCTAACAGGTGGTGCTGAAAACCCTTTACTCAGAGAATAATCATCCTGTACTAACCTAAATAATTTCACAGCTACTAAATGCTAGGGACAGGGTACTATTAACCTACAATAATGTAAACAAGTGAAATGAAAAATAAATGATTTATGTAATAGTCAAGTCCACAAAAGTTTTCATTTTTATTTAATAGTTTTGATTTTTTTTTTTGATCAGGTAAAACCACTCAGCACAGTAGTCCATTTTCCAGTAAGCAAATCCACTGGATACAATCATCCCTTTGGATGGACAACTCAGTAGCACTCTCTGGATAAGTGAATTGCTCAGACTCACACAGTATGCAAATGATGGTAGAAGGAATAAAACCCTGTATACTTGACATGCGAAGTAGCTCATGAAGGGCTGATACCTTTAGTTGCCTATGCTAAATTCCATTATATATTAATAAACTACAACATTCAGGCAATTATTCCATCTGATCTGATTTCTTCGCTACTTAAAATAGTATGATCATCGATTACCATTGGCTAAACCAAATCACATGATACAGCCAACATACCACAGATGATAATTCTGAAAATTATTGTCTAAGCAGATGTCCTTTTCATATTTCAACATATTATTTTAATTTATTAACAATGAATATAAGAAGCTGTGAAAAAAATAGTACCTACATTAAACCTTGGCCACCTTGAACAGGGGCAGCTACTATATTTACTGAAGCATTTACTGCCCAGTACACTAACTCTTGATGAAACAGAGTTCATCAAATGCAGTTAGACATACTTTGTTTTTGTTATCCTGATTATATTTATCAGAATCTAATGATTTAATACATGGAAAACGGCAGGTGTTGAGAGTTCTTCTCCATCAGGCTCTGACACACCACTCACCCTCAACTGCTTTCGCTTCAGACTACTCAGTTGTTTGTGATCAACTAAAGCCATTTCATGTAGATATTGCAAAGCATCTTGAGGATCCATAAAAGTCTGTGGGCGAAGAGGGAAAATACCTTCAGCTGGACTGGATAAAAAGTCTGAATCTAATCCTTTTTAGTTCACACTCTAGAATAGTTGGCAGAATTTATAATCACTTCTTGCTTGTCTAAGAGATTTAATCTTTTTCAGTACATACTCTGTAGTCACCTACCCTGTTTTTCTGGACTCCAAGTTGCTTAAAACAGGTGTTCATTTGGTCCATAATTTTCCAAGTACACAAAAATATGCCAGGAGTGACATTAACTCTTTGAATTACCCAGCATAGACAATATATGTATTCTTTCCTTTCTATGCTTTTATTACTTTAAGATAATCCAGGACATCTTGGAAAATATCTTTGGGCAAACCAGTTACAGTCCAATCCTTCCTTATTGTCTTAGATTCCACTAATTCTTAAATTTTGTTTCCTCATGGACATGCCCACAGTATGTATTGCTTCCTCTGTTCAAACTTTGTTTAAAGGCGTGTCAGCCTCTGGTTAAGGTCTTTATTTTCCTGCTGCATTGTGATGCATTTGGAGTGCTCTGGTCGCATATGTCCTGTTTCTTTATTATTATGAGCTGTTTGTACTGTGATCATTCAGTTTCATGAATTTTGTGACTAGGATTTCCATTACTGTTATTGCAATATCTGTTTCCTTTACCTTTGGAACAGAAGAAACTATCTCAGTCTCCATTTTCCATCGGTCACCATGACGTTTCCTCACTGATGTCGATATGTGTTCCCCTCCACTCCCCTACCCTACCCCAATATCCCACCCACCCCCAGTGTCCCTACACTTATACTTCCCTAACCACACCCCCTCCCAAAACCATCCTATCACCTTTAACTACTTATTTCAGCAACTCATTTCCTGTCCCTCCCTGGCTTCCTTTATCTACCACCACTCTTTAATTACTATACCTCCCTCTACATTCTAATTGAATCACTTCCACTATCCCTTACACCTACCTTTCACCCTACCTCCCAGGACTTAATATCCTCATAGCAATATGTCTCTTTTATCTAAAACTAAAGTACATAACCTAATAATCTTATACTTATGCTCTTTATGCTTAACCTTTTGTTATTTCCTTACATCTTATGAAAGAGCTAACTATTTCCACTTTACTACCTGCCACAGACAAACAGCTTTTCAGAATCCTAGTCATACTTACACTCACTCAAACATTATAAGTACCCCCAACTACTTATTACCCAAATTCCATAGACATACACACATTAACTTTAATAATCCTAACATAAGGAAGCTCAAATATCTAACCGACTTTACATGTAAACCATCACTTAAACTACAAATACCAATCCTATGTGATGGTGACATCCACCCTAACCCAGGACCATCAAATAACTTCTCTGACACAACCTACAATACTTTACACCTTAACCCACCTACACTAACAACTGCTTCGAATGCCTTACTAATCGGGCATCTGAATATCCGAAGCATTAATAATAAGATTGCCCATCTCCATGCCCTCCTAGACACCCACTCCTTTGATAATCTCTGTCTTACTGAAACTTGGCTGAAACCTGGTACTAAAGACAATGAAATACTTCCCCCTGGATACAATATTTTGAGAATGGACCGCTTAAAACGTAAGGGTGGGGGAGTAGCGCTTCTATTTAAAAATGTATTAAATATCTCTTCTCAACCTGCCATCCCTTTAAATGATGATAAAGCGGAGATCCTTACTTCTAAACTTCAACTAAACAATAAAAAATCATTGTATATTATCTGTATCTACCTTCCCCTGATAATAATTACACTAAAATTGAAACTATCCTAAGTTGTATATCTTCTTCTTACCCACAAGAAACTATCATTCTAGGTGACTTTAATTGTGATTGGTCTTCTGTTAACTCGAATAACCCCGCATCCCATATTAATCTTCATGGCTTTACTCAGACAATTAATAATCCCACAAGAATCAATAAACCCAATAACAAAGAAAGTATTTTAGACTGGATCCTAGTTAACAAACTACAACAAACTTACAAAGTAGGAACTTTGCCTGAAGACGTAAGTGATCATTACTTAACTTACATCATAAGACAAAAAAATGACACTAATTATACTCCTACCTACAGAGTCTCACGCAGCAACAAATACTTTAACCTATTATTATTCCAAAATGAACTAAAAGCTTGTAACTGGAATCCTCTAAAAACCCTAACTCTTGAAGATGCTACTAATTACTTTAACAACAAATTCCTAGCTATCCTTGACCAACATGCTCCAATACGATCCATCAGAGTTAAATCTAAACCTGCCCCCTGGCTGTCCAAAGAGACAAGACAAAAAATACTCCTTAGAAATAAATCTTGGGCTAAATGGAGAACTACTAAAACTATTTCTGACCATCAAACCTTTAGACAGTTAAGAAATAGCACTAAAAAAGCTGTATTTTTGGACAAAAAAAATTATTACTGTAAACTACAACAAACTCACCAAAATAACCCCAAGAGGTTCTGGTCAACCGTAAATTCTCTCCTACACCCAGGCCGCTCTAGTACACCCTTACCATCAGGGGCTGAAATGTACACCTCAGACCAAACTGCCAATGCCTTTAACACCTTTTTCACAGACACCATTAAGTCTTTAGCAAACAAACTTTCTATAGACAAATCACACATCCCCACCAGTCCACCTGGAACTCTCCCCATATTTCAAATAAAACCTGTCTGTACTTCTTACATCCTGAAACTCATCCTAAAACTCAAACCCTGTACCCCATCAGCAGATCAGTTACCATCTGAATACCTTCAAAAAGCAGCCGAAGCAATAGCTTATCCTATATCCCTCCTTATAAATAGAACCATAACAGAAGGAACCATCCCTGCTATCTGGAAAGTTTCCCACATAATCCCTTTACATAAAGGAGGTAGCTCAAAAGAGTATTCTAACTTCAGACCTATAGCTCTCCTATCTCCCCTTGCAAAAATAATGGAGAAATGTATTCATCATCAGCTAATGCACCATTTAACTCAATACAATTTACTAGCTAAATGCCAGCATGGCTTTAGGCCATTTCATAGTACTACCACCGCTCTCTTATCATTTACCGAGTGTATCAATAAAAACCGCAATAATAGTATTCTAACATCTGCTCTCTTCTTAGACCTGTCAAAAGCCTTTGACATGGTAAACCACCATCTGCTCCTAAAAACCCTTGAATCTCTCTCACTTGATACCAATGCGGTTCAATGGTTTACCTCCTACCTTACTTACAGGCAACAGGCTGTTCTCTGGGATAACACACTCTCATCTCTTCTGCCAGTCACTCTTGGAGTACCACAAGGTTCCATCCTAGGTCCCTTCCTTTTCTCTTTATTCATAAATGACTTACATGTAGCAATACTTCAAGCCACATGCATTCAATATGCAGACGACTCAACTCTCATCTGCTCTGCCAATACCTCCTCTGACCTACAAACCCTAACACAGAACATATTTACCATAGTTGAGGCATGGTTCTTGAAATGCTGCCTACTTTTAAATGCCAACAAAACCAAACTCCTGCTTTTCAGACCTAATAGGAAGTCCCCCCCTCACTGACTTCTCTATTACCTCTAATAATGGCACACACATAGTCCCTGACTCTACCACTAAACTCCTAGGTATTACAATTGACAATAACCTCACTTTTGAAAACCACATTAATAACACTATCAAAACTGTAAATAGAAAACTTTGCTCCTTATTTAGAATTAAAAACTTTCCATCTTCACAGGCTAAAGTTACACTCGCTCAATCTCATCTTATTTCCACTCTTCTTTATGCTTCTCCCATATACACTAACTTAAAGAAAAAAAACCTTACTAAACTAGCAAATGCATACAATAGCATTGCTAGATTTGCTACTGGAAATCCATTTAGAACTCACCACTGTCTTAATCTATTACAACTAAACTGGCTAGAATTGAACAATACCCTACTAGTCTCCCAACTTACCTTTATACACAGGTTATTTTACCAACCTGAAAATACCCCCATACTTTCAGATCTTATATCTCCCTATTCTAATCTAAATTCACTGCGCTCCTCTAATAAACCTCTTGTGAAGCTAACTAAGTCCAACAACATTGCGGGCGATTCACTTTTTTCTAACACCATAGGTAAACACTGGAACTCACTACCTACCACTCTAAGTACTATAACATCACCTTTCCTCTTAAAACAAAAACTCAAACAAAACCTAAAGACTCTCTGGCTATGCCCATGCATCAATCCTGACTAATCTTATGACCCTCTCCCATCTGAAAAACTAGCTCCTAATACCTTTGTTAGTCTCTGTTTCATGTTAATTAATAATTCTAGTTGGTTACATTTTTTTTCTTTTGCTTATATATATTTCTCTTTTTGAATATCCTACTAAGTTTAACTCCCCTACTCCTATACTGTAAATAGAAGTAATATGTCCTCTCTAGCATAAACTTTCTCATATAATTTTTGTTTTCACCTTAATTCTGTATGTACTTTTTTTATTAATCGCTGTATTTTTTTGCTATCTTTTATTGAATTACTTGTTGTACTAACCCAAATGTGGAGCTTTTCTCCCCGGGCCTCTGCTGAAAATGGAAATATATCCAGTTGGACTAGCCCGGTAAACAAATGTAAAATAAAAATAAAATAAAATAAATAAAATTTTACAGATTATCTGTTTCCTTACTGTAGATTTATCTGGTTGAATGAGTCATCAACCATGATAACTATTTTAGCGATGACTCCACAGGCAGATTTGCACATAAGCAGTCTACTTTTAGCTGTTAGGTCTCATATATAATGAAAGCAGTACAGAAAGTACTCAACAACCACTCATCAAGATATACTAGAAGACCAGTGGCCTCCACAGTTTTTATGATCTTTGAAACAAACGTCTCTTGAAAAATTTGATAGTGGTACCTATGAAGTATGTGGACCTACCCTTCATTTTTTCCTGCAGGACATGATCTCTTTGCTATCACACATTTCCAAAGAGCAAGAATAAAGGTCCAGTCATTAAGATGGAACCAGTGGATGTCCTTCAAAAAGAATCCTCCAATCAGACACTAACCGTGGACATTTCTTAACTAGTTTGAGCATACTCAGGAAGCTTCAAAGTACAAAGCATTTGAGATGGAACTTAATAGAAGCATATATATATATATATATATATATATATATATATATATATATATATATATATATATATATATATATATATATATATATATATATATATACATATATGCATATATAGAGATCTCTATCATGTTACTGAAATCTTCATAAGATCAAGATCACAACATTGGAATTTCACAAAAGTAAAAGCTTACATTCTCGAAATTGAAAAGAACGAAAAGCAACTTCACATGTCAGACACCAGCTGGAATGTGTAAATTGAGATCACTGACAGCTACTATATGTAAGTAAAAAATGTAAAAGATAAATAATACATTTCACAATGTTTTTGCAGGGGAGGGCTGTACCCCCCTCTACCCACTGCAAACTATATGTGTGTGTGTGTGTGTGTGTGTGTGTGTGTGTGTGTGTGTGTGTGTGTGTGTGTGTGTGTATATATATATATATATATATATATATATATATATATATATATATATATATGGTTCCCCTTCACAAGATCGAATTACTGGAAGCTTGAAACTCATAAGATCGAGTTCAAAATCTCGACTTTCAGTAAATCGAAATTGTGAACGGGAAGTGTAAAAAATTAGATTAAGGGTTTTACTTACCTTTTTGTAGGGGGCTGGGTCCCCCTGTACTGTTCCTTCCTTAATGTGCAGGTTTCATGACTGCACCTCAGCAGAGGAATGGAAAGTGTCCTGTTGTACGCTTATGCATATAGCGCATAATGGTAATTTCCATCTCCTTTGCTGTAGTGCGATCTCGGAGTTGGTATATTTAAGTAGGGGGCTGTGGGGGGTGCAGGGGTATTTTTTACTTTCCTTTTATGCCCCTTCACAATCTCGAGTATATGAATACTCGAGATTTTGGGCTCGGGCTTATGAGTTTCGAGTATTCATATAGTCGAACTTGTGAATGGGAACTATATATATATATATATATATATATATATATATATATATCTATATATATATATATATATATCTATATATATATATATATATATATATATATATATATATATCTATATATATATATATATATATATATATATATATATATATATATATATATGGGTCTAATTTCTTTGATCAAAATACCATTATTTCGAACAAAGAAAATACGACCTTACTTTTGCCAAAGTGCACTTCAACGAAAGTGCACTTTTGCAAATTCCAGTTCAGCGAACCGGCAATCTAAATAAAACAGAGCACTACAGTGAGGATAAGGGAATATACCTGTTTCCCCACTGTAGTGTGATCTTAGAGTTAGTATACTTAATGTAGCGTAGGTGTAGGGGGGATGTAAAATGCAAAATGCAGTTTAAATTATTTTTTATTTTAATTGCCAGTTCGCTGAACCGGAATTCGTGAAGTCCAGTTTCGTTAAAGTGCACTTTTGCGAAAGTAAATTTGTACTTTCTTTGTTCAAAATAATGGTATTTCAATCAAAGAAAGTAGGCTATATATATATATATATATATATATATATATATATATATATATATATATATAGATATATATATATATATATATATATATAAATATATATAGATATATATATATATCTATCTATATATATATATATCTATATATATATATATATATATATATATATATATATATATATATATATATATAGACCGGGGTTCAATTCCCTGATGGGAAGCATGTGATTTCTGCTAACTTTACCCCCTTCTCACCCCCTAAAGGGCCCATATCTATACAGGAGGAATGCAGAGTCCCTGTTCTCACATCTATGGAGGTAAAAGCTGCACTCTCTAAAACCAAAAACACAGCATCCATAGGACCGGACAACATCCCAGGCTGCGTTTTACATGAACTTCAGAATGAACTGGCTCCCCACCTAAGCACCATGCTCAGTCATAGTCTCATATCAGGCTTTGTTCCCACTGAATGGTGCACAGCAACAGTTATCCCATTCCACAAAGGGGGAGCCACCACTGATCCTGGGAACTATCGCCGGACTAGCCTGATGAGGCTGGTCTACAAGGCCATGGAATGCATCATCATGGAACTCATAAACAAAGATGTTGCTAACCTCCAAACTCTGGACCCCACCCAGTTCGTGTTTGTGAAAGGCAAATCATGCCTTCTGAACCTGATCGACGTCTTTGAGACAGTCACCAAAGCCATGGACGAGGGTAATGTGGTACACACAGCCTATCTTGACCTCACCAAGGCTTTCGACACCATCTCCTATTCTGGAATTATAGCTAAGCTCACTAAACTAGGTATAAATCCCTACATCACTAGATGGGTTGCTGAGTGGTTCACTGACAGAACCCACACTGTAAAAGTTGCAGACTTCAAATCTGACTTCAAACCAGTGACAAGTGGAGTACCTCAGGGTTCCGTCCCTGGACCTTTCCTGTTTGGCATCTACTTCTCTGAAGTACAGGCTAAGACAGAAGGCCGCTGGCTAACGAAGTTTGCAGATGACTGAAAACTAGGATCCATAGTCGAGTCCCCAAATGATGCGGACATCCTACAGACGGACCTCACTGAAACAGATGCCTGGTGTCAGAGGCATGGCCTCAAGCTCAGTGCCAAAAAGTACATTGTTATCCCCTTTGGTAAAAACTCTGTATCCATGAACTAACACATAAATGGCAGTCTACTTAATGCTGAATGTGCGATAAGAAACCTTGGGACCCAGGTGGACAGTAGTCTCTACTTTGATAATCACATTGCCACAGTAGTCAGGAAATCCTTCTCTGTGGCATACCTCATCACAAAAGGGTTCTCATCCACGAATAAAGAGGTTATTGTTCTCCTCTACTCGGCACTCATTAGACTCATTATAGATTACAAAGCCCCTTTTGGAATGTACCTCACAAGACATTTGCAGCAGCTGGAAAGGCCACAGAAGTACCTCACAAAGTGGATTACTGGCCTCAAACAGATGCCCTACACTGACCATCTCAAAAAACTACAGTTTTACTCTGTAGCATATCACCTACTCTGAGGAGATTTCTGTCTAACATATAAAGCTATGTTAAACCCAGAGCTGTTAGACATGCTACACCTAAAGAAATCCCAATCTATCTGAGCTACATGCTCTAGGGACCTAAACCTTGTCACCACAATAAACAGGACATGCTGGAGGGATAGATTCCTGTACCAGAAACTTCCTGTACTCTGGAACAAGCTACCCATCTATGTCAAGCAAAGTTCCTCATTAGCACTCTTCAAGAAAAATCTTGATGAGTGGATGGGAAATAGGAAATACACCCCGGGGATCATGTATGTGGCTCTGCTTGACAGGGGCACATGAAATTACCTTTCTTTGGTGGCGTAAGCCAGAGAATCTTGTTAGCTGGCTTGCCTAGGCCCTTGGGCCAATAACCTAGTACGTAACTTTGAGCCTATGAACCTATCTATCTATATATATAAATATATATATATATATATATATATATATATCAACGCCAAGATTTTACTACAGTGGTGAAAGGGTACATTTCTCAATCCTGACTGCACTGCGATCTTTATTAAGTGTTGAAACAGGTACATTCCTTATTAAAAGTAAATGTTTAAATTTAGAACCTGTTTTTTGTAGTTGTTATCGATGTCAGTTCAGACATCTGGCTGGTGCAGGAGGTACATGCGCAGTTACGTTTCATTCTTTTTAGTTTAGATAATGTAAACTTTCACTTTTGTGAAATTCCAATTTTGTAGTCTTCATCTTATGAATTTCAGTTTTCTGGGATTTCAATAATATACATATATATATATATATATATATATATATATATATATATATATATATATATATATTTACATATGGGTCTAGGACTATTCACTGAAAGCACATTTCACTGAAAGCTCAATTCACTTAAAACTCAATTCACTGAAACACATTTCACTGAACGTTATATATGGCCTTTTCCCCACTGTAGTGTGACCCTGGAGTTGGTATATATAGAAAGGGGGGTGTGGAGGGCGTAGCTTCCGTGGCTTTTTTCCAAGTCAGTCTTTCCCAGTAAACAAATGTTAAATGTATATCTAGACAGAGAGAGATGCATTTTAGAAGACTGAGAACTCACATCAGTGAACACTTTTTACTGCTGTAAAAAAAAAAAAAAGAAAAGCAAATGCTCATGTGGGCAAAAGTTCTTTTAAATGGAGTTTCTGTCTGCAGCAATTGGCATGGGATCCCACAGCAGTGGGGTGAGGGAATTTGCCCTAACCCCACTGCCATGTGATTGCAGAATTACTATATATAATCAGCAGGGGGAGAGGGGGAGTAGTGAGTGACTTGTCCCTCATAAAATAATTTTAGTTTTTCATATTTTAAATCACTTTAGATTCTCTCTAAAGTGGTCACTCTTTTTTGACTCTTGCTCTTGCAAACATTCGATATTTCATAAGATATTCATATAGATGTAGATATATACACATTTCTATTTTACTTTATTGAATGGTTCACACTTATCGGATCAGATACAGTATTTAAATTTGATTTTTTCTGCTTTGATTATTGTGATAGTTTACAATTTGAGTCATTTACGTTGCATACTTAATGTGAGAGCACCTGTTAAATGTGCAATGCACTACTATCCCCATGTTGCGGCCATTTAAATTACCTGGTTATCCATCTGAAATAAATAAATGAGTGTATATACATTCATGTGTGTTTATTTTTGGATGGTGTTGATATTTTAGTTTTTGGTGTTACATTTGGCAGGTAATGTCTTGGGAATAATTACAAAACTACCTTTGGTAGTAGGTAAGTGAAGATATGGTTGACTTACAGACGTTATACAAAGTATGGGTATCACTTTGGCATTAGTGAAGGATTATTGGTTTAATTTTATCAGTTGAGGCAACTGATTGCTGTGGGTATTTATATGAAAGGGCTTTGGGAAGCTGATGACAGAGATCAAGTTTTGTTCACAGAGGATGGAGTACACCGAATGATGTTTGGCTTCAACCCTTTTAATGTATGGTTAAGTTTGCTGTAGAAGGTTTAGATGGAAGTTTTGGTGTGAGGGAGAGGAAACAGCTTGGTCCGGTTGGTGGGTGGAGAAAAGGTGCAGGCTTGTCCCTTTTTTGTTCCCCCTATGGTGTGGATGTTCATTTCAGTGAGTTGGGAATAGAATGTGGGCAGTTGTATGCTGTTCAATAAGTAAAATAAGTGGGGGCTGAGGTAAGGACACTGCTTATATCAGTGAGTTGGGAAATGAATGTGGGCAGTTGGATGTTGTTTAATAAGTAAAATAAGTGGGCGGAGGTAAGGAAACTGCTTATATCAGTGAGTTGGGAAATAAATGTGGGCAGTTGGATGCTGTTTAATAAGTAAAATAAGCGGGGGTTGAGGTAAGGACACTGCTTATATCAGTGAGTTGGGAAATGAATGTGGGCAGTTGGATGCTGTTTACAAAGTAAAATAAGCGGGCGGAGGTAAGGATACTGCCTATATCAGTGAGTTTGGAAATGAATGTGGGCAGTTGGATGCTGTTTAATAAGGAAAATAAGTGGGCGGAGGTAAGGACACTGCTTATATCAGTGATTTGGGAAATGAATGTGGGCAGTTGGAAGCTGATTAAAAAGTAAAATAAGTGGGCCGAGGTAAGGACACTGCTTATATCAGTGAGTTGGGAAATGAATGCGGGCAGTTGGATGCTGTTTAATAAGTAAAATAAGTGGGGGCTGAGGTAAGGACACTGCTTATATCAGTGAGTTGGGAAATGAATTTGGGCAGTTGGATGCTTTTTAATAAGTAAAATAAGCGGGCGGAGGTAAGAACACTGTTCATTTCAGTTAGTTGGGAAATGAATGTGGGCAGTTGGATGCTGTTTAATAAGTAAAATAAGCGGGCGGAGGTAAAGACACTGTTTATAATATCAGTGAGTTGGGAAATGAATGTAGGCAGTTGGATGCTGTTTAATAAGTAAAATAAGCGGGCGGAGGCAAGGACGCTGCTTATATCAATGAGTTGGGAAATGAATGTGGGCAGTTGGATGCTGTTTAATAAGTAAAATAAGTGGGCGGAGGAAAGGACACTGCTTATTATATCAGTGAGTTGAGAAATGAATGTAGGCAGTTGGATGCTGTTTAATAAGTAAAATAAGCGGGCGGAGGTAAGGACACTGCTTATATCAGTGAGTTGGGAAATGAATGTGGGCAGTTGGATGCTGTTTAATAAGAAAAATAAGTGGGGGCAAAGGTAAGGACACTGCTTATTTCGGTGAGTTGGGAAATTAATGTGGGCAGTTGGATGCTGTTTAATAAGTAAAATAAGTGGGCGGAGGTAAGGACACTGCTTATATCAGTGAGTTGGGAAATTAATGTGGGCAGTTGGATGCTGTAAAATAAGCGGGCGGAGGTAAGGACACTGCTTATATCAGTGAGTTGGGAAATGAATTTGGGCAGTTGGATGCTTTTTAATAAGTAAAATAAGCAGGCGGAGGTAAGAACACTGTTCATTTCAGTGAGTTGGGAAATGAATGTGGGCAGTTGGATGCTGTTTAATAAGTAAAATAAGCGGGCGGAGGTAAAGACACTGCTTATAATGTCAGTGAGTTGGGAAATGAATGTAGGCAGTTGTATGCTGTTTAATAAGTAAAATAAGTGGGCGGAGGCAAAGACACTGCTTATATCAGTGAGTTGGGAAATGAATGTGGGCAGTTGGATGCTGTTTAATAAGTAAAATAAGTGGGCGGAGGAAAGGACACTGCTTATTATATCAGTGAGTTGGGAAATGAATGTAGGCAGTTGGATGCTGTTTAATAAGTAAAATAAGCAGGCGGAGGTAAGGACACTGCTTATATCATTGAGTTGGGAAATGAATGTGGGCAGTTGGATGCTGTTTAATAAGAAAAATAAGTGGGGGCTGGGGTAAGGACACTGCTTATTTTGGTGAGTTGGGAAATGAATGTGGGTAGTTGGATGCTGTTAAATAAGTAAAATAAGCGGGCGGAGGTAAGGACACTGCTTATTTCAGTGAGTTGGGAAATGAATGTGGGCAGTTGGATACTGTTTAATAAGTAAAGTAAGTGAGCAGAGGTAAGGACACTGCTTATATCAGTGAGTTGGGAAATGAATGCGGGCAGTTGGGTGCTGTTTAATAAGTAAAATGAGTGGGGGCTGAGGTAAGGACACTGCTTGTATCAGTGAGTTGGGAAATGAATGTGGGCAGTTGGATGCTGTTTAATAAGTAAAATAAGTGGGCGGAGGTAATGACACTGTTCATTTCAGTGAGTTGGGAAATGAATGTGGGCAGTTGGATGCGGTTTAGTAAGTAAAATAAGCAGGCGGAGGTAAGGACACTGCTTATTTCAGTGACTTAGGAAATGAATGCCGGCAGTTGGATGCTGTTTAATAAGTAAAATAAGCGGAGGTAAGGACACTGCTTATATCAGTGAGTTGGGAAATGAATGTAGGCAGTTTGTTGCTCTTTAATAAGTAAAATAAGTGGGCGGACGTAAGGACACTGCCTATATCAGTAAGTTGGAAAATGAATGTGGGCAGTTGGATGCTGTTTAATAAGTAAAATAAGTAGGGGCTGAGGTAAGGACACTGCTTATTTCAGTGAGTTGGGAAATGAATGTGGGCAGTTGGATACTATTTAATAAGTAAAATAAGTGAGCAGAGGTAAGGACACTGCTTATATCAGTGAGTTGGGAAATGAATGTGGGCAATTGGATGCTGTTTAATAAGTAAAATAAGTGGGCGGAGGTAACGACTCTGCTTATATCAGCGAGTTGGGAAATGAATGAGGGCAGTTGGATGCTGTTTAATAAGTAAAATAAGCGGGCGGAGGCAGGCGGACGTAACGACACTGCTTATATCAGTGAGTTGGGAAATGAATGTGGGCAGTTGGATGCTGTTTAATAAGAAAATTAAGCGGGGGCTGAGGTAAGGACACTGCTTATTTCGGTCAGTTGGGAAATGAATGTGGGCAGTTGGATGCTGTTTAATAAGTAAAATAAGCAGGCGGAGGTAAGGACACTGCTTATATCAGTGATTTGGGAAATGAATGTGGGCAGTTGGATGCTGTTTAATGAGTAAAATAAGCGGGCGGAGGTAAGGACACTGCTTATATCAGTGAGTTGGGAAATGAATTTGGGCAGTTGGATCCTGTTTAATAAGTAAAATAAGTGGGCGGAGGTAAAGCCACTGCTTATATCAGTGAGTTGGGAAATGAATGCGGGCAGTTGGGTGCTGTTTAATAAGTAAAATGAGCGGCGGCTGAGGTAAGGACACTACTTGTATCAGTGAGTTGGGAAATGAATGTGGGCAGTTGGATGCTGTTTAATAAGAAAAATAAGTGGGGGCTAAGGTAAGGACACTGCTTATTTCGTGAGTTGGGAAATGAATGTGGGCAGTTGGATGCTGTTTAATAAGTAAAATAAGCGGGCGGAGGTAAGGACACTGCTTATATCAGTGAGTTGGGAAATTAATGTGGGCAGTTGGATGCTGTAAAATAAGCGGGCGGAGGTAAGGACACTGCTTATATCAGTGAGTTGGGAAATGAATTTGGGCAGTTGGATGCTTTTAATAAGTAAAATAAGCGGGCGGAGGTAAGAACACTGTTCATTTCAGTGAGTTGGGAAATGAATGTGGGCAGTTGGATGCTGTTTAATAAGTAAAATAAGCGGGCGGAAGTAAAGACACTGCTTATAATGTCAGTGAGTTGGGAAATGAATGTAGGCAGTTGGATGCTGTTTAATAGGTAAAATAAGTGGGCGGAGGCAAAGACACTGCTTATATCAGTGAGTTGGGAAATGAATGTAGGCAGTTGGATGCTGTTTAATAAGTAAAATAAGTGGGCGGAGGAAAGGACACTGCTTATTATATCAGTGAGTTGGGAAATGAATGTAGGCAGTTGGATGCTGTTTAATAAGTAAAATAAGCGGGCGGAGGTAAGGACACTGCTTATATCATTGAGTTGGGAAATGAATGTGGGCAGTTGGATGCTGTTTAATAAGAAAAATAAGTGGGGGCTGGGGTAAGGACACTGCTTATTTCGGTGAGTTGGGAAATGAATGTGGGTAGTTGGATGCTGTTAAATAAGTAAAATAAGCGGGCGGAGGTAAGGACACTGCTTATTTCAGTGAGTTGGGAAATGAATGTGGGCAGTTGGATACTGTTTAATAAGTAAAGTAAGTGAGCAGAGGTAAGGACACTGCTTATATCAGTGAGTTGGGAAATGAATGCGGGCAGATGGGTGCTGTTTAATAAGTAAAATGAGCGGGGGCTGAGGTAAGGACACTGCTTGTATCAGTGAGTTGGGAAATGAATGTGGGCAGTTGGATGCTGTTTAATAAGTAAAATAAGTGGGCGGAGGTAATGACACTGTTCATTTCAGTGAGTTGGGAAATGAATGTGGGCAGTTGGATGCGGTTTAGTAAGTAAAATAAGCAGGTGGAGGTAAGGACACTGCTTATTTCAGTGACTTAGGAAATGAATGCCGGCAGTTGGATGCTGTTTAATAAGTAAAATAAGCGGGCGGAGGTAAGGACACTGCTTATATCAGTGAGTTGGGAAATGAATGTAGGCAGTTTGTTGCTCTTTAATAAGTAAAATAAGTGGGCGGACGTAAGGACACTGCCTATATCAGTAAGTTGGAAAATGAATGTGGGCAGTTGGATGCTGTTTAATAAGTAAAATAAGTAGGGGCTGAGGTAAGGACACTGCTTATTTCAGTGAGTTGGGAAATGAATGTGGGCAGTTGGATACTATTTAATAAGTAAAATAAGCGAGCAGAGGTAAGGACACTGCTTATATCAGTGAGTTGGGAAATGAATGTGGGCAATTGGATGCTGTTTAATAAGTAAAATAAGTGGGCGGAGGTAACGACTCTGCTTATATCAGCGAGTTGGGAAATGAATGAGGGCAGTTGGATGCTGTTTAATAAGTAAAATAAGCGGGCGGAGGCAGGCGGACGTAACGACACTGCTTATATCAGTGAGTTGGGAAATGAATGTGGGCAGTTGGATGCTGTTTAATAAGAAAATTAAGCTGGGGCTGAGGTAAGGACACTGCTTATTTCGGTCAGTTGGGAAATGAATGTGGGCAGTTGGATGCTGTTTAATAAGTAAAATAAGCGGGCGGAGGTAAGGACACTGCTTATATCAGTGATTTGGGAAATGAATGTGGGCAGTTGGATGCTGTTTAATGAGTAAAATAAGCGGGCGGAGGTAAGGACACTGCTTATATCAGTGAGTTGGGAAATGAATTTGGGCAGTTGGATCCTGTTTAATAAGTAAAATAAGTGGGCGGAGGTAAAGCCACTGCTTATATCAGTGAGTTGGGAAATGAATGCGGGCAGTTGGGTGCTGTTTAATAAGTAAAATGAGCGGCGGCTGAGGTAAGGACACTACTTGTATCAGTGAGTTGGGAAATGAATGTGGGCAGTTGGATGCTGTTTAATAAGAAAAATAAGTGGGGGCTAAGGTAAGGACACTGCTTATTTCGGTGAGTTGGGAAATGAATGTGGGCAGTTGGATGCTGTTTAATAAGTAAAATAAGCGGGTGGAGGTAAGGACACTGCTTATATCAGTGAGTTGGGAAATTAATGTGGGCAGTTGGATGCTGTAAAATAAGCGGGCGGAGGTAAGGACACTGCTTATATCAGTGAGTTGGGAAATGAATTTGGGCAGTTGGATGCTTTTTAATAAGTAAAATAAGCGGGCGGAGGTAAGAACACTGTTCATTTCAGTGAGTTGGGAAATGAATGTGGGCAGTTGGATGCTGTTTAATAAGTAAAATAAGCGGGCGGAAGTAAAGACACTGCTTATAATGTCAGTGAGTTGGGAAATGAATGTAGGCAGTTGGATGCTGTTTAATAGGTAAAATAAGTGGGCGGAGGCAAAGACACTGCTTATATCAGTGAGTTGGGAAATGAATGTAGGCAGCTGGATGCTGTTTAATAAGTAAAATAAGTGGGCGGAGGAAAGGACAC
Source organism: Protopterus annectens (assembly GCF_019279795.1). Lineage (NCBI taxonomy): Eukaryota > Metazoa > Chordata > Ceratodontiformes > Protopteridae > Protopterus > Protopterus annectens. The sequence goes on from NC_056729.1 coordinate 1,907,593,971, forward strand.
TGCTTATTATATCAGTGAGTTGGGAAATGAATGTAGGCAGTTGGATGCTGTTTAATAAGTAAAATAAGCGGGCGGAGGTAAGGACACTGCTTATATCATTGAGTTGGGAAATGAATGTGGGCAGTTGGATGCTGTTTAATAAGAAAAATAAGTGGGGGCTGGGGTAAGGACACTGCTTATTTCGGTGAGTTGGGAAATGAATGTGGGTAGTTGGATGCTGTTAAATAAGTAAAATAAGTGGGCGGAGGTAAGGACACTGCTTATTTCAGTGAGTTGGGAAATGAATGTGGGCAGTTGGATACTGTTTAATAAGTAAAGTAAGTGAGCAGAGGTAAGGACACTGCTTATATCAGTGAGTTGGGAAATGAATGCGGGCAGTTGGGTGCTGTTTAATAAGTAAAATGAGCGGGGGCTGAGGTCAGGACACTGCTTGTATCAGTGAGTTGGGAAATGAATGTGGGCAGTTGGATGCTGTTTAATAAGTAAAATAAGTGGGCGGAGGTAAGAACACTGTTCATTTCAGTGAGTTGGGAAATGAATGTGGGCAGTTGGATGCGGTTTAGTAAGTAAAATAAGCGGGCGGAGGTAAGGACACTGCTTATTTCAGTGACTTAAGAAATGAATGCGGGCAGTTGGATGCTGTTTAATAAGTAAAATAAGCGGGCGGAGGTAAGGACACTGCTTATATCAGTGAGTTGGGAAATGAATGTAGGCAGTTTGATGCTCTTTAATAAGTAAAATAAGTGGGCGGAGGTAAGGACACTGCCTATATCAGTAAGTTGGGAAATGAATGTGGGCAGTTGGATGCTGTTTAATAAGTAAAATAAGTAGGGACTGAGGTAAGGACACTGCTTATTTCAGTGAGTTGGGAAATGAATGTGGGCAGTTGGATACTATTTAATAAGTAAAATAAGCGAGCAGAGGTAAGGACACTGCTTATATCAGTGAGTTGTGAAATGAATGTGGGCAATTGGATGCTGTTTAATAAGTAAAATAAGTGGGCGGAGTTAACGACTCTGCTTATATCAGTGAGTTGGGAAATGAATGAGGGCAGTTGGATGCTGTTTAATAAGTAAAATAAGCGGGCGGACGTAACGACACTGCTTATATCAGTGAGTTGGGAAATGAATGTGGGCAGTTGGATGCTGTTTAATAAGTAAAATAAGCGGGCGGAGGTAAGGGCACTGCTTATATCAGTGAGTTGGGAAATGAATGTGGGCAGTTGGATGCTGTTTAATAAGAAAATTAAGCGGGGGCTGAGGTAAGGACACTGCTTATTTTGGTCAGTTGGGAAATGAATGTGGGCAGTTGGATGCTGTTTAATAAGTAAAATAAGCGGGCGGAGGTAAGGACACTGCTTATATCAATGAGTTGGGAAATGAATGTGGGCAGTTGGATGCTGTTTAATAAGTAAAATAAGCGGGCGGAGGTAAGGACACTGCTTATATCAGTGAGTTGGGAAATGAATTTGGGCAGTTGGATGCTGTTTAATAAGTAAAATAAGTGGGCGGAGGTAAGGCCACTGCTTATATCAGTGAGTTGGGAAATGAATGCGGGCAGTTGGGTGCTGTTTAATAAGTAAAATGAGCGGCGGCTGAGGTAAGGACACTACTTGTATCAGTGAGTTGGGAAATGAATGTGGGCAGTTGGATGCTGTTTAATAAGTAAAATAAGTGGGTGGAGGTAAGGACACTGTTCATTTCAGTGAGTTGGGAAATGAATGTGGGCAGTTGGATGCTGTTTAATAAGTAAAATAAGTGGGCGGAGGTAAGCACACTGCTTATAACAGTGAGTTGGGAAATGAATGTAGGCAGTTGGATGCTGTTTAATAAGTAAAATCAGTGGGCGGAGGTAAGGACACTGCCTATATCAGTGAGTTGGGAAATGAATCTGGGCAGTTGGATGCTGTTTAATAAGTAAAATAAGTGGGGGCTGAGGTAAGGACACTGCTTATTTCAGTGAGTTGGGAAATGAATGTGGGCAGTTGGATACTGTTTAATAAGTAAAATAAGCAAGCAGAGGTAAGGACACTGCTTATATCAGTGTGTTGGGAAATGAATGTGGGCAGTTGGATGCTGTTTAATAAGTAAAATAAGCGGGCGGAGGTAACGACACTGCTTATATCAGTGAGTTGGGAAATGAATGAGGGCAGTTGGATGCTGTTTAATAAGTAAAATAAGCGGGCGGTGGTAAGGACACTGCTTATATCAGTGAGTTGGGAAATGAATTTGGGCAGTTGGATGCTGTTTAATAAGTAAAATAAGTGGGCGGAGGTAAGGCCACTGCTTATATCAGTGAGTTGGGAAATGAATGTGGGCAGTTGGGTGCTGTTTAATAAGTAAAATGAGCGGCGGCTGAGGTAAGGACACTACTTGTATCAGTGAGTTGGGAAATGAATGTGGGCAGTTGGATGCTGTTTAATAAGAAAAATAAGCCGGCGGAGGTAAGGACACTGCTTTTATCATTGATTTGGGAAATGAATGTGGGCAGTTGGATGCTGTTTAATGAGTAAAATAAGCGGGCGGAGGTAAGGACACTGCTTATATCAGTGAGTTGGGAAATGAATTTGGGCAGTTGGATGCTGTTTAATAAGTAAAATAAGTGGGCGGAGGTAAGGCCACTGCTTATATCAGTGAGTTGGGAAATGAATGCGGGAAGTTGGGTGCTGTTTAATAAGTAAAATGAGCGGCGGCTGAGGTAAGGACACTACTTGTATCAGTGAGTTGGGAAATGAATGTGGGCAGTTGGATGCTGTTTAATAAGAAAAATAAGTGGGGGCTAAGGTAAGGACACTGCTTATTTCGGTGAGTTGGGAAATGAATGTGGGCAGTTGGATGCTGTTTAATAAGTAAAATAAGCGGGCGGAGGTAAGGACACTGCTTATATCAGTGAGTTGGGAAATTAATGTGGGCAGTTGGATGCTGTAAAATAAGCGGGCGGAGGTAAGGACACTGCTTATATCAGTGAGTTGGGAAATGAATTTGGGCAGTTGGATGCTTTTTAATAAGTAAAATAAGTGGGCGGAGGTAAGAACAGTGTTCATTTCAGTGAGTTGGGAAATGAATGTGGGCAGTTGGATGCTGTTTAATAAGTAAAATAAGCGGGCGGAGGTAAAGACACTGCTTATAATGTCAGTGAGTTGGGAAATGAATGTAGGCAGTTGGATGCTGTTTAATAAGTAAAATAAGTGGGCGGAGGCAAAGACACTGCTTATATCAGTGAGTTGGGAAATGAATGTGGGCAGTTGGATGCTGTTTAATAAGTAAAATAAGTGGGCGGAGGAAAGGACACTGCTTATTATATCAGTGAGTTGGGAAATGAATGTAGGCAGTTGGATGCTGTTTAATAAGTAAAATAAGCGGGCGGAGGTAAGGACAATGCTTATATCATTGAGTTGGGAAATGAATGTGGGCAGTTGGATGCTGTTTAATAAGAAAAATAAGTGGGGCTGGGGTAAGGACACTGCTTATTTCGGTGAGTTGGGAAATGAATGTGGGTAGTTGGATGCTGTTAAATAAGTAAAATAAGGGCGGAGGTAAGGACACTGCTTATTTCAGTGAGTTGGGAAATGAATGTGGGCAGTTGGATACTGTTTAATAAGTAAAGTAAGTGAGCAGAGATAAGGACACTGCTTATATCAGTGAGTTGGGAAATGAATGCGGGCAGTTGGGTGCTGTTTAATAAGTAAAATGAGCGGGGGCTGAGGTAAGGACACTGCTTGTATCAGTGAGTTGGGAAATGAATGTGGGCAGTTGGATGCTGTTTAATAAGTAAAATAAGTGGGCGGAGGTAAGGACACTGTTCATTTCAGTGAGTTGGGAAATGAATGTGGGCAGTTGGATGCGGTTTAGTAAGTAAAATAAGCGGGCGGAGGTAAGGACACTGCTTATTTCAGTGAGTTGGGAAATGAATGTAGGCAGTTTGATGCTCTTTAATAAGTAAAATAAGTGGGCGGAGGTAAGGACACTGCCTATATCAGTAAGTTGGGAAATGAATGTGGGCAGTTGGATGCTGTTTAATAAGTAAAATAAGTAGGGGCTGAGGTAAGGACACTGCTTATTTCAGTGAGTTGGGAAATGAATGTGGGCAGTTGGATACTATTTAATAAGTAAAATAAGCGAGCAGAGGTAAGGACACTGCTTATATCAGTGAGTTGGGAAATGAATGTGGGCAATTGGATGCTGTTTAATAAGTAAAATAAGTGGGCGGAGGTAACGACTCTGCTTATATCAGTGAGTTGGGAAATGAATGAGGGCAGTTGGATGCTGTTTAATAAGTAAAATAAGTGGGCGGAGGCAAAGACACTGCTTATATCAGTGAGTTGGGAAATGAATGTGGGCAGTTGGATGCTGTTTAATAAGTAAAATAAGTGGGCGGAGGAAAGGACACTGCTTATTATATCAGTGAGTTGGGAAATGAATGTGGGCAGTTGGATGCTGTTTAATAAGTAAAATAAGCGGGCGGAGGTAAGGACAATGCTTATATCATTGAGTTGGGAAATGAATGTGGGCAGTTGGATGCTGTTTAATAAGAAAAATAAGTGGGGGCTGGGGTAAGGACACTGCTTATTTCGGTGAGTTGGGAAATGAATGTGGGTAGTTGGATGCTGTTAAATAAGTAAAATAAGCGGGCGGAGGTAAGGACACTGCTTATTTCAGTGAGTTGGGAAATGAATGTGGGCAGTTGGATACTGTTTAATAAGTAAAGTAAGTGAGCAGAGATAAGGACACTGCTTATATCAGTGAGTTGGGAAATGAATGCGGCAGTTGGGTGCTGTTTAATAAGTAAAATGAGCGGGGGCTGAGGTAAGGACACTGCTTGTATCAGTGAGTTGGGAAATGAATGTGGGCAGTTGGATGCTGTTTAATAAGTAAAATAAGTGGGCGGAGGTAAGGACACTGTTCATTTCAGTGAGTTGGGAAATGAATGTGGGCAGTTGGATGCGGTTTAGTAAGTAAAATAAGCGGCGGAGGTAAGGACACTGCTTATTTCAGTGACTTAGGAAATGAATGCGGCAGTTGGATGCTTTTAATAAGTAAAATAAGCGGCGGAGGTAAGGACACTGCTTATATCAGTGAGTTGGGAAATGAATGTAGGCAGTTTGATGCTCTTTAATAAGTAAAATAAGTGGGCGGAGGTAAGGACACTGCCTATATCAGTAAGTTGGGAAATGAATGTGGGCAGTTGGATGCTGTTTAATAAGTAAAATAAGTAGGGGCTGAGGTAAGGACACTGCTTATTTCAGTGAGTTGGGAAATGAATGTGGGCAGTTGGATACTATTTAATAAGTAAAATAAGCGAGCAGAGGTAAGGACACTGCTTATATCAGTGAGTTGGGAAATGAATGTGGGCAATTGGATGCTGTTTAATAAGTAAAATAAGTGGGCAGAGGTAACGACTCTGCTTATATCAGTGAGTTGGGAAATGAATGAGGGCAGTTGGATGCTGTTTAATAAGTAAAATAAGTGGCGGAGGCAAAGACACTGCTTATATCAGTGAGTTGGGAAATGAATGTGGGCAGTTGGATGCTGTTTAATAAGTAAAATAAGGGCGGAGGAAAGGACACTGCTTATTATATCAGTGAGTTGGGAAATGAATGTAGGCAGTTGGATGCTGTTTAATAAGTAAAATAAGCGGGCGGAGGTAAGGACAATGCTTATATCATTGAGTTGGGAAATGAATGTGGGCAGTTGGATGCTGTTTAATAAGAAAAATAAGTGGGGGCTGGGGTAAGGACACTGCTTATTTCGGTGAGTTGGGAAATGAATGTGGGTAGTTGGATGCTGTTAAATAAGTAAAATAAGCGCGGAGGTAAGGACACTGCTTATTTCAGTGAGTTGGGAAATGAATGTGGGCAGTTGGATACTGTTTAATAAGTAAAATAAGTGAGCAGAGATAAGGACACTGCTTATATCAGTGAGTTGGGAAATGAATGCGGCAGTTGGGTGCTGTTTAATAAGTAAAATGAGCGGGGGCTGAGGTAAGGACACTGCTTGTATCAGTGAGTTGGGAAATGAATGTGGGCAGTTGGATGCTGTTTAATAAGTAAAATAAGTGGGCGGAGGTAAGGACACTGTTCATTTCAGTGAGTTGGGAAATGAATGTGGGCAGTTGGATGCGGTTTAGTAAGTAAAATAAGCGGGCGGAGGTAAGGACACTGCTTATTTCAGTGACTTAGGAAATGAATGCGGGCAGTTGGATGCTTTTTAATAAGTAAAATAAGCGGGCGGAGGTAAGGACACTGCTTATATCAGTGAGTTGGGAAATGAATGTAGGCAGTTTGATGCTCTTTAATAAGTAAAATAAGTGGGCGGAGGTAAGGACACTGCCTATATCAGTAAGTTGGGAAATGAATGTGGGCAGTTGGATGCTGTTTAATAAGTAAAATAAGTAGGGGCTGAGGTAAGGACACTGCTTATTTCGGTGAGTTGGGAAATGAATGTGGGCAGTTGGATGCTGTTTAATAAGTAAAATAAGCGGGCGGAGGTAAGGACACTGCTTATATCAGTGAGTTGGGAAATTAATGTGGGCAGTTGGATGCTGTAAAATAAGCGGGCGGAGGTAAGGACACTGCTTATATCAGTGAGTTGGGAAATGAATTTGGGCAGTTGGATGCTTTTTAATAAGTAAAATAAGCGGGCGGAGGTAAGAACAGTGTTCATTTCAGTGAGTTGGGAAATGAATGTGGGCAGTTGGATGCTGTTTAATAAGTAAAATAAGCGGGCGGAGGTAAAGACACTGCTTATAATGTCAGTGAGTTGGGAAATGAATGTAGGCAGTTGGATGCTGTTTAATAAGTAAAATAAGTGGGCGGAGGCAAAGACACTGCTTATATCAGTGAGTTGGGAAATGAATGTGGGCAGTTGGATGCTGTTTAATAAGTAAAATAAGTGGGCGGAGGAAAGGACACTGCTTATTATATCAGTGAGTTGGGAAATGAATGTAGGCAGTTGGATGCTGTTTAATAAGTAAAATAAGCGGGCGGAGGTAAGGACAATGCTTATATCATTGAGTTGGGAAATGAATGTGGGCAGTTGGATGCTGTTTAATAAGAAAAATAAGTGGGGGCTGGGGTAAGGACACTGCTTATTTCGGTGAGTTGGGAAATGAATGTGGGTAGTTGGATGCTGTTAAATAAGTAAAATAAGCGGGCGGAGGTAAGGACACTGCTTATTTCAGTGAGTTGGGAAATGAATGTGGGCAGTTGGATACTGTTTAATAAGTAAAGTAAGTGAGCAGAGATAAGGACACTGCTTATATCAGTGAGTTGGGAAATGAATGCGGGCAGTTGGGTGCTGTTTAATAAGTAAAATGAGCGGGGGCTGAGGTAAGGACACTGCTTGTATCAGTGAGTTGGGAAATGAATGTGGGCAGTTGGATGCTGTTTAATAAGTAAAATAAGTGGGCGGAGGTAAGGACACTGTTCATTTCAGTGAGTTGGGAAATGAATGTGGGCAGTTGGATGCGGTTTAGTAAGTAAAATAAGCGGGCGGAGGTAAGGACACTGCTTATTTCAGTGACTTAGGAAATGAATGCGGGCAGTTGGATGCTTTTTAATAAGTAAAATAAGCGGGCGGAGGTAAGGACACTGCTTATATCAGTGAGTTGGGAAATGAATGTAGGCAGTTTGATGCTCTTTAATAAGTAAAATAAGTGGGCGGAGGTAAGGACACTGCCTATATCAGTAAGTTGGGAAATGAATGTGGGCAGTTGGATGCTGTTTAATAAGTAAAATAAGTAGGGGCTGAGGTAAGGACACTGCTTATTTCAGTGAGTTGGGAAATGAATGTGGGCAGTTGGATACTATTTAATAAGTAAAATAAGCGAGCAGAGGTAAGGACACTGCTTATATCAGTGAGTTGGGAAATGAATGTGGGCAATTGGATGCTGTTTAATAAGTAAAATAAGTGGGCGGAGGTAACGACTCTGCTTATATCAGTGAGTTGGGAAATGAATGAGGGCAGTTGGATGCTGTTTAATAAGTAAAATAAGTGGGCGGAGGCAAAGACACTGCTTATATCAGTGAGTTGGGAAATGAATGTGGGCAGTTGGATGCTGTTTAATAAGTAAAATAAGTGGGCGGAGGAAAGGACACTGCTTATTATATCAGTGAGTTGGGAAATGAATGTAGGCAGTTGGATGCTGTTTAATAAGTAAAATAAGCGATGGAGGTAAGGACAATGCTTATATCATTGAGTTGGGAAATGAATGTGGGCAGTTGGATGCTGTTTAATAAGAAAAATAAGTGGGGGCTGGGGTAAGGACACTGCTTATTTCGTGAGTTGGGAAATGAATGTGGGTAGTTGGATGCTGTTAAATAAGTAAAATAAGCGGGAGGTAAGGACACTGCTTATTTCAGTGAGTTGGGAAATGAATGTGGGCAGTTGGATACTGTTTAATAAGTAAAGTAAGTGAGCAGAGATAAGGACACTGCTTATATCAGTGAGTTGGGAAATGAATGCGGGCAGTTGGGTGCTGTTTAATAAGTAAAATGAGCGGGGGCTGAGGTAAGGACACTGCTTGTATCAGTGAGTTGGGAAATGAATGTGGGCAGTTGGATGCTGTTTAATAGAAGTAAAATAAGTGGGCGGAGGTAAGGACACTGTTCATTTCAGTGAGTTGGGAAATGAATGTGGGCAGTTGGATGCGGTTTAGTAAGTAAAATAAGCGATGGAGGTAAGGACACTGCTTATTTCAGTGACTTAGGAAATGAATGCGGGCAGTTGGATGCTTTTAATAAGTAAAATAAGCGGCGGAGGTAAGGACACTGCTTATATCAGTGAGTTGGGAAATGAATGTAGGCAGTTTGATGCTCTTTAATAAGTAAAATAAGTGGGCGGAGGTAAGGACACTGCCTATATCAGTAAGTTGGGAAATGAATGTGGGCAGTTGGATGCTGTTTAATAAGTAAAATAAGTAGGGGCTGAGGTAAGGACACTGCTTATTTCAGTGAGTTGGGAAATGAATGTGGGCAGTTGGATACTATTTAATAAGTAAAATAAGCGAGCAGAGGTAAGGACACTGCTTATATCAGTGAGTTGGGAAATGAATGTGGGCAATTGGATGCTGTTTAATAAGTAAAATAAGTGGGCAGAGGTAACGACTCTGCTTATATCAGTGAGTTGGGAAATGAATGAGGGCAGTTGGATGCTGTTTAATAAGTAAAATAAGTGGGCGGAGGCAAAGACACTGCTTATATCAGTGAGTTGGGAAATGAATGTGGGCAGTTGGATGCTGTTTAATAAGTAAAATAAGTGGGCGGAGGAAAGGACACTGCTTATTATATCAGTGAGTTGGGAAATGAATGTAGGCAGTTGGATGCTGTTTAATAAGTAAAATAAGCGGGCGGAGGTAAGGACAATGCTTATATCATTGAGTTGGGAAATGAATGTGGGCAGTTGGATGCTGTTTAATAAGAAAAATAAGTGGGGGCTGGGGTAAGGACACTGCTTATTTCGGTGAGTTGGGAAATGAATGTGGGTAGTTGGATGCTGTTAAATAAGTAAAATAAGCGGGCGGAGGTAAGGACACTGCTTATTTCAGTGAGTTGGGAAATGAATGTGGGCAGTTGGATACTGTTTAATAAGTAAAGTAAGTGAGCAGAGATAAGGACACTGCTTATATCAGTGAGTTGGGAAATGAATGCGGGCAGTTGGGTGCTGTTTAATAAGTAAAATGAGCGGGGGCTGAGGTAAGGACACTGCTTGTATCAGTGAGTTGGGAAATGAATGTGGGCAGTTGGATGCTGTTTAATAAGTAAAATAAGTGGGCGGAGGTAAGGACACTGTTCATTTCAGTGAGTTGGGAAATGAATGTGGGCAGTTGGATGCGGTTTAGTAAGTAAAATAAGCGGGCGGAGGTAAGGACACTGCTTATTTCAGTGACTTAGGAAATGAATGCGGGCAGTTGGATGCTTTTTAATAAGTAAAATAAGCGGGCGGAGGTAAGGACACTGCTTATATCAGTGAGTTGGGAAATGAATGTAGGCAGTTTGATGCTCTTTAATAAGTAAAATAAGTGGGCGGAGGTAAGGACACTGCCTATATCAGTAAGTTGGGAAATGAATGTGGGCAGTTGGATGCTGTTTAATAAGTAAAATAAGTAGGGGCTGAGGTAAGGACACTGCTTATTTCAGTGAGTTGGGAAATGAATGTGGGCAATTGGATGCTGTTTAATAAGTAAAATAAGTGGGCGGAGGTAACGACTCTGCTTATATCAGTGAGTTGGGAAATGAATGAGGGCAGTTGGATGCTGTTTAATAAGTAAAATAAGCGGGCGGACGTAACGACACTGCTTATATCAGTGAGTTGGGAAATGAATGTGGGCAATTGGATGCTGTTTAATAAGTAAAATAAGTGGGCGGAGGTAACGACTCTGCTTATATCAGTGAGTTGGGAAATGAATGAGGGCAGTTGGATGCTGTTTAATAAGTAAAATAAGCGGGCGGACGTAACGACACTGCTTATATCAGTGAGTTGGGAAATGAATGTGGGCAGTTGGATGCTGTTTAATAAGTAAAATAAGCGGGCGGAGGTAAGGGCACTGCTTATTTCAGTGAGTTGGGAAATGAATGTGGGGAGTTGGATGCTGTTTAATAAGAAAATTAAGCGTGGGCTGAGGTAAGGACACTGCTTATTTTGGTCAGTTGGGAAATGAATGTAGGCAGTTGGATGCTGTTTAATAAGTAAAATAAGCGGGCGGAGGTAAGGACACTGCTTATATCAGTGAGTTGGGAAATGAATGTGGGCAGTTGGATGCTGTTTAATAAGTAAAATAAGCGGGCGGAGGTAAGGACACTGCTTATATCAGTGAGTTGGGAAATGAATTTGGGCAGTTGGATGCTGTTTAATAAGTAAAATAAGTGGGCAGAGGTAAGGCCACTGCTTATATCAGTGAGTTGGGAAATGAATGAGGGCAGTTGGGTGCTGTTTAATAAGTAAAATGAGCGGCGGCTGAGGTAAGGACACTACTTGTATCAGTGAGTTGGGAAATGAATGTGGGCAGTTGGATGCTGTTTAATAAGTAAAATAAGTGGGTGGAGGTAAGGACACTGTTCATTTCAGTTCACTGTAAGCTGCCTATCGGGTGCCAGGATCCGCCACATAATGCAAGCACTCAGGTCTCTCCAAAGCAAGTACAAGTATAACTCCATCATTGTCCATGCTGGTGTGAATGACCTGAGACGTACCTCCCCGGACTACATGAAAATAGACATAGAGGAGCTCTCTGACCATGTAGCCCAGGCTGGTATGTCCCTGACCTTGAGTAGCATCTTGCCCTCACCAAGAATGATGCCACAGTATAAAGACAAAATGATCAGTTTCAACAATTGGCTAAAGTATTCGTGTCATTCAAAGGGGATCCAGTGTCTGTCATCCTGGGATGACATGCTTGACAAGCCACGTTGCTTGACTAGGGACGGCTTGCACCTGTCACCCTTAGGCTTTTGTATACTGGCCAAGGCTCTTGCCACCCACATAGTGCCTTTTTTAGGCAAGGCTCAAAGGACAAACCCACCTCCATAGACAACCCAAAGATAAAAAAACTAAAGGTAATGCTACTCAATGCCAGAAGTCTAAACCTCAAGATGTACACACTTGACACTCTCCTCCGTATGGAGAAAATCGATGTCTGTGCAGTAACAGAAACCTGATTCAAGGCTCCTGAGAGCACCACAGCACTACCAGGTTATAACTCATACCATGTGTTTCGGCCCCAAAACTCGGACCGAAGCACAAAAGGAGGGGGAGTATCTATATTCATCAAAGATACCTACACCTCCAGGTTAGTGGCACTGCACGAAGCATCGGAAACCATCCATGTGCAAGTAACAGCGGGCAAAACTTCCTTTCAGTTTGTAGCCTGCTACAGAACACCCTCCCTATTACAGGAACCCCACTTGGCATTCCTGAGAACACTGGAGAATATGAAGGTCTCTCCAAACACTATGTTATTGGGTGACTTCAACTACCCAAATATTGACTTGGAAAACTATTCAAGCCCAAACACCTTCGCCCAACGGTTCCTTGAATTTATAAACTCTAACGCAATGGAACAACTGGTCACCACTCCCAAAAGAGGGAACAACATATTGGACCTGGTCTTCACCAACATGGGGACTCTATGTTCCACACCAGAGGTAAACCCCTCATTGGTAAGATCAGACCATAAACAAATTTCCCTGGACATCCATATCCCATCCCCACCCCCAGCCAAGGAAATCACTGTAAAGAATTTCTCCAAAGCCAACTTTGCACTTCTGAAGACTGAGGTGGAATCCTTCAAAGCCCCTGGGCCAGAGGATAATACAGCCCATTCTGCAGAATCCTTTACAAATGCATTCTAAGAGCACCTGCAGGAATGCATGGATTGTGCTATCCCAAATAAAACCAAGACTCACTCCTCCAAAAACAGGAGACCAGTCTGGTGGACCCCAGCCATGAATAAGCTATACAACAGAAGGAGGAAGCTATTACATGACAGAGCAAAATCCCAAAAAGAGAAGGCATCTCTGATCAGTATTAGCAAGAAACTTTGATCCCTCATAAAATCATCAAAGGCCAGTTTTGAAAGAAAAATTGCCCTAGACACTAAAGATAATCACACGGCCTTCTTTAGTTATGTCAGAAACATGGGTGGAAACTCCCAGATATGCTCTGAATTGTTGCATAACAAAACAAAATATACTGAACCTACAGACATAGCCAACATCCTGGCAGACAGATTCAGCGCAAACTTCCCCCCCCTTCCCCCCCAAAGGATCAAATGCCTATCCCAACTGAATGTAACCTCCCTGACATCACAGATGCACAGATGAAAGCTGCCCTCTCCAAAGCAAAAAAACACAGCATCTATGGGACCAGACTGTGTCCCAGGCTGCGTCTTACACAAGCTCTAAGAAGAACTGAACCCTCACATTAAGTCACTGTTCAAACTTAGCCTTACTACAGGATATGTACCCAAAGAATGGTGTACAGCTACAGTGGTCCCAATCCACAAAGGTGGTGCCACAACAGACCCCGGAAACTATCGCCCCATAAGCCTGACTAGTCTGGTCTGTAAAGCTATGGAGCGTATTATCATGGAACTCATAAACAAAGACATTGGGTGCCTCCAGACACTGGACCCTACCCAATTCGGCTTTGTTAAGGGCAGATCTTGCCTCTTAAACCTAGTTGATTTCTTTGAAACAGTTACCAAAGCCATAGATGAGGGCAAGGTAGTTCACACAGCCTACCTGGACCTCGCAAAGGCCTTCAACACAATACCCCATTCGGGCATCATAAATAAGCTTACCAGCTTAAATATCAACCCCTATATCACAAGATGGGTTGCAAACTGGCTCAGAGATAGAACCCACATGGTCAGAATCACAGGTGCCATGCCCGAATCCAAACCAGTTACAAGTGGCATCCCACAGGGCTCAGTTCTGGGACCTCTCTTGTTCGGTATATACTTCTCTGAGATTCAGGCTAACACGGGGGGATTATGGCTGACAAAGTTCGCAGATGACTGCAAACTGGGGGCCATAATCGAATCTCCAGCTGACACAAGCATCCTCCAAAAGAGTCTCACAGAGACGGATGCTTGGTGCCAGAACCACGGTCTCAAGCTAAATGCTAAAAAGTGCATAGTCATCCCCTTTGGGAAAAACAAGGTGCCCACAAATTGCCACATAGGTGGTAATCCATTAAGTACGGAAGAAGTAATTAGAGATTTGGGGACCAACATAGATAGAAATCTCTCCTTTGATAATCACGTTTCCAAAGTGGTTAGAAAGACCTTCTATATAGCCCACCTTATCATGAAAGTGTTCGCATCTAGATCAAGAGAGGTCATTGTGCCCCTCTACTCGTCACTCATCAGGCCCATAATTGAATACAATGCCCCTTTTGGTATGTACCTTACCCGACACCTGCAGCAACTGGAGAGACCCCAAAAGTACCTCACCAAGAGGATCATGGGCTACAAACAGATGTCCTATGCAGCTCGACTAAAGAAACTCCAGCTCTACTCAGCTGCTCACCGCCTACTCAGAGGCGATCAATGCCTGACATACAAAGCCATGTCAAACCCAGAATTAATGGACATGCTCCACCTCAAAAAATCCAAGTCCCTTAGAGCTACACGCTCCAGGGATATAAACCTCAGCACAAAAATAAATAGGACATGCTGGAGGGACAGATTCATTTCCCAGAGGCACCCCTCACTCTGGAATAGAATCCCAATTCATGTTAGACATAGCCCCTCGCTGACCCTCTTCAAGCGAAATTTGGACGCGTGGATGGAAATCGCAAATTCACCCCTGGGATCTCTCCTGTGTCCCTGCTACACAGAGGCACAGTAAACTAATCTTAAAAGGATACCTTCTGTGACCTACTTTACAGAGGCACAGTAGGCTAATCTAATATGGAGGCGGAAGCCAAATACACTCTGGCTAGGCTTATAAATGCCCTAGGGCAGATAGCCTATCTACCTATGAACCTATGAACCTATGAATAAGTAAAATAAGCGGGCGGAGGTAAGGACTCTGCTTATATCATTGACTTGGGAAATGAATGTGGGCAGCTGGATGCTGTTTAACAAGTAAAATAAGCAGGGGCTGTGGTAAGGACTCTGCTTATATCAGTGAGCTGGGAAATGAAAGTGGGCAGTTGGATACTGTTTAATAAGTAAAATAAGTGGGCGGAGGTAAGGACACTGCTTATATCAGTGAGTTGGGAAATGAAAGTGGGCAGTTGGATGCTGTTTAATAAGTAAAATAAGCGGGCGAAGGTAAGAACACTGCTTATATCAGTGAGGTGGGAAATGAATGTGGGTAGTTGGATGCTGTTTAATAAGTAAAATAAGCAGGCAGAGGTAAGGACACTGCTTATATCAGTGAGTTGGGAAATGAATGTGGGCAGTTAGATGCTGTTCAATAAGTAAAATAAGCGGGCGGAGGTAAGGATACTGTTTATATCAGTGAGTTGGGAAATGAATGTGGGCAGCTGGATGCTGTTTAATAAGTAAAATAAGCGAGCGGAGGTAAGGACACTGCTTATATCAGTGAGTTGGGAAATGAATGTGGGCAGTTGGATGCTGTTTAATAAGTAAAATAAGCGGGCGGCGGTAAGGACACTGCTTATATCAATGAGTTGGGAAATGAATGTGGGCAGCTGGATGCTGTTTATTAAGTAAAACAAGTGGGTGGAGGTAAGGACACTGCTTATATCAGTGAGTTGGGAAATGAATGTGGGCAGTTGGATGCTGTTTACAAAGTAAAATAAGCGGGCGGAGGTAACGACACTGCTTATATCAGTGAGTTGGGAAATTAATGTGGGCAGTTGGATGCTGTTTACAAAGTAAAATAAGTGGGCGGAGGTAACGACACTGCTTATATCAGTGAGTTGGGAAATGAATGTGGGCAGTTGGATGCTGTTTAATAAGTAAATTAAGCAGGTGGAGGTAAGGACGCTGCTTATATCAGTGAGTTGGGAAAAGAATGTGGGCGGTTGGATACTGTTTATTAAGTAAAGTAAGCGAGCAGAGGTAAGGACACTGCTTATATCAGTGAGTTGGGAAATGAATGTGGACCGTTTGATGCTGTTTAATGTAAAATAAGTGGGGGCTGAGGGAGTGGAGGTAAGGACACTGCTTATTTTGTTGGATGTTTAATTCAACAAGTGGGAAAATGAAAATGAGCGATGGGATGCTGCTTGATAAGTGAAAGAAGCCAGGAGAGGTAAATCCGCTTCTTATTTGGTCAGGGCGAGCGAGGTCACGCTGCCCTACTCAACAGTTATATGAATGTTTATGCTGTGATTAATTAAAAATATTGGTCAATATGGTTGTGTGTATGGAAGTTTAAATAAAGCAATTAAGAAGCCTCCACGGCAAAACAAAGACTTTATTAAGCACAAAAATCAACCATGAACGTTCTCAGTACGTTTTCGTTTAAAACACACCATCAGATGTGAGCTGGCATTAATAGAGAAAGATGAGGGAACACAGTGAATGAGTCAGCAGCAAGGATGGTTAATTTTTGTGCTTAATAAAGTCTTGAGAAGAATTCCAGGCTGGTTGGAGCTTTATTGTTTTGCCATGGAGGCTTCTTATTTGGTTTACTGGTACTTGTTTTGAAGCTGTGTGGATTTTACTTTGTGTATGGAAGTTTAATAAAGGTCGTCAAATGTCATTTGGTGTAATGTGTTATTGAATGGGACCAGAACAAATGAGGTTTGGTAACAAATCAGTTTGGCTACAGACATCTTCAGGTGGGGTTTAGATAAATACAGTAGTATGAATTAAGAGGGTGGGGTGGTGAAATGGTTAAATGGGAATGAGGGATGATTGAGAAGATATGAGGTAAGGTTAGGGAGGGGCTTAATAGGTTTTATGTATGTGTAACTAGGTAAGGAATCATATTTTGGGGTGAACTTGCTACCTACTTTCCCTCCTCTTTTCGAACTTTGGGGTTGTGTGGTTATTTTATAAGTTTGGCTAGGTGCAGTACCCCTCTGGTGCTGGATGTTCACTTCAATGAGATGGGAAATGAAAGTGAGCAGTTGGATGCTGCTTGATAAGTAAAGAAAGCTACATGAGGTAAGGACCTTGCTTTTTGCCCAGGGTGAGTGAGGTCACGCTGCTCTACTTAACTGTTATATGGATGTTTATGCTGTGATTAATTAAAAATATTGGTCAATAAAGTTGTGTTTATGGAAGTTTAATAAAGGTATATATATATATATATATATATATATATATATATATATATATATATATATATATACACATATATTAAAAACTACAAGAAAAACCTAGCCAAGTTAGAGTTTTTATGGTGTAATACCTTAAACCTACTGTAATAGTAGCCCATGGCATATATACAAATTACCCCTTAAGGACATCAACTGATTCAGAATGCTCATAATAGCTTCTGAATGTTCATGAATTTTTGCATTTTCTTTTTAAATCCTTGTGAATACATTCAGGATAATACAGCCAGATATCACTAGCTGTGATTATGCAAGTTTTGGCTTTCTGATTACCTTGCCAGCAAAGCATACATGGAGTGTTTGGCTATAGTTGAGACCCACAGGGACTCTACTCACAGCTGATGTCCGAATCATTAAGGTGTCTTCAAAATAGGGTCTATATTACATGATTGAACTTTCAAAAGTTCGACCGTCATATGGTAGACACCATATGATTGAACTTTTCAAGTTTGAACGGTTTAATGGAGATCTTCGTACAATGCGAAATGTGATGATTTCCCTTTTCTGCACTGTAGTGCGATCTCGGAGTTGTTATATTTAAAGAGTGTGGGGTGTGAGGGACACATGGGGGCTTGCCCCCCTGCTTAAAATGTTCAGGTAGGTTATTTTTGTAGCTTTTTTTTTATTAGATGTTCGAACTTTTAAAAGTTCAATCATATGGTGTCAACCATATGACGGTCGAACTTTTGAAAGTTCGATCATCTAATATAGACCCTTCAAAATATATCAACTGACATCTACATCAAAGAGCAAAAGCTCACACAGACAAACCAATCAGTAAAAACTACAAGAAAAACTTAGTCAAGCTAGAATATTCACTGTGTGATACCTTAACCCTCCTGTAATAGAGATCTATGGGATATATGGAATTATACAATGACCCCACCATTAATATTCTAAAACGTGAATGCTGATTGGCCAGTGTGCCCATTGTAAATCCCACAATATACCAACGGAAAAAGGTCCAGTTGCCCAAACATTTTCATTGGTATAAGATGTCCAAAATGTTTTTTTTTTAATTAAAGAAAAAAAAAACGGAGCAACGGAGACTTTCTTTTCTCCATTGCTTCTGTTTCAAAGCATTGATGTACTGGGTATGTGTGGGAATGCACGTCCCATACGCATGCGCAGTACATCAACACAAGGAAGCAGTATACCACCACTGGCTTAAGAACAGTAATGCATCATTATGCAAAGAAGAAAAGTATTTTTTTCTTAAATAATGTCATTGTATAATAGCAATAGCCAACTCCGTGGTTGTGGTATATTGAAATTTACCCATGGTTGGCTTTATTTAATCACTCGGGCTTCGCCCTCATGATTAAACCATGCCAATCGTGAGTAAATCTTCAATATACCACACCACGTCATTGGTTATTGCTTATATAACCCCTTAAGGACATCAAGTGTTTTAGCTATATGGCTTCCAAATGTCCATGACTTTTTACTTTTTCTTTTAAAGTCTCCGTGGATACATTTAGGTCAGTAAAGCCACATAGGAGTTTAAGGTATCACACAGTGAAAACCCTAGCTTGGCTACTTTTTTCATTTAACTTTTACTAATTGGTTTGTCTTTGTGACATTTTTACTCTTTGGTTTAAACAGACACACACACACACACACACACACACACACACACACACACACACACACACACACACACACACACACACACACACATATATATATTTATATATTTATGTGAGAGAGAGAGAGAAAGAGAAATGCTATGAGATGACAAATATGTGTCATTTTCCCATGTTACTGGGTTTTTCATTTTCTCCATGGTTATTTAACTGTGGATTCAGTATATTAGTACAGAGGAGGCGTAGGAAAATGTTCCTCCTTCAAAACCAGCTTTGTTTGAGATGTAACCTTCATTTCTACTAGGTGTGTATTTGATAGAGTTTTATTACGGGTCCACTTTGCTGACAGATTGTCATTGTTCGTCTTCATGAATCAAATAAGGATAACCAGTTAGTAAAGTCTAAATACAAAGCAGCATATGCAATTAAATGATTTCAGTCTGTAACTGTCCATTGTTTTTGTTTCACAAACCTACCCAGATAACTAGAGAGTCACTGGATCCCTACACTGTCAAAAATGAATTCATCATTAAAAACCAGAGTAACACTATGAGTGGATGTTCTAACATTTCCCCAGATAACTATCCACACACCAAAGCCAGTGTAGCTGTCTCCAGTGATAAGAAGTCATGTTTCTCTCATCTGCGCCTGTCACTTTTTGTGTCCTGCTATATTATAGATATTACAGCCTTTTCTAAAAGAAAGACAATTGTTTCTCTAGCACTCTTAATGCACTCCATCTTATGCCTCACCATGTTGTCCTATGTTGTCCTATTCACTCTGTTACTAAATACAATTAAGAAATATATGGCCTAGTCAATACTGAGGGTTCAAGTGTTAAATAAGGCTTCCTCAAGTGATACAAATATGTCTGCTTGGAGTCCAGTCTTTGGAATTACCTTCATCTCTTCAAAAGGACATTCTTGAACTCATTTCTTTCAGTATGGAAAGAATGAGCCACATTCGCTCCTCTTCATATTTCTCAGGAAGCACTCCACATTTTCATTGATTGTTACTGACCCAGTATAGCATTGTTCCAATAATTCACTGTTTAGTTAACTGTGTTATTAATTTTAACCTTTTAGAATATTTTTGCAGCATTATTTCTGGTGGCTACCAGAATATTCTTCTCTTCAGCACAAACCTTTTAATATTACTTTGTTGATATTATTTTATAATGTGTTACTCTGTGTAGTGGAACATTATTTTTCAATTACTGTTCTTGGTTTTATTCATGCATGTATTTATTTCATCAGATCAAGGGATCCCCTTGTTAGCCTAAAAGTTGGAGAAACTGTCATCTTTTCTGGACCAATAAAAGATATCACATTACCACTTTGTTTCAGTGATTTCTTTTAGTAGAGCAATACATTTCTTCATTTTTCCACTTATCTACCAATGTATTCCCTTTTTTTAACAAACAATGTTGTCTTTGTAACATATCTACAGACTGCTTATATTCTGAGAGTGGGCCTGTAAGTATTGTACCTGTGAAAAACATTTGAAGAAATTCTGTTATTGTTGGATGAATACAGCTAACCTACTTTTAAACTATAAATCTGAAGTAGTTAACTTCAACCTGTGGGATACTGGATCCATATCGGATCCGAGCCGGCAATCTTACTAGCATCTGCTCTGAGCTCCAAGCTCCTCCCCTTACCCATAGTACACCTCCACTACCTTCCAACCCCCAGATCTCTTTTGCCGTGGCTAGCTGAAGCATCGTGATCTTGAGCTTTGAGTAATAAGTGGGTTTTTGAAAGCTTTTAGAAAGCCTTTTTCTCTCTATATTTGTAGAATAGTGGTTAATATAGGTTCCCCTTCTCCTCCCCTCGCTTGGTGCATCGTATGATTAAAAACTTTGTGGTTGTTTAGCTTAGTTTAGCTTAGTTGGTTAGTGTAGTTGCTTTCCCTCCCCCTCAGTGTGTTGTGTGTGTGAGTGTGCTGAGTGGCTTAAGTGGAAAAACTGATCATTTTTTTTCTGAGACTACTTGTTTTCCCTCTCTTGTCTGAATGGCTAATAAGCCTTTATTTAAAAATTGCACTGAGTTTGGCCATAAGCTGTCCCCAGCAGATGGCCACACTCTTTGTGTAATGTGCTTGGACGTTGCCCATCTCAGTACCGACTGCTCTATATGTGCGGGTTTTAACCCACACACAGTCAAGGACAGGAAGGCTAAGTTGGTCCTGAAAGGCTTTCCTCCCACTTCTGAGGTGGCTGCCTCATCCTGGGCTTTGGTCACAGTTGCTGCTGTGGCTGCATCTCCTTCCTCTCTTGCCCTTGCTTCTCCTCCATCCAAGGCTAGGACTCAACTTCCCATTTCAAAGCCTGTGGAAGTGGAGTGGAAAAGGGGCAGAGAGAAGGAGAGAGAGCCAAAATACAAGTCTGAGAAATGTAAGAGGTCTCCGGACCTCCCTTAACCTGCTAAGAGTCAGCATAGGATCCATGACTCCCCTCGGCTCCAATCTCAGAGATTTTCCCCGGAGCAGGAGGAGACACGCTCTCCATAAAGGGCCTCAGTTACCCAACATGCAAGGTAGGAGTCCGTGGCCACATCGAGGTCCACATGGTCCTTATCAGAAGTCGACAGGGATAAAATGATGAGGAGGTTCATTAGTACTCAGATCCAGATGGGGGTTTTGCCAGCTGCCTCTCCCTCAGGAAGGGGATGCTCGCTTCCTTTTTTACACTGATCTGTCCTTCTCTGATCAGTCCACTGGGTTCGGAGTACTCGGATCCGAGGATGGCTTTAGTCATGGAGTCAGCGCTGACAGTACCTGCTTCCTTGATGCCAACAGCTGCCTGGAGCATGTTGGATCTGACCGGTATGGATCTGAGCTGCTCTCGGAGCCGGAGATTGGGTGTTAGATCCGAGGGAGTGTAACTTTTTTCATTAGCTCCGGCTCTGTTGGGCCAAGTTCCCTTCCTCAGAGCTCCATCCACTTTGGGCCTGGCTCCAATTCTCTTGTCAGACCCAGGGAGACTGGCCTCCTTATTGGTTCCCCAGGAGGTTTGCTCTTCCTCAGCATTCGATGTAGTAGAAAGGGTTCTCTCCACTGCATTGAGACCCCTAACCATCCCCTCAGACACCGCCCCAACCCCCTCGGCTCTTTCTACGAATCTCATCATTTTACCAGAGGGACAGCCCATGCACGAGGAGCCCCAGATTGTTCCCTCTGAGGAACAAGTGGTTTGCAAGTTCCCCCAGAGAACCCCACTGGAGTTTGCCTCACAAGCATACATGTAAGAGGAGGGACTTGGACTCCCCCGAGTCCCTCACCGAAGATACGAATTTGGATGATGCAGAGGGTTCCCCCAGGTCACCTCCCGAAGATGTCTCTTTGGAGACATCATGGAAATCCTTCACTATTGGGGAGATTGGTCTGTCCCAAACCTTCTTCTGCTGAGTCCATGTTCCTAGAGGCTTTCGTCACAGGCCCATCTACTTCCTGGGTGTCCTCTCTCACAGATCCCTTGGTAGACCTGGTCAGCTCACGGGCCTGGAAGGAGTCAGACACCATGGAACTAATCCCCAAAAGGCCTAACAAGATCTTGAGTCTACCTTCAGATAGGCCAGCATGGAACAAGGGCTCCCCCGTACACACTATGGTGGTAGCAGCAGCCACAAACCAAGAGAGTTCATCGGTTCATCCTCCTGACTGAGAGTCACGGATGATGGACCTCTTAGGCAAGTGGGTTTATGCTTCATCTACCTTTTCTCTTAAGGCTCTGAACTACCTGGCCCACATCATGAGACTCCAACGCGACCTGGTCAAGGAGCTGGTGGAGTCTCCTCCTAAGTCCATGTCGCAGGAGGACAGGGACTCATTCTCCACGAGGATGGCCACTTTGAAAGCAATCTCCAACATGTACATGCAACTCCTTTAACATGCTACTGAAGGAGCGTCTAGGGCATCTTGGTCTGGCATGTCCATGAGGCGCAATGTCTGGCTCAGACTATGTCAGTTTTCGGAACCTTTTAAGGCGTCCTTTGCTAATGCCCCTTATGATGACTCTACTGTCTTTGGTAAGACCATCAAAGAGACTTTAGTCCAGATTGAGAAGGATGGGAAGACACTGACTGCCATCAGAATCCACTTCTCGAACCCTCAATGGTCCTTTTTCTGGAATCAGAGAGGGCAAAAGAAGATGTGGTTCCGGAAGTCACAGTATTCCCAGGACACTCAGGGCTCTTCTTCCCCCAGAGCAGAAGGGTGACAGAATGGATGCCAGCCCAGAGGCAGAGGGGGTATGAGGAATTTTGGGCCTCGAGAACCATTCTTGGACAGGCCTGGACAGCAACCCTGAGGGGTGGCCCGACTGCTGTACTCTGGAGGCAGTCAGGGGATGATTGTCCTTGCACCTGGCAGTATGGGAGTCCATAACATTAGACCGCTGGGTGCTTCAGATCATATCCAGGGGATACTCTATCCCCTTTGTGACTCTTCCCACATCTCCCAAGCACCTCCCAGACATACCACCCATGCAAAGGAAGGCAGCAGCACAAGAAATCTCCAAGCTGCTATAAAAATGAGCCATCAGAATCGCCCCCCAGATCAGTCCAGATCGGGCTTCTACTCCAGGTTCTTTTTGGTGTCAAAGAAAATGGGGGACTTAAGGCCCATTCTGGACCTATCTACCCTGAACCTGTCAGTAGCCAAAGAAAAATTCTGGATGGTCACACTACAGTCCATCATGTCATACCTGCAAGAGAGCAACTGGATGTGCTTGTTAAGCCTCCAGGATGCTTACTATCACATAAAGATGCACAGAAGCTCCAGGAGATTCCTCTGCTTCTAGCTAGGAGTCAGTCATTACCAGTTTTGAGCCCTACACTTTGGTCTCACCACAGCCCCCAGGGTGTTCACCAAAGTCATAGCGGTGGTAGCAGCTCACCTGAGGCTTCAGGGGATTCACGTCTACCCGTACCTGGATGATTGGCTCCTCACTGCTCCCACCAGGCATCTCCTCTCTCAAACCAGGGATTATTTCTTAAACCTTGCCCTGGATTTGGGGATCACAATCAATGCATCCAAATCACTTCTAAATCCTGTTCAGGATAGACTACATTGGGGCAAGGATAGATACATTACAATGCAAAATCTTCCTGATCTTGGAGAGATTACAAAACCCGAGGATGCATGTCTGTCTGATCTACCATTCTCATCTCCCATCAGTGGAATCAGTGTTGAGGTCCTTATATTCAATGGCGGCAACCATAACGCTTCTCCTGTGTGCCCGGTTACATATGAGAATTATACAGTGGACACTGGCTGTACAATGGTCCCTGTTGGAACGTTCATTGTCATATCCAATACAACTCAGTCGAGTATGTTGGTCGTCCCTTCTCTGGTGGATGTGTTCGCTGGAAATTTTGGAGGGACGACCCTTTGTTCCAGCCCCTGTCCAAGCCACAGTGACCACGGATGCCTCCCAACTCGAGTGGAGGGGTCATTGTTCAGGCAGGTCAGTCCAAGGCCTGTGGTCCACTGTAGAGACCCAGTTGCACATGAACGCTCTAGAGAAGAGGGTGGTCCTTATAGCATTACAGGACCTTCATACCTTTCTTCCTCTGGGAGCCATTGCAATTCAGTCAGACAACATGTCAGTGGTCTGGTACATCAACAAACAGGGAGGGACCAGATTTTACCCCCTTTGTCGCAAGGCTATGAGAGTGTGGGAATGGCCGCTCTCCACTGGTCATTTTCTCATCACAATGCACATTCTGGGATGGTCCAACATTCTAGGAGACAGATTAAGTCAGACTATTCTGATGCCTTACGAGTGCTCTCTGAATCTTTCAGTAGCGGAGCAGATCTTCCTGGAGTGAGGTCAGTCTTGCTGTGATCTCTTCGCATCTCCTTCCAACGTGTAGTGCAGCGAGTTTTTTGCTCTGAACCCCCTGCCGGGGGAGTCCCCAGAGATGCTCTAGTCCATGCTTGGCCTCCTAGTTTTCTGTATGCTTACCCCCCAGTACCTTTTATTCCGAGGTTTCTACAGAAAGCTTGTTGACTGGGGAGCAAAATGATCCTCATTGCCCCATTTTGGCCTCGCCAGGTATGGTTTCCCTTCCTTTGGTCTCACCTTCAAGATCCGCTCTGGATCTTGGATCCCATTCAGGATCTGATTTCACACCCATCGGGGGTTCCTCATCTGAACCTGGACAGTTTGAAGCTCACAGCTTGGCTGGTCCAGTTCTCATGATTGCTAGAACTCCTGGATTATCCTCTTCAGTTAGGTCTATTCTGGTGGCTGCTCATAAGTCTTCAACCAGGAAGGTTTATTGCAGTAAATGGAAACGTTTTTCCTTTTGGGCCTCTCAGAGGAGTTTAGACCCCTTCATGGCTCCTATTTCTGCCATTCTCAATTTCCTAGCTGATGTTTTTCAACAGGGAGCTTCTACTGTCAAGGTTCATTTTTCATTTTTATGTGGGTGAGAATTTTGCCTCACTTGCCTCCTCCAGACTGTGCAAAGCCTTTATTAAAGGGACTTTTCTGTTACACCCCCCCCCCCCCGGTAAGGATCCTGTTCCTCCATGCGACCTTACTATGGTTCTTCAAGCTCTGGTTGCTCCGCCTTTTGAACCCGCTACAACCACGGATCTAAAATTCTTATCTTGGAAAACAGCTTTTCTGGTAGCTATTACCTCTGCTAAAAGGGTTTCAGAACTGCAGGCATTGTCCGTCAAAGTTCCTTATATGATTTACCACAAAGATAGAGTTTCCCTTCAGACCAATCCATCCTTTCTTTCCAAGGTGGCATCACCAGTTAATATCAATCAAACCATCAATTTACCAGTTTTCTTTCCTAAGTTTGATAAAATGGAATACAAACTCTTCTTGCTGGATGTTCATAGACAGTTATGATTTTATTTACACAGGGCCAAAAATTTCCGTAGATCCACTCAACTGTTTGTATCATTCTATAAACCCTTTTTGAGAAAACCAAGGTCACTATTGCTAGGTGGATTTCTTCATGCATTCTTCAGGTCTATAAGGACAGATACATGTCTCCTCTGGGTCAGGTGAAAGCTCATTCCACTAGGTCCATGGCTACTTCTGCAGCCTTCTGGTGTAGAGTCTCTTTAGATGATATTTGTTCTGCAGGTACTTCGTCCTCATCTCATACATTTATTTCTCATTATAAACTGGATTTGACTATCTTTTGGTTCCACTATGCTCCGGAATATCCTTCCATGAGGGCCACCCAGGAGTTTAGTAGCTGGGGTCTCTGTCCCACAGGTTGAAGACCAAATGAAGTAAACTACTTCAGATAAAGAAGTTATGTACTCAACATAACGGTCTGTCTGAGTAGATCCACTTTATTTGTCTTCAACCATCCCTCCCTCCTTCCCCTGGACCTTGTCATGTGAACAGCCTGCGGGCTGCGTTTATAGGTCATAAGTATTTTTTCAGGTTGGGTTATCAGTATGAGGATCAGCAAACTCGAGCTGGGTGTTGGAAGGTAGTGTAAGTGTATTATGGATAAGGGGAGGAGCTTGGAGCTCGGACCAGATGCTAGTAAGATTGCCGACTCTTATCCGATATGGATCCGGTATCCCACAGGTTGAAGACAAATGAAGTAAAACTTCTCAGATGGAATGTTATGGTGAGTACATAACTTCTTTTTTCATTAAATCTGTGCAAACTGCCCACAATGGCAGGTTGACAAACTGAGAATGACGTAAGTCTTTGTACTATGTTTCAGATTTTCCTGTTCAATTTATGTGGGACTTTTTCCACTTATGTTATTCAGCAACGTACACACATCAGGATATTCACTGAAAACTTGTATTCAGAGTGCTTCAAGTAAGTGACTGATTTTTTTTTTATTATTTGAAGAATTTTGGAATGTTTGCTGTTAATAACTATGAATTTTTGACCAGAAAAGCTCTGTGTGCTACTGTTTGCACTCAAGAATACCAAACTGAAAAAGCAGAATAAAGTACAGCTTCATAGCTTGTTTATAAGGCCGGTAACATAGGTGACCACAGAGATCCTAGCAATGCAATCCAAAGAGGTTCATGGGAGTATATGCCACTCCATCAATGGCAGCCATGCTGCTCACACCAAGAGTTAATTTGCAGGTACCCACCTATCATTGAGGCAGTAGGTGAAGCAGGCCAATATGTTACATTGTTTGTGGAGCTTGCTCCACAGATAAGAGGATTCTTTGGATGAGAAACACATCGCTCAAAGAGATTGTTTTTAATAAGATAAAGGTTAAAGTCTTTGATGTGAGTGATTTAGTATTATCAGTATTTCTGAGGAAGAAGAGGTTTAGCAGGACAGGATATTTGATATCCCAAAATGCAAGGAAGAGATAACCACATAGAAGCCAGTATACAGTACAGAAAACTGAGTTAGTCTCCCCTGATAGCCAAGGAAACATGGAAGGAATTCATAAAGGTTACAGTGAGATATACATCTCACTAACAGTCTGATCTAGCATGAAGACATGCTACACCACTTCTAACAGTATCTAGAGTGATGCTTCATGCAAATGAGATAATTCTGGAGAGAGGCATATGCTAATTAACCATGTGCTCTCTCTCTCTCTTCCAGAACCACCTTAAGAAAGTCATCTGTGCATAAGTGTTTCATAGAATCATCTTGCTCTGTAAGTTTGCATGGTCACTCCTGACATGTTGTAGTAATGAACAGAGACAAATGGGCATGTTTAGCCATTTCAGAAGAGGTAAGTACTAGGGATCATAGTGGTATGTGAATGCTTGTATGCAAGGGTCTCTGTGTGTGTGTGTGTGTGTGTGTGTGTGTGTGTGTGTGTGTGTGTGTGTGTGTGTGTGTGTGTGTGTGTGTGTGCGTATGTGTTTGTATGTGGGTTAGGCTGTTATACCTCTGCCCACCCCTAGACTGATGAGCACAGTCTACACCATTGGCTGGAGGAACAACTACCACAAGGGATAGCTGCACTACAGGGATGGGGGAACCACTAGTCACCAGGGATTACTTCATAAGACTTGTGCCATAACAGCACATAAACCTATACTTGGGGTGGGGGTGACCACTAACCATGAGGAATAACTTTATAGCACTCTTCCCTAAATGGCATTTAATCCAGTAAGGAGATCAGGAGTGGGGAGAACACTAAACACCAGGGATAGTCACTACAGAGTGCAGTATGAAAGGTATGGGAACCACTGGATGCCAGGGACTGTTTAAAAAAATAAAGAAGAGTGAATGAATGGATTTGAACCATGCTCCCTTCCTTCAATGTGATTTTGAAGTATCCCACTGTGCTAACCGATGTTAGTATAGCAGGTATTGATTTTAAACATATTGAGCATCTCAGTCATTATGCACAAGGGGGAGGGATGGGATCAAGTACGTATACCTCCCAACCTTGTAAGTGTATTTGCTAGCATGTATTTACTGAAGGATATGAAGTGTAAAACCCAGATGTCTGACATTAATGAATGAACTGTGATCTGTGAATTACAAGAGAGCAGGGGACAAGGAGACACTGTTGATGACCTGACAAGCAGGACAGCTATGGGGATATGTGTTGTGCATGAACGTGTCTGTTTTGCTGTGTGCTTCTGTGTATTTGCGTGAGAGAATAAATAATGATGGGTGCTTCTGCTTCTAAACTGTTGTCGCCGCACATTACCTACCACAGAAAATGCTGTTCTGCACTTTGTGGTACTTAGCCTGATTCAGGCACATGCAAATTATCCCGTAATGAAGATTTTCTTCTTTGTGAAGATTGCAAAATACCACAATGTGGGAGAAGGACCTTTTTAGCATGACATATGGCTAAAGCTGAGGCAATTAATGAACTCTTGGGTTAGTCATTTGAATTTTTTTAACAGAGAAATTGATGCTGTTGTTCTAGATGGACAAGGTGTTTGGAGAGGTACATTCCAAACAGTGCACTACAGAGGTACATTCCAAACAGTGCACTATATTTTTATATCTCCCCTGATGAAGGAAGAATAGTAATATAGAAACATAGAAACAATAATTAACAAGTAGTCACAGCAACCCATAAGATGCCTAATCATATGCACCTTTAAACAGACACACTTAAAAGGTCTTGTTACCCTTTACAAGAGGGAAATTTTGACATCCTTGGACCTGGAGGATGTATCCTTGGGAATTAATTATACAAGGTAAATGGACCTCCTAACTATAACCTATACATTATGATTTATTTTTTCATTTATTTAATATTTGTTGACTGGGAAAGTCCAACTAATGCAGAACCTATTTTCAGCAGAGGTCCAGGGAGAAATTCCTTTGGAATGTGGGTAGAAACAGGAGCACCCAGAGGAACCCCACGCAAATGCAGGGAGGACATGCAGACTCTACACAGAAGGCACCCCAGCTGGGAATCAAACCAGACTTCTTCTTGCTGTGAGGTGACAACATTAACTGCTGCACCACTGCACCACCCAATGCTGAGATGATAGTTCATTTGTTAATGAAAATGCAAACATTTCTAATGACTGTTTGTATTAAGTGAGGTCCAATTAATGTGGTAGTCAACAAGGTGGAGTGCTTTCCCAAGCACCACTATTCTACATATTTTTGGAATTAAGTTTAAGGCTATGGTCAGAACATCAAATGTTGGTTATGGTAAGCCCCTCTTGGACTTTCCATTGGTGAATCAATAATTGCAACCAGTTTACAGTCACCAGCAATCTTGATAAGCAATTGGCCTTTGATATCTACTTTCACAGTGAAAACGTAGACTGCAAAGAGAGAGCAACTCATGACCAAGCCCTAATAGACAACCACTAGTGACTTCCCTTTTAGATGAGAAGGTACCTCCCAACTTTTACTGCCTGCATTTGATTAAAGAACTAGTTTGCAACTCAATGGATGACATATCAATTTAGGTTTACACTTCGGAGTTTGTTTAATGCCATTGTGTTGAATCATATTGGATGTTTTAGCAAAATCCAAATAATCAGTATGAACAGAATAGCCTTTTTTACTGGCATCCATTTCATTTCCACTGAAGTTAACCAGATTATGTGTACAGGATCTAGCTTTTGCGAAAACAACTTAACCAGGGTAAGGCTTTGTAAATCACCAGTGTCATTGTTTATAAAGTTGACCAACATATATTTTATGATTTTTCACATGATGTTGATAAGGCTAAGATGATACTTACCAGAGTTTGCGGTGGAGCTGTCCTTATGGAATGGTTCCATGAAAACAGTTTTTCACAGGTCAGGTACATATCTACGTGTAAGACTAAGGTTAAAAATGCTTAGGTGAAGTTAATAAAAGTTGTATTTTATACTAATAAGGAGATAGCCTGGTATGTAGTCTGCATCTGAGGAGCTATTGTTTTTTTTGTTTTTTTTTTCTGGCTAGAGATTGTGGAGGCTGTAGGATAATGGTCAGTATTTAATTTTGAGGGAAGAGGTGTATAGTGATTCAAAAGAGGGAGTACAGGCTTAACAAGAAGAGCTGAAACTGGAAAGGAATCTATCAGCTAGCATGTTGGCTATGGGTTCAGGATGAGAATACAAATTATTGTTCAGATAGAGCTCAGTGCATTGTTGGGTGTTACTTCTGTTACTCCTAATATCATTAAAAAGGTCTAGAGTTATCCTTTGAGTAGTTGGCTGCTTTCAGGCCATATTCTCCCTTAGTCTTTCTAATGATGCACATAGACCATATGCTCCCTTATTCTTCCTAATGATACACATAAGTTCTTTGCTGGCATAGTATCTAAGGTACATAACTACTTTCCTAAGGTGGGAGGTTTTTTTTTTATTATGCAGTTTGTTTATTTGAAAGGTTCAACATAAGGTTTTACAAATACAAAATGACTTTTGGCTTTATTGGTTACTAAATCCCACTCATAAAATGAAATAAATGTCACTCAACAAAGATCTTTTTGACAAATACACTCACAGCTATTATTACAGGTAAATAACAGGAACATAAATAACATCTTACAGCATGAACATCTGTATATATGCAACATGCAAAAAAGGCAAAATTGAATATAAACAAATAAGGTCAAACTGACATAAGAAGTTTTGTAATTCCAAATAAATTGTTTGAATATTAGTTGCCTTGATCCATCAGGAAAAATTCTAAAGATTATATTTTTGTAGTAATAAAACCATTGTGCAACAGTATTCATTTTAGTTATTGAAAATGTTAGTATTACATTAAATTTAAATATAAATTTAAACTGGAATATTTATTTCGCATTTGATAACTGGTTTGGACCAGCTGGGTAAGAATTTACCCTTTTTCAGTGGAGACCGGAGGGGAAAGCCCCAAACAGACATACAAATACATACAAATAGAGACACATTAACAATATTACAGAGCAAAACAATCGTATGAATACAATGGATAAGAAAAACATAATGTGCTCAATGGAATAATACATAGCTATATATACAAAAAGTGTTGTAATAGGTTGTAACAGGAGAAACAACAATAATAAATAATAAATCCAGCAGGTAAGCAGGAGGGGAAGTTAAGGTTGTAGATAATATAATGAAAAGAAACAAGGTATAATTAGATTAGTGGCTAGAAGAAGAAATGTGTAAGTGCAGGGGCTTAAGACTTGAGGCAAAGTAGAGTGGGAGTAAAAAATAGAGAGGGGTGACTGCACAAGGGGCCATAGGTCAGAAGAGGGAATGGTGCAAAAGAAGATAGTAGTAGAGGGGGAATGTAGTGATCTAGAGGGAGGGTGCTGAAAGAAGAGCAGTTGGACAAAGTAAGTTATAGAAAGAGGAAAAAGGCCTTATAGATCAGACTTAGTGGTGAAGTGGGTATGTGGAGAGGGAGGGGTTAAGTAGGATGGTAACAGGTACATATAGGGTTGTTAAGGAGGTACACTATCAGGTCATGGTTGAAGTTAGGAAGGGAGGTATGACTTCTAATATGGAGTGGAAGATTGTTCCAGGTAAGGGAGATGGAGTGTTTATAGAGTATTTTACCTTTGTTCTTGTTGGGTTTATAGACTTGTAGTAAGAGTTTATCACAGCTGTGCAGGGATCGGGGAGAGGTGTACCAGGAGATCAGGTTGGACAGAGATGGACAGTCAGAGTTTGAATTAAGAATTTTGAAAACTTGGATCATCTGACATTTGGTCAGAAGGTGTGGGAATTTGAGCCAATGTAATTTTATGAGAGCAGAGCAGTGATGGGATTTATAGGGGCTGCTGGTGACAAATCTAGCAATTTTGTTATAGGTTTGGTCTAGTTTTGCCAGCAGGTTATTTTGTAAATTGGAAAATAGAGGGGAGCCATAGAGGAGGGCGGGGGAGGAGATAGGATTGGGCTAGCAGTAATTTTGAGTTGGGGGTCAGGAATTTATAGTATGCCCAGTTGTTGGTGCGTTTTCTTTATAGAATGAAGTATGTGGAGGTCTAGTTTGAGCTGGTCATCTATGATGACACCTAGGAGTTTAGTATGCAGGTCTGGTGTTATAATGGTGCCATTTAGAGAGGATATGAGAAAGGTGGATTTGTGGTGGGCTAGAGTTTTAGGTAGGAATAGTAAGAGCTTCGTTTTGCAGGTTTAGGATAAGTTGATTGTTGGAGATCCACTTCTCAATAGAGTGAAATGAAGATTGAGTGATATGGTGGAGGTTATTAATAGAGTCAAAAAGGGAGATCAGAGTTGAATCATCTGCATACTGTATGATAGAGGAGAGGCTGCTGGAAGTGTGTAGGTCATTGGAGATTAGAGGTGAGTCATCTGCATACTGTATGATAGAGGAGAGGCTGCTGGAAGTGGGTAGGTCATTGGAGATCAGAGTTGAATCATCTGCACACTGTATGATAGAGGAGAGGCTGCTGGAAGTGTGTAGGTCATTGGAGATCAGAGATGAATCATCTGCATACTGTATGATAGAGGAGAGGCTGCTGGAAGTGTGTAGGTCATTGGTGATCACAGGTGAATCATCTGCATGCTGTATAATAGAGGAGAGGCTGCTGGAACTGTGTAGGTCATTGGTGATCAGAGTTGAATCATCTGCATACTGTATGATAGAGGAGAGGCTGCTGGAAGTGTGTAGGTCATTGGAGATCAGAGGTGAGTCATCTGCATACTGTATGATAGAGTAGAGGCTGCTGGAAGTGTGTAGGTCATTGGAGATTAGAGCTCAGTCATCTGCATACTGTATGATAGAGGAGAAGCTGCTGGAAGTGTGTAGGTCATTGGAGATCAGAGTTGAATCATCTGCATACTGTGTGATAGAGGAGAGGCTGCTGGAAGTGTGTAGGTCAATGGAGATTAGAGCTCAGTCATCTGCATACTGTATGATAGAGGAGAGGTTGCTGGAAGTGTGTAGGTCATTGGAGATCAGAGGTGAATCGTCTGCATACTGTATGATAGAGGAGAGGCTGCTGGAAGTGTATAGGTCATTGGTGATCAGAGGTGAATCATCTGCATACTGTGTGATAGAGGAGAGGCTGCTGGAAGTGTGTAGGTCATTGGAGATCAGAGTTGAATCATCTGCATACTGTATGAAAGAGGAGAGGCTGCTGGAAGTGTGTAGGTCATTGGTGATCAGAGGTGAATCATCTGCATACTGTATGATAGAGGAGAGGCTGCTGGAAGTGTGTAGGTCATTGGAGATCAGAGTTGAATCATCTGCATACTGTATGATAGAGGAAAGGCTGCTGGAAGTGTGTAGGTCATTGGAGATCAGAGGTGAGTCATCTGCATACTGTATGATAGACGAGAGACTGCTGGAAGTGTGTAGGTCATTGGGGATCAGAGCTGAATCATCCGCATACTGTATGATAGAGGAGAGGCTGCTGGAAGTGTGTAGGTCATTGATGATCAGAGCTGAATCATCTGCATAATGTATGATAGAGGAGAGGCTGCTGGAAGTGTGTAGGTCATTAGAGATCAGAGCTGAATCATCTGCATACTGTATGATAGCGGAGAGGCTGCTGGAAGTGTGTAGGTCATTGGAGATCAGAGCTTAATCATCTACATACTGTATGATAGAGGAGAGGCTGCTGGAAGTGTGTAGTTCATTGGAGATCAGAGCTGAATCACCTGCATACTGTATGATGGAGGAGAGGTTGCTGGAAGTGTGTAGGTCATTGGAGATCAGAGCTGAATCATCTGCATACTGTGTTATAGAGGAGAGGCTGCTGGAAGTGTGTAGGTCATTGGAGATCAGGTGTGAGTCATCTGCATAGTGTATGATAGAGGAGAGGCTGCTGGAAGTGTGTAGGTCATTGGAGATCAGACGTGAGTCATCTGCATACTGTATGATAGAGGAGAGGCTGCTGGAAGTGTGTAGGTCATTGGAGATCAGTGGTGAGTCATCTGCATACTGTATGATAGAGGAGAAGTTGCTGGAAGTGTGTAGGTCATTGGTGATCAGAGCTGAATCATCTGCCTACTGTATGATAGAGGAGAGGCTGCTGGAAGTGTGTAGGGCATTGGTGATCAGAGCTGAATCATCTGCATACTGTATGATAGAGGAGAGGTTGCTGGAAGTGTGTAGGTCATTGGAGATCAGAGCTGAATCATCTGCATACTGTATGATAGAGGAGAGGCTGCTGGAAGTGTGTAGGTCATTGGAGATCAGAGCTGAATCATCTGCATACTGTATAATAGAGGAGAGGCTGCTGGAAGTGTCTAGGTCATTGGTGATCAGAGGTGAGTCATCTGCATACTGTATGATAGAGGAGAGGCTGCTGGAAGTGTGTAGGTCATTGGAGATCAGAGCTGAATCATCTGCATACTGTATGATAGAGGAGAGGTTGCTGGAAGTGTGTAGGTTATTGGAGATCAGAGCTGTATCATCTGCATACTGTATGATAGAGGAGAGGCTGCTGGAAGTGTGTAGGTCATTGGAGATCAGAGCTGAATCATCTGCATACTGTATGATAGAGGAGAGGCTGCTGGAAGTGTGTAGGTCATTGGAGATCAGAGGTGAGTCATCTGCATACTTTATGATAGCGGAGAGGCTGCTGAAAGTGTGTAGGTCATTGGAGATCAGAGTTGAATCATCTTCACACTGTATGATAGAGGAGAGGCTGCTGGAAGTGTGTAGGTCATTGGTGATCAGAGTTGAATCATCTACATACTGTATGATAGAGGAGAGGCTGCTGGAAGTGTGTAGGACATTGGTGAAGAGGTTGAAAAGGAGGGGACCAAGAATTGAACTTTGAGGAATACCGGTCTGAACTGATGAAAGGGTGAGAAGAAATTTTGCCATTTAACTGCTTGTAGGTGACTGGACAGGTAACCTGAGAACCAGTTTAGAGTGGGGATGGAAATGTTCAGCTGAGAAAGTTTATGAAGTAGAAGGTTGTGAGAGACAGTATCGAAAGCCTTTGAGATCTAAGAAGAGACAGGACACAAGTTTATTATTGTCTCTGGCCTCGGCTACAGTATGACAGAATGATAAGTGTGCAGTGTTAGTACTGTGTTTGGGCCTGAAACAGTACTGGGTGTTGTTAAAGGATTGTTTTGAGTAAGGTGGGAAAGCAGTTGAGAATGGATACACTTTTCAAGAATTTTGGAGAGGGGAGAAAGAATAGCAAAGGGACGGAAGTTAGATAGTTCTGTGGAGTTACCTCCTTTGTGTAGTGGGATAGTGAAGTATTCCTTCCAAATAGAGGGGTCAGTGGATTCTTGGATTGAGTGGTTGATTAGAATGGAGAAAGGAAATCATTTTTATGTTATTACCTGAATTATATATAGTTAGGCAGGAAAGTACCAGAAAATGCTTTGCACTTAATGTAAAGTTATTTAATCTTCTCTGGTGACATATTAATTTTGAGGAGTAGATCATTGATCTCAGCAATATCCAGAGGTGTATAAGGGGAATAGTTTGGGTGTATCTATAATGAACTCATAATTAAACCTTTAGAACTACCAGTATGGCATGATTGAAGCTACTGAAAAATAGTAACATATTATTTGAAATGGATATAATTTTGATAACCATTTTGGTAAAATGTAATCATATATGTGTGAAATCTTGTATACTGTGGTAAAAGAGAGGGTCAGTGTATAAATAAAAGGTAAGGGTAAGAATGTATCGTATTGTGCACCAAACAGAATATTAATACAAGGTGAGGACAATCCATCTTCTGTCATACAAGTGGAGTCACTTTCATAAAAAAGTGACAGCATTCATTTATTGCTTTGGGAAATTACATGTCTTGCAAACTCCATAGAAGAAAGGCATATAAATCATGGCAACATATTTGCAGTTGAGAATTGCAAAAACTCCCCTAGTCGTGATAGATTTTTTTGTTTATAAAATAGAATTACTTCTAATGTTTAATTATTTTCTTGACATTGTCGTATTCACACAAATCTGGACAGGCGTCTTAAGAGCATTTAATTGGCTACCTTTCTGCAAAGTTCAGCTTAAACTGTATCATATCATTATCCAGCTGATTAAGAGTACAGTTTGGAAGTTCTTAACTAGTTTAGAATCTGAATTAGGATTTAAAATGAAAATAATTTGAAACTGATAAAATGATTATCAGCAATTCATTTCTCTTTAAGACTCAGTCAATATCTGGAAGTTTGGGACCAGGTTTTAATGAAGCCAAAGCTTCTGCCACTTCCTGTAATGAAATATCTTTGCATATGGTATGAATCACATTGGTAGGGATTGTATCTGTTTTATTATTATTCAAGACATTTCACTATGTGATTATTTAATCTAGAGGCTTGAGGACACAGAAACAGACTCATGCATTATAAAAAAATATTAATATGTCTTGAAGTTTATTATAATCTACATTATTGTCTTTGTCATATCATAAATTATTAGAGCTACGATTGGGTTTTAAAATATTTGCCAACAATTTAGAAGGGTATTGACCTATTTGGCATATTTTGCCTTCATCCTTGTTTCAAAAATAGATTTAACTATCACCTGAATATTTTAATTCACTTTGAAGTACCCTGTGTGACTATTTTAAGTTTTCACTTTTATATACATTTGCCTAACATAGATACATCCTCTAGTTCAGCTTCTTTATGAATTTAAGTAAGGAGCATTATAATAAATATTCCTTAAATAAAGTCACATTAAACAGATCCATTTTATATCATATTGTAAATTATAATCTAGGTTATTCTCAAAATGAGGTTTAAATAATTGTAATATCTGTTCAGTAGCATCCTTTTCTTTTAACTGCTCAGGATTAAATCTCCAGTTCAGTCATGAAACTCATATTAATTGAAGATTGTCTTTAATTATGTTTGTGAATGATCTGAGAAAGATCTAGATTCTGTTTTGTATTCAAAATCATAGTCAGTCTAAGATTTAAAATGAAAGAAGAAAAAATATACTTCATGTTATACTTTATGGGGCAAACAACTGAACATATACTCCCTTCTAGTCCATACCATCAAGCAATGCAGATTCTGTAGATCAAACAAGTCATGGATACCAAATATGCCCTTCTGAAGTGCTGACTATCTATTATAGTTGAAATAGCTAATACTAGTTTATCTAATTACCAACCTAGTGTTAGATCATTGTCTCCGGATAAAATATAATCAAACCTGTCAAAGGATGTCATGCATTAAATTAATGGCACAGGAAACATTTACTTTCAGCCCAAGAAAATATACAAAAATTATAACT
Source organism: Protopterus annectens (assembly GCF_019279795.1). Lineage (NCBI taxonomy): Eukaryota > Metazoa > Chordata > Ceratodontiformes > Protopteridae > Protopterus > Protopterus annectens. The sequence continues at coordinate 1,907,630,897 of NC_056729.1, forward strand.
AATGGTTATATTAAAATAAGACTGTCACATTCTGTCATAACAAATCTCCCCTTAATTGGTCTTCTTTAGTTTACATCATTTTAATTTTTTTTCCTTAAAAAGGATTGCAAAACCAGTTGTAATAGTTAAATCTCCTTCAGGAAAAATGTTTGTAAGGCATTTCTATTTAAAATCATCAAAGTGTGATGCTAGTGTGGGAGTTTTATACAGTAAATAAATAACATAACTCTGGTATAGTAATGCAACAAAAGTTTTCCTTTGAGGGACACCTGATACCAGGGAAGTCCTACAAGGCATTTTTGTGCAATATTTTACTTTTCTCCAGATTATGTCCAGTAAGACATACTTTGTAATATAAAAAATTGCCAGTCTTGGAACTGAATATATTTATAAAAGCACTTCAAAAGCTTGCATACCATTTTTTAAATAGTCTCAATATAACATCAATGCAGTGAACAGAACCTTGACCACACTGTCTTGTGGATTTAGAAATGCTGGATCAGCTGCCAAGCCAGCACTATTTGCAGTGTGTATGCAGTGAATGCAATGCTAATTATGCAAGGATGTTGCTAGGTTAGTTTGCTTGATGAGCAGATCTTTTTGATGACCATGACACAGTCCAACTGCATCATGTTAGATCACTTTATGACTAGAGTTATTTATGGCCATCATGCTAATGAGTATAATGAAGCAAAAACATGGTGGAACAATTCAGACATATTTAAATGCTGCAGAGCAGTGCTGCAATAGACTAGGACACAGCTATATGCTCATGCTCAGAGAAAGTACATGCATACCTCTCAACCCGGAAACATCAAAAATCTGGACAAGGCCCATGAAAAATAGTTGCAAATCTGTACGCTGATTAACATCTAAATTGCATACATAATTATGTAACCCCACCCACTCCAATGGAATTGTGGGATATCAACTTTCAAACGCAAACTGAAGAACAGACAGCCAAAATATGGCAACAGATTCCCCTTGCAGCCATTCCAATGTACCATTACCTGGCTATTTTGCCTCATTCACCATAAACACTAATGTGTGCATACTGCTTTACTTCTACAATGATTATTTGGATTTTATGTTTACATTTTACAGCACAGCAATGCGCAAACACTTATAGACTTCTGGTAAAGAAAGCAATACTGTACTGTCTCACAATGAAAATAGACTTGGCATTAAAACTTTTCTGCCCTTGAAACTCACATTCATTGAAACAGCATTGAAATTCCCACCACATCCAAAGAAAATGCATCTGGCCAGTGGTGTATAAAGATTACCTTTGGGCAGTTTTCAAATCATTGGCCCCTTGCATACAAAACAAGAAACATACATGTGTTATTTTATTTGATACACCTTCCTGACTTTATTAAATTATATTCCTTGTATAATACAACACACTTGCTAGACAGAATGCATTTTAAATTTATTGTTTGAACATTTTTCCAGTTGGCTGTACTATATGCAATGAAACAAAATGCATGAACCAATAATGACAAACTACCCAATTCAGAACATTTCCATCATAAAAGTCTACTTCCACACCCACATTATAAATAGAATGACAGTAGTGTAAGCCATAGGCATTGTAATCCATAGGCATCTTGCACAGCTTCTCACACGTATTTTCAATTTCATTTTTCTTTTGAGGGGGGATAAAAGGACAAAAAACAGGGACACATTTTAGACATTGCTTGTATAATTTTGTAAATTTGCTACAATAAAATGTTGCGTTACCACCATGCATTTCACTTGGAAGTCTTGAACCCAGGACCCTATGCACTACAGTCAGAGCAACATACCACTGCACCAAATCAGCAGCTTCCTGAAAAATAGGAAGACTGAAACTTAATGGCTATCATTTAGTGAATTAATTTCTCATTTCTCACCATAGCTCTCAACCTCTTAGCACAAAAAACCTGGAGAAAGCCAATAATGGGGGATTACAAAACAGTTATCACTTCTCACCATAGCTCTCAACTCTTAACACAAAAAACCTGGACAAAGCTTGCAAGTGGTGGTGGCTAGGGACTTACCAGGGGCACATTTTAAACATTGCTTGTATAATTTTGTAAAGTTGCTAGAAAAAAATGTTGAGTTACAACCATGCATTTCACTGGCAAGACTTGAACCCAGGACCCTATACACTACAGTCAGAGCAACATACCATAATGCCAAATTAGCAGCTTCCTGAAAAATAGGAAGACTGAAACTTAATGGCTATCATTTAATAAATTCATTTCTCACTTCTCACCACAGCTCTCAACCTCTTAGTGCAAAAAAGGGGCAAAGCACACAAGTGGTGGTGGCTAGGGACTTTAGGCTTTTTTCACCCTGTACCCAAGTTACAGGGTTTGAGCCTGAGTACCTCTAGCTACCACCAAGTGTATTAATGAAGGCATTTACACACACACGCACAAATGAGTTAGTTTCCTTACTTGTAGTCTTCAGCTGCAGAATTGCTGTTCCTGCTTGTCTCCTTACTTGTCCCAGCTTGGAGTCTTCAGCTGCAGAATTGCCATTCCCACTTGTCTCCTTACTTGTCCCAGCTGCAGAATCACACACACTGAAGAGTTTGTTTCCTTGTCACTTGTCTCCTTACTTGGAGTCCCAGTCCCAGCTGCAGATAGTTTCCATAGTGACAACTGTTTTGTTGCCAGCCGTTCCCACTTGGATTTGAGCAGCCAGGCCAGCCAGAAATGCATGAGCTCTTTGAGCTCACTTCCAACAGGCTGGTAGCCCTGATGTCATTTTGCATGTGATGACGTCAGCTTTAACAGCGCAGAAATTAAAAAAACAAAAGAAAAAATTGGAAATGAAGGGGTGCCACTCGGGAATTATGGCACCCCTTCATTTGAACTCCAAAACTCTGTAAAATCCAAGCAATTTGGCATGGTTGGGAGGTATGACATCATGTAAACATGTATCAGTAAGAGGATCTCATTACAGCTGATTTGCAGATGGTGATTGATGTTACCTTCCCAAGAAAGAGTCATCTGACCATGCTTAAAATGTTATGCCTTCTATGACATTGCCATATTGGACAGGGACACAATGCAGGAAAACATGGACATGTTCTGGTCTTGTCTGCAGGCCAGTGGGAGTTGTAGTGTACCTATCCCAGTGGACACACAGGTATGTTTGGCTTTACATATATCAACTACAGGGACAGTAATTTTCCATTAAACCCCTACCACTTCACGCTGCGGTGTTTTGGTGGTATTTCAGTAGCGGGTTTTACTTAGACCATTCACTTGGAAGAAGAAACATAGTCTATGTGGATAGATTTATCAACATTGATTACAATACAGAGTAGAAGAAGGCATTCTCCTCTACTTTTAAGACTGAGCATGACCTTCTTCCTACTCAACCAGTGTCATTCTCATTCAACAGGCAGCTGCATGATCCCAAATAACTCCATAACTGTCAACTGTCTGTTTTTGGAAGACTGTCCAATTTTTATCTCATATGTATGGGAATACTGTCTGTGTAATCCCCCTTCCGATTATATATACTGTTTTAGTCTTACTTACCAACCGGGGAACTCTAATGTCTCCTCCTCCTTCACAGCCACTGGTGCCCCATCAGCAGCGTGAACTAGTAGCAGTAGGGGTTTAATGGATAAATCCACCCATGGAAGACTACATCTCTTCTTACAAGTGAATGGTCGAAGTGATATCTGGTACTAAAACACTGGCAAAAACACAGCACGGTTTCAGATTTCATACCTTTCAGAAAATCATTGTTAATGCAAAACCTGCCATTCTATCTACTGTTTTAAGTTTGTAACAGCAACATTTTTTAAATTGTCCCTACTTCAGGGGCATTTGTCTTTGTAGTGGTAGGGGTTCAATGCAGATCATCACACCTCCCACTTTGAGGATGTACTAAGTGGTAAACAAGTACTTGTGCTCTTAAGAGTAGCTCTTTCTCCTCTATTTACAGCAGTGCGAAGTTGTAGGGGTTTAACGGAAAAGTACCACAGGGACTTTGCATCTTCCCACTAAGGACACTGTTAGGGTATTTCCAGCATCTGCTTTGAAAATATGCCATCAGTTTCTTGATGCAATACTTCAGAATGTGTGGGAACTTACATGATTTCCACATAAACCAGAGAAGAGACCAAACAGCCTGCATGAGTTCTATGATATGTCTGTTTCCCTGAGTCCTGGGGGACATAGATTCTGGCCACATTGAAATGAATGCTCTTCCTGGAGAACTGGTAAGAGGTAATGAAAAGCAAAGGGTATCACTCCATCAACTACCAGCTGGTCTGTAATGCACAGAATATCATCTGCAATGTGTGTGCAGGCTACCCAAGCAGTTTTCATAACTCATCCATAAGGCACACTTGTGACCTGTTCCAACAGTTTGCAAGGGTGACTTCCTACAGGGTCATCTTGTGGTTGTTGCTGGATATGTACTAGACCCGTATTTCATGGCACTCATCAGAAATCCACACAATCAAACCGAACAGAAGTACAACCACATACTATCTCAAACTAAAAAATATTATAGAGCATGAGTTTTGGTTGCTGATGTCATGCTGTTGATGTCTGTATACATCCAGTGACTCCCTGTAATATAACTCCATCATTTGTGATAAACTACTGAGCTCATGGGCTATGTTATATAATATGATAGGAAACAGTAACAACAGGCTGGCCTCTTGCAGGGAGCACATTTTCCAGGACCACAGACAGTGGTAGCTAAGACAAATGAAGATACAGAGGAGAACCCAGGAGTAGGGAGTAACTGTGCCAGAAGGAGGTGGGCACAGTATGCTGTAGCACAAGCAAAGAGGCACTGCATTGCGTGTAGCTTTACAACATAATTATACCAATCTAAGCAGATGCATACAGAAATAAATGATTCATAGAAAAATACCAGGCAGTGCTTACTCAAGCATAGGCTGGCCATACTGCACATCAGACATAGGCAAGCCAGGCAGCAAGATACAAAGGACAGAGCACAGTTATCATTGGCACAGGTGAGGAAGGAAGTACTGGTGGGCATGTCTTTCACAGGGAAGTGTGACAGTGTGAGTACTGAGGTGTAGCAAAACAAAGCGCATGTATTAGTAGTGTGAGAACTTGCTTGGGAGTTGCTGTCAGAATGAAGGGCCAGACTAAGTGGGTATGTGATGTGCTGGGCACTGTGGTAGTGTGTGTGTGTGTGTGTGTGTGTGTGTGTGTGTGTGTGTGTGTGTGTGTGCGCGCGCGCGCATGTGCATGTGTGCGTGCGTGTGTGCGGGTGTTTTTGTGTGTGTGTGTGTGTGTGTGTGTGTGTGTATATGTGTGGCAGGGGACTGTATGCAAAAACATAGCCTCAACACGCAGGGCAACACTGTGACTTAACCTACTGGTAAGGTCCAGGACTTGTAGGCCAGATGGTTTAGTTTCCCACACATGCTCATTCTCATGAAAGCTAGCTCTGCCAGCAGTTGCACTAGCTGTATCATGACCTTGGCTTAATGGTGGTTTGTTGTCTGAACAAGATTGATGTCTACAAGCAGTTGTACAGCATGCCGATCACCATGATCCCAGTGACAACCTCTCCTAGGTATACACACCTCCACAATCGATGTTGCTGTAAAAGTGCCTGGAGGAGTGGGTTCTGCTTTGACCATGGTCATACTGGCTGACATACGTGGATGCAGCAGATGACCGGCTGGCAGGATGACCCCTCACTATAGACTGATGAGCCAGCAAAGACACTTTATTGTCCAATGTGTGAGTCAGTATATTTAACAAATCACACATAATGGTCATGCTTCACCATAAGAGTGAACACAGCCTGGATCACACTCACTATCTCTGCCATGACCTTGATGGAACTAGCATGTGCTTTAACAATGGCCTTGCACATAATTTGGTCAGCAGCTACTGACAAATCATTCTAAGGTGAGGATGGTAAACATACCTCTGACAAGCACCATTACCATCTCCTCCTGAGTGGACTCCTTCCCACAAGTGCTAGGGGCAGATCCTAACATCTCTGATGTGGGGTAACAATACTGCCTTGATTTAGAGTGTCCTTATCTACCATAGGTTCATAGGTGCATACTATGCTAACTACCACTGGGGCACTTATAAACCTAGCCAAGCAGCTCAATTGTATCCCACAAGTTTATGTGCTTCAGAGATTATTTGAAGGGGTATAGGTATGCTAGGGCAAGATTTACAGGCTATCTGAGTCTATTAGAGATATAGGTGTTAGACCTGGGGTGTATTTCCAATTTCCCATTCACTGGTCCAGGTTGCTCTTGAATTGGGTTAGCGAAGAGCTCTGCCTCACATAGATGGGAAGTCTGTTCCAGAGAAGGAAAATTCCCAGAGACACATACTTGTCCCTCCAACATGTCCTATTTATGTTGTAAGCAAAGTTTAAAACCATAGATTGACTAATTCTGATGCTACTCATTTTGCAGATATACACACTGTCCATCAGAATGGGATCAAAGGATGCCTTCTACACAAGGCATAGATCATTTCTCAACAGTCTGTAGGAAACAAAACATAGAGAGAGGAGTGTATGCCCTGTATTGTTTTTGTGAGTAAACTGTATGCCCTGTATTGTTTTTGTGAGTAAACTATGTCCAGTTGTTGCATATGCCTGGTCAGTTACATACTGAAAGGGACATTGCACTAAATGATGCACCTGATGACGGCTGAATACAGTGGAACAATAACTTCCTTGGACCTAGGTGTCATGTCATTGCTTATAAGTTGAGCAACATAAAATAATGTCCTTACTACCTTAGACACATGTTGGTTGACAGTCAGATTACTATCTACATGCATACACAAATCTCTAACTACTGGTTCTACTTGTAGGGATGTGCTATCAATATGGTAATTTCCTAGGGTAATTGGCTTCCCAAAGGGTACTATCATACACTTCTTGGCAATGATGTTTAAGTTATGGCTTTGGCACCAGTCATTTTTCTGTACTAGTTCCTCAAATGACTGGTATCCACTCTCAAATTGTTGTGTATCCTGGATAGTTGCAGACAACATGACTGTGTTATACTTTGAGAAAAGGATGCAATGAGCACATTCCCAGTGTGTCAGCTCATCCAGACACCGTTTTCAAAGCAATAGATCCTCCGACATCAGATATTGTCAGTTCCACATTGCAGGTGTCACATAAAGATTCACCTGTAAATACACCAGAGAAAAAACTACACAGTGCAAGTTCCAGCACCACAACTACACCTGTAGCTATAATGAGATTTACAACTATAAAACTATGATAACAATATCCCTGGCCATACCTCATGCAGATGGGCATGCAACTTGGATATGTTGTGTACCTGTATACCATAAGTCAGATAGATTTAATGAACATTACACTGATAACTTGTTAAGGAGGTTTTGTCACTATTGATAATCAGACGTAGGACTGCATACCTGGGATACCTGCCATTGAAACCCTCTGTGCTCTGCCCAGCACAGTCTCACCATCTACAACTGCAATGCATTGTGAGACAGTGTGGAGGGGATACTGCCTTTCAAAGATGCCAGGATCTCCTCTGGCTGTCTAAGATGTGGCTTAGTCAACACCCCAGCACCAGATGCCTGCTGTTTCTGTGTCACAGCCCATGCTCAGTGGGTGGCAGCAGGGATCATTTCTGAGGCCTTGTGAATGATCATTTCAAAGTTGCTGCCATGTGCACCTAGTACATTTGCATCACTGCCTATATCAGCCCAAACATGGTCATGGAAGGGTTAATCACTTACATGGACAGACAAGAGCCATCAGTCATTGAGATGGCACATCTGTAGTACCACCACCTCATTTTCCACACAAAATACACCCAATCACTCTCATTGCCACTAGGCATTTTCTACATCACCCACGCTACTTCCCCATCCACATATAGTGCAACCCTATAATTCCTATTCAGACTCCCCACCTATAACCAAGTTAAACTTTATAACCATGACTATCACACAACTAAGTCTAGTCTGTCTTCTCATAATTCTTTACAACACCACAAGTTATCACTCCAGCAATATCCCTAAACTTAGTAGCACAACACCACATTATGCACTCTAATATACAGACACCACACATTATAATAATATCTGCCCACAGTTATTCAAGAACTACATAAAGGACCAATTCAGAACTAAACACATAAGTTCTCATTCCTTCTCCAAAAAGCATAATACTTTTTCACACTCCTCACCAAACTCCAACATTTGTATCACCATTTTAACAGCAGGCTCACCATAAGTGGGGATATCCACTCCAACCCAGGCCCAAATCCATCCTGCCCAACACAAACTGCTCCAACACAAATGTCAGAACATAACACCCCCACTTTCTTCATCCCTGGGCAAATCAACAACAGCAGCTAAACCAACCATCTTTTAATGCTAAATATTAATATTAGATGTATCAAAAATAAAATTCCTAAACTCCAGGCCACAATGGCACACTACTGCCCAGATATAGTTGCTTTAACAGAAACCTGGCTAAATAAAAACATAGCTAAGTCAGAAGTTCTCGCTATCAGCTACAATATCATTAGACAAGACAGACCACTTCGTAAAGGGGGTAGAACTGACTTACTGTACAAATCCAACTTAATTGTCCATCAATTACCAAACTCCTACCCCTCCCCCAAATAATTGGGACATACTTGTCTCACAACTTCAACTTCACCCTAAAAAGGTCATCACCACAATTGTGATCTATATTCCACCTGGTAATACACCTGCTAGCCTTGAAAACTTTTTATCCTGGTGTTCTTCCACATACTTACAAGAAACCCTTATTCTGGGGTACTTCAACCTAGATTGGTTCACCTGTATATCAGAACCACCAAGTAATCTAATACATCTCCATGGCTATCAGCAGCTAGTCCAAATTCCAACTAGATGTGATAAAAAATCTAAAAAGGAATCCATCCTTGACTGGGTCCCAACTAACAACCCCACATTGTACTCTCACACAGGCAGTCTCCCAGACACCTTAAGTGACCACAACATAATATACTTTATATGTAGTAGAACAAGCATATGCAAAACCACTAACTATATATCCACTAGAAACACAAATAAATTCTCTCCTGATGTCCCCAACACTTTACTCTATAACTGTAACTGCCCCCCCCCCAAAACACCCTCCCACTTGACCAGGCTGTAGGATATTTCAACAAAACATTTCTACAACAACTAGACACTGTAACTCCATTGCGCAAAATCAAGGTTAGAACCTTTACAAACCCCTGGCTCAGTAAAGAAACCAAACAAATCCTCAAGTCCAGAGACACTGCCTGGCTTTACTATAAAAAAAAAACAAAGAAACACAAAGCCTAACTAAGGACCGATAACTGCGCAACCGTGCAAAAAAATGCATTAGGCTGGACAAACAAATTCTACTACACAACATTACAAACGAAATACCAACACAACTCCCAAAAATTTTGGAAAAATGTAAACCAGCTACTAAAATCCACCCAAAAGGCTACCCCCAAACCAACCACCCCTGACACTAAAGTTCCCATCGAAACACAATTCAACTCCCACTTTGTGAACTCAGTTCTATCCTTAGTATCACAAGACAGTTCCTTCCTCACTAACCCCCCAACACAAATAACACTAATACAAGCTTTACCCTCAAAACAGTTTCCACCACTTTAATCAAAAGCATGCTCTCCAAACTAAAAACCTCATCAACAGCAGCCGACCTACTCCCCAGCTATTTCTTGAAACTTACAGCAGATGCTATTGCTATCCCAGTCTCCACTCTCATAAACAGATCAATTGTTGAAAACTATGTGCCCAAACTCTGGAAAATATCCTATGTTACACCCATACATAAAGGCGGGACCTCCACTGAACTTAATAACTACAGACCCATTGCTTTACTCTCCCCCCTGGCCAAAATCCTAGAAAAATGCATCCATACCCAGATGCTAAACTATCTCCTAGACTGCAACATCCTGTCACCTACTCAGCATGGTTTCAGACCTGCCCATAGTACCACTACAGCCCTCTTCTGCTTCACAGACACAGTAAACCGTCTCAAAAATGAAGGCCTACAGGTGTCAACTCTTTTTTTGGATATGTCCAAAGCATTTGACACAGTCTCACACCAAATCCTGCGAAACAAACTAAACCAATATCACCTATCAAATTCCAGTCTTACCTGTTTCCAAAGCTACTTAACTGACATGTATCAAGCTGTGAAATGGGAAAATTCTCTCTCTCCTCAGCTGCCCATAACTATAGGAGTCCCACAGGGTTCTATCTTAGGACCACTATTATTCACAGTCTTCACAAATGACTTCCATACCTCCACACAGCATGCATCTATCATTCAGTATGCAGATGACACTACCTTAATCTGTGCTGCACAAAACATTCCCACCCTTCTGCAAACAACTCAACTAGCATTCTCTGATGTTAAAAACTACCTTACCAAAGCCCAACTTATCCTCAATCCAAAGAAAACTCAGCTTATGATTATAACCAGTTTTAACAAAAACACTGATAATAATCAGTTCACTATCTACTCCACAAATACTACTCCAGTCACTCCAGTGGCACAGGCTAAGCTATTGGGAATAACCATAGACTCTCACCTAAAATTTGATAGTCATTTCAACTTAACTATTAAAAAAGTACATGCCAAACTGGGATCACTCCACCGTATCAAACCATGTCTTACCAACAACACAAGATCAGCCATTGCTCACTCCCATCTTCTATCCACCCTACTGTATGCATCTCCCATTCTGATTAATCTCAACAAAACTGAACTAAGCAAAATGGAAGCCTGCTATAACAGAATTGCCCGCTTTGCTGCAAATTGCTCATATAGAACTCATCACTGTACTGCTTTGAGACAGCTCCACTGGCTTGAACTGCCCAACCTCCTAACTTACAATCAGCTCTTCCCCTGTCTCTATCTATTACCTCCCCAATAAGTGTCCTGCCCTCAAAATCCTAGTACAACATCACTCAGCCAAAAGGCCTCTTAGATCATCAAGCAAACTACTACTAGAAGTCAGCGACAGCTACAATAGCTTTGGAGATGCGCTATATAGTAGTTCAATGGCTAAAAAATGGAACTCTGCCCCCACTAGCATTCAAAATGCATCATCCAAAACCTCCTTAAAAGACCTCATCAGGCAACATCTCAAGCAAAGTTGGCAGTGCCATGATTGCTCCCCAGGCTAGTGAAAGTGGATAAGGTATACATACTAAATCTAGAGTACTTGATAATATATTTCAATCTTACTCACAAACACTGGTTAATCTACAATGTATGTACTGTACCTGTGTACTATGTATGTATTCTGCCTATGTTCCAAATTTCAGCTGTACACCACAGATCTATTAATTACCTTTATTTTTAAATTAATATTTTTTTTGTTTGTTCTCTCCACTGTAACTGTTGATGTGCCACATACCACTGTAAAAACATGTATTTTGTAATTTGTGTGTATACTGATAATGTCTAACTAAATGTATCTGTAATTTTTCTTTGTGGAGCTTTTCTCCCCGGGCCTCTGCTGAAAAGGGCCTTTTCGGCTCAGTCAGACACCCCCCCGGTTAACAAATGTAAAATAAAAAAATAAATAAAAATTTTCTGCATCCATAAGTTTGGGTTTAACCATGGATGTGGATTGGGCTCCAGATCCTGCATTGTTTTAGGTCCTGGAATTTTAGACATTGCTCTGTTGGCAATGAAAACATAACAATTACTGGTCTTGTTCTTGCATGGTCATAAGAAATCTGTAAAAAAAAATGCCCAATCCTACTACGTTCAATATCATGCTTCTCTCCCAACACCACCCAGCTCATTTCTTATTTGCTCATCTTGTGTTCTACCCCCTGGTTGCTGCTCCTTTGCTTCAACATCCTATAATCCTTGTCAACCTATAAAAGGGTCATATGTTGTGCAGCCATTAGCACACAGCAATATTGATGCTCATTTACAACCAACAGGAAATGACAGTGCTCTATGGTCAAAAAAATCCTTGGAAAGTGCTACTGTTTTCCATTGGCCATGTAAATATGATAAGCAGAGATGTGTATCAGCAGGCAAATGTACAATACAATAGTTAAGTGAATGTCTATATTCTGTTTCAATAGCTCAGTATACTTGTGAAATGGTTTCTGTGTATTGGAATCTCATGCCAAATATGACTACAAAAGTCTTGGTTTCCTGTGTTTTGAAGCCTACCTATCTCTCTCTCTATATATATAGAATATTATAATACACACAGACACACACGCACACACACACATATATATATATCTATATATCTATATATGTGTGTGTGTGTGTGTGTGTGTGTGTGTGTGTGTGTGTGTGTGCGCACGCACACACACACACACACACACACACACAAACACACATAGTCTTCTTGGGTAGGAGTCTATCAGCATGGCACATCTTGACTTGGCAATGTTTGCCCACTCTTCCTTGTAAAAGTGCCCCAAATCTGTCAGATTGTGAGGGCATCTCTTGTACACAGCCATCTTCAGGTTACCCTACAGATTTTCTGTTGGATTTAGGTCTGGGCTCTGGCTGGGCCATCCCAAAACTTTAATTTTCTTCTGGTGAAGACATGCTTTTGTTGAGTTGGACATATGATTGGGGTCATTGTCATGTTGAAAGGTGAAATTCATCTTCATCAAGATGCCTGAAGGTTTTGGGCCAAAAGTGACTGGTATTTGGAATTGTTCATAATTTCCACCATCTTGACTAAAGCCCCAGTTGCAGCTGAAGAATAGCAACTCCAAAGCATGATACTGCCACCACCATGCTTCACCATGGGAATGGTGTTCTTTTGGTGATGCAAACTGTTATTTTTGCACCAAACGTACCTTTTAGAATTGTAGCCAAAAAGTTCAACCTTGGTCTCATCAGACTATAACACATTTTTCCACATGCTCTTGGGAGACTTGTTGTACTGTTTTGCAAATATGAGCTGGGCCTGGATATTTTTCTGTGTATGAAAAGACTTCCATCCTGCAACCCTACCCCACAGTCCAGACATATGGAGAATACGGGAGATTATTGTAACATGTAGTACATAACCAGTACTTGCCAGAAATTCCTGCAGCTCCTTCACTGTTGCTGTAGGTGTCTTGGCAGCCTCCCTGGCCAGTTTTTGTAATGTCTTTTCATCAGTTTTGGAGGGACATCCAGTTCTTTGCAATGTTACTGTTGTCCCATATTTTCTCTACTTTTTGATACTGTCTTCACTGTTTTCCATGTTATATCCAATGCTGTGGAAATGTTTTTGTACCTTTCTCCCGACTGTTACCTTTCAGCAATGAGATCCCTTTGATGCTTTGTAAGCTGTCTACATAGGTTCATAGGTTCATAGATTAGTACTAAGCTAACTGCACTTGCAAGCCATTTTAAGCTTAGCCAATTGTCCCTTGTGAGACTCAAACCCTGCACCTTGTGTTTGCAAGGCAAACACCTTAACCATTAGGCCACCCGCCCAACCCCATAAAATATAACTATGGCTTTTGCTGTAGCAGGCAACTGAGTAAATGTCAGGAAAATCCTACTAGGACAGCTGAACTTTATTTGGGGTTAATCAGATTCTTTTTAATTGATGGCAGGTGTGTACCCAAGAAGACTGAATACTGTAATTAAATCAAAAGGTGCTTCAACAAAGTATTAGTTTAAGGGTGTGCACACTTATGCAATCAGTGTATTGTATGTTTTTTTTTATATTTCTCCAATAACATATTTGTTTGTTTTTCAATGGAATTGTACAGGTTATAGGTCATATTACAGGTGGGAAAAGTTTTGAAATGGTTTATTGTGGTTTCATTTTTTATATCACAAAAGCCTGGCATTTTAACAGGGATGTGTACACTTTTTATATCCTCTGTATATATACATTCATGTCATCAGTCTGTAAATGTGCTACATTTCCCAGGTATATATCTTTCATAACTCCTTACAGAAAACTTTAGGGAATCCTCTTGCTAATGAACTGCTGTGGGGAATGTCACCAGGAAAGGTACAGGCCAGGGTTCAATAACTCTTACACGGAGCTAATCTCCATGTAAGAGCAGTGACACAGCTCGAACACAGAGTTCAAAGCCTGTGAGATACAGTAAACAAATCTTGGGGTGTACACGAGCCTCCCAGCACTAGTCCAACATGGACACCATGAAATAATGCAAATCACCTCATTTGCTGGTGAAAAACATGCAAATGAGGTAAATTAGCAATTCAGCAAGCAGACAGGCATCCGTGTTGGAGCTGTGTCAACAGTAGAAATTAATTCAGGTACTAACCATGTACATTTCTGCAAAAATCAAAACGGCAGCATGACAGCTCAAAGTAAAGCATGTATCATGTGTATTAGGCATGCCAATGGCCAAAACTATGGCCATTGGCATGCAAAAATGTTTTAAAATTGGAAAAATAAAATTATGTTTTTTTGCCGATTTCGGACATTTAAGCAGTGCTCAGTGGAGTGCAAACACGATTATGCAGAAAAAAAGTGTAAAAAGTCAATTAAATGTGAAACATGAATTTTGCCATTATAATTGGGGGCATGCAGACCCATAAGAATAACAGGTAACAGTGGCTGCTAAGGAGATAGGCTACGATGTAGTGGTGTATCTATGGACTATGGGGTATGCAAATGAGCTAAATTTATTGAATACCAAAATGGGAGACTGTGTCCGTGGATACCTAACCATGTAGCAGCTATAATGCAGTGGTGTAAGCAGAAGAAGCAGCTGTTGTGCATGCTTGGTGTAAGCACATTGGAGCTCTGCGGCTCCTATTTGTGCTCAGCTAAGCACAGCTAAGTAAGGAGGGTGTGTGTGAGGCTGCTTAGCTGTGCTTAGCTGGTTCAAGAAATGATAACCGTGTTTGTGTCCAGTGGAGGGCGTTTTCTGTTGAGCAATGTTTACACTAACTTGGCGGATTTGTGCAGTGGTCCGCAGGGCTAAAACAGAGCGGAAATAAAGAAAAACAAACAAAAAAAAGAAGAAGAAAGGGAATGAACTCCTAATCACTAATAGACTCTGCCACTCACAGTGGTCCATTCAAACCCCTCAATAATATAGCTGGCAGGTGGAATTTATCACAGTCAGCCAAAAACACAGGCAGCATTTGCATCACACCAATATAAAGTATGCAAACAGCTTTCAGTCTGGTTTCTCTCATAAACTCTGCACCAGTGGTATACACACTTGTGAATTTTAACTGAGAAAATGATAGGGGCTGCTGCTACTTTGCTACATCTGTATGTGCTACAGACTGAGGGTGGTGATGAGGAAAATGTTGACAATCAGCCCATATTGAGGAGGAGAAAAGTGTTCAGACCCAGGGTAAATTTCCAGGGGCTGCATGATCTGGAGATACTAGAGTGCTAAAGGGTGGACAGGGACATACTTCAGCAACTCACTGAGCTCTGCCAGCCTCACCTCAGACTCAGAGCCAACAGAGGGGAACCCATCCCAGTTGAAACCAAGGTATGTGAAGCCTTAAGAATGCAAGCTAGAAGTATTTTCCAAAGACCTACTGGGGACATCATGGGGGGTCTCACAGGCATCTGCATCCAGGGTACTCCACCAGTTCCTGGATGCCATGCGACCACATGCCGGTAAGCACATTTATTTTCCCAGCACCCATGAGGAGAGGACCAGCAATATGCATCTCTTCCACCATGTAGTAGACTACCCAGAGGTACTGGGTGTCATAGACTGCACTCACATCCACATCAGAGCACCACAGGGGGAAGATGGTAGAGTGTATGTCAACTGCAGGGGCAATCACTCCATCAACTGCCAGGTTGTGTGCAATGCCCAGGGCATTATCATGAATGTGTGTGCTGGCAGCTATCACAACTCCCACATCTGGCATGCCTTACAGCTGTACCAGGCATTTGCCAGGGGGACATGGGGGATGCTGGCTGCACATTGGAACCGTAGATGATGACACCCATCAGAAATACTCACACACCCACTGATGAAAGCCATAATGAGGCACGTGCACAGACTAGGAACATTATAGAGTGTGTGTTTGGAATGCTCAAGTCATGGTTCCGCTGCCTTGACATATCTGGTGGAGCCTTGCAGTACTCTCCAGCCACATGTGTGCAGATGTTCATATTATGTGCCATGCTACACAATATGATCCTGAGCAAACAGCTGTGGCAGGAACATCACAAGGAAGGGGCACACAGCCCCCCACCATTGCCAAGGCCTCCATAGGCAGAGAGGGACTCAGAAGAGGAACCCCCCTGAGCCTGCCCTTGTAGGCAAACATAGGCATGCTCAGTATGCCCTGGCCTTTGCAATGAGGCAACACATAGCACATTCACTGACACCCTTGGGATCCAGGAAATGACACCTCTCTCCAGCTTACATACACAGTAAAATGGATGCCACACACATCACACTACCTGTACCTTACCATGTATAGGCCGAGTACTGCATGCATCCGACAGAGTCAGCCCTCAAACACCATCCTCACAACTGCCGCAGGCATGAGGTAAGTCACTCTTCTTAACAACAGATGAATGTAGTAGCATGTTTTGGTAGTATATCTCAGGTATTGCTGCATGTATGCAAGGGAATGGGATGGATTACTGGGATAGCAGCAGAAAACTGACAGCTATGCGAGACAACAGGAAATATCTACCCAATAATGGCTGCTACAGAGTATGCAGTAGTCCCCTAGCTGACAAAACTCAATGCAGTGTATGTGGGGGACAAATAAACTGGGGAGGGGGTCATAGGTCACATGCATGGATGTCAATGTCAGCCATAGAAATCCAGTAAAATATGTCTGGCAAAGGCCAACAAATAGGGATAATGATGAAATAGTCCTCTTACAGAATTACACAGTGATATCATAGCAGGTCTTGCAGTTGCATGAAGTCTCTGAAGGGTAGGAAGTTTGAAACCCAAATGTCTGCCATTACATCCTAACCTTTGGTCTTTAGTGATATGCCAGTATTTTCCAAGACAGGCACAACACTATGCTAAATATAGTAAAAAGGTAAGGCCAACATCTGCACAGTCTGTGCAAATGTGTACAGTTGACAGGTATGCCCCCCACAACACAACCGTGTCCCCATAGAAATGCAGTAACATGTATGTTTGTAGGGTAATAGCAGCAGAGCACACACTCCCAGGGCTGTCCAATCAACTTGATAACTTGTTGCATGTCCACAATATGCAGGGGTCAATGAGCTATGAATATGCATTGTTAATACTGTCAGGAAGTAGGCAGTACTTACACTTGGCTGTAGTTGCTTATTGGCCAAGGTACAACACTATGGTTGACAGGGTCCACGTTCCAAGACTTTCTGTGCCAACTATTTTGCCTGTCAGCTACACCTACAGTATGACCTGTACACACTGTCCATTGGTCAATATCTGTTACTGCAGGAAAGATGGACAAGTCAGGGACAGGGGGCCACTCATATGGACAGTACACAGCTCAGAGTAGCCTACACAGTGCCAAGCATACATCTCAGCTGTACAGATTTTTGCATCATAGGTTTGCTGTTTGTCATGAAATTTTGGTTTACTGGCAAGTCAGTGGCAAATCATGAAAGACTAAAGTCAGAAAATAATGAACAGATTTTAGTTTAAGACATCATACCCTTTAGAAAAAGGCATGCCAGTGCAAAACCTGTTATTGTAGCAGCTATCTACATTTGTAAGGGCAGTATTTAACATCTGTCCCTATTTTTGGCCTTTTGTCACCCAATTATTTATGGCTTTCTCCAGATTTCTGGCTCTAAGAGGTTGAGAGGTAAGGTGCCTAGTAGAACAGCGGGTACCTGAAATTTAGTGTATTGCCAGGTTATAAATGGCTGCCACCTCACTGTATCAGCACTGACAAGTCACTGGCCACGTTCTATACCCCTGGAATAACAGGCTGTCACAAACAGACCACAGGTATGACACATATATCTGTTATGCATGTCCTAACATTGTATTTACCTACCAAACTATTTGCAAAACAAAAAAAGGTTCATGCCAAAGCATCAATGGCAGACAGTGAAGAAGCAGACGTCATACCCATAAAAAAAAGCAAGCAAATAACAAACTGGTCCCCCAATTGTCTATGTTTGGCAGGGCATTATTAACACCCCAGTCCCCATGTGTAGGCCTGCATCTGACTGTCATATATGGGCCTGTCCAGATGTCATTCTGTGACAGGTTGACAGCTAGGGCCAACATGTAGTCTCATAATAACATAGCAACACAAACCATCTGAGGACCACAGCAGATGTAGTGGTGTAATGATGGACAACCTGCTAAATAGGTACACTCAGAGGTGTGAAGCCCATAACCCTGTGTAGGATGTTACAGTGTCTACCCTGCTCACACCAGAAATACAAATACATAACAACAGCCACTGTGTGCAAAGCCTGTGACCAGACTACAGAAGGACAAGGAGACACTCATAAGGGGAAAGGGAATCACTGGCCAGACATATGGAAAATGTGCACGCCAGAACAAATTGTGCAGTAACGTAGGTACACTGCAGGAATGGAGTCAGTAAACATCACCCACAACTACACAACACATATCCAAGTAAGTGGAGGTCCACAACAAAACAAAAATGCAAAAAAGGACACCTCAGAGGCAAAAACACATGGGAACTCCACAAACCTACATACCACAGAATATGCATAGTCCACATGCCAGTGTCTCCCAACCACTAAGGCCTTACTATAAACCCAACAAACTACTCATAGGAGACTCCATTGTGAGACACACAGATGTGCCTGTCACCAGGCTGGATAACGAGAAAGTCATGCTCACTTGTCTGTCAGGTGCCAGAATCCATCATATCACACATGCACTCAGGGCACTCCACAACAGGTACTGTTATCACTCTGGCCTAGTCCATGGTGGTGGGAACGTCAGATGTACCTCCTGGACTATAGGAAAACAGACATGATTCAGCTTGCTGAATATGTGTCCCATGCAGGTATGTCCCTAGCCTTAAGCAGCATTCTATCATCACCTGGAATGATGGTTCAATACAAACAGAAAATGATTGCCAGTAACAATTTGCTTACTTACTGGTGTCATCCCAGAGGGATCCACTACCCGGCAGCCTGGAAACATATGAATGACAGACCACGCTGTTTTGCTAGAGATGGCCTGCATTTGTCTCACTTGGCCTTCAGGCCTCTCTCTGGCAAAGGCCCTTGCTTCCCCCATAGTGCCTTTTTAGGGAAAGTCATGGGGTCAATCCTACCAACATATAACATTCAGCAAAATGCAAAGTAAAGGCCATGCTGCTAAATGCTAGGAGTGTAAACAGGAAAATGTACTCATTGCAAGCACTTGTAACCCTGGCAGATGGTGTCATTTGTGCACTTACAGAAACCTGGCCTACAGCTGCGGGGAGCAACCCATCCTTACCTTATCACTCATCCTATCACACAGCCAGACCCCAAAATGTGGGCAGCAAAACCAAAGGAGGTAGAGTATAAAGATATATTAGACAGACACACACCTCCATGCTGTTCAAACAGTATGACACACACAAGATACTCAAATGCAGACAACTGATGACAAGACCACTATGCAAAATATGGGTAGCTATACGCAAACATATCTGATTCAGGATGCCCAGCCCACATATCTGGCTCTCTACAACTCTATCAAGATTCACCCCTTTACCCTGATCCTTGCTGACATATATTACCCTACCACTGATTTGAAAACCAACCATGCCAGAACAGAAATGCACAGAGATTCCCTCATCTTATCAATGCTAAATCTTTAGGTCAGCTACTTCATGCCCCCACAAGATGTGATACATATGTTGGACTTGGCAGTAACCAACATGATTAACCACTGCAGCACCCCTATGGTACCATTCTCCCTGGCAAGATCTAGCAAAGAATGGTCACATTTGATATCACCATCTATCCTGACCTCCCCATCCATTGTAAATGAAAATGCCCCCAAGCTGAGCACAATCACTAGAGGGATGGTATAAACAGCTGAACAGCCCCCTACCCCACTGGAAGCAGTGGCACCAATATCCAACTGTACACAAAAGTACTGTACCAGTATATATATATATATATATATATATATATATATATATATATATATATATATATATATATATATATATATATACATGGAATCAGGAATACCTGACAGGACAATATCATCATCCACAAGGGAGAGTAAACCAGTCTGCAAATATCTGCAATAAAGGAACTATGTAACAAAAGGATGAGATTGCTGTCCAGGACTGAGAAGGAGCAGGTGCACAACTGGAAATAATCACCCCTAGCCTGAACAAACAAATAAGAGCACCACTGATATCCTCTAAAGGCATCTCCAAGTCCAAATTGCCCACATCTAAGATGGGCAATCATAAGGCATTCCTCACACATGTCTGCATTCGCAAAGGAAGCTCCCAGATCTGTGCAGAACTGGTGGTCAAGGACACCATATACACAAATTTTGTAGATATATCCAATTTACTGGCTGACAGATTCAGTGGCAATGTCTCTTCTCTGCCCCCCATCAGGAAAGCAGGACATCCCCAGTACATGACCACCCAACCCTTATCACTAGGGAACAAGGCACCACTGCCTTCTCAAAGGCAAGAAGACAGCCTCCATGACCCCAGGCTACATCCCAGCCTGCATCCTACATGAACCCAGGCATGAACTGGCAGCACCAGTACACACCCTACACAACCAAAGCCTGAGTACTGCCCTTGTCACAGCCAAGTGGCAGACAGCCACTGTCAACCCTGTACACCAAGGTAGAGTGTTCACTCGATCTGGGAAATTAAAAACCTTTCAGCCTAATTAGCCTGATCTGCAAGGTCAAGCAATAGATCATCATGGTTGATAGGTTCATAGGTTCATAGATTCATAGTTAGGTACTAGGCTATGAGCCTAAGGGCCTAAGTAAGCCTAGCCAACAAGGTTCCCTGGCTTACACCACCCAAGGAAGTTATTTTCCTGTGCCCCTGTCGAGCAGAGCCACAGAAGTGATCCCCATGGTGTATTTCCTATTTCCAATCCACTCATCAAGATTTTTCTTGAAGAGTGCTAATAAGCAACTTTGCTTGACATAGATGGGTAGCTTGTTCCAGAGTATGGGAAGTCTCTGGGACAATAATCTATCCCTCCAGCATGTACTGTTTATTGTGGTGACAAGGTTTAGGTCTTTAGAGCATGTAGCTCGGAGGGATTGGGATTTCTTTAGGTGTAGCATGTCCAGCACCTCGGAGTAGGCGATATGCTACGGAGTAAAGCTGGAGTTTTTTGAAAATGTCAGTGTAGGGCATCTGTTTGAGGCCAGGAATCCTCTTTGTGAGGTACTTCTGTGGCCTTTCCAGCTGCTACAGATGTCTTGTAAGGTACATTCCAAAAGGGGCTTTGTACTCTATAATGGGTCTAATGAGTGTCTAGTAGAGGGGAACAATGACCTCTTTTTTTCCTGGGATGAGAACCCTTTTTTGATGAGGTGTGCCACATAGAAGGATTTCCTGACTACTGTGGTGATGTGATTATCAAAGGAGAGACTACTGTCCACCTGGGTCCCAAGGTCTCATATCACACATCTGGCATTAAGTAGACTGCCGCCTATGTGGTAGTTCATGGGTACAGAGTTTTTAACCAAAGGGGATGACAGTGCACTTTTTGGCATTGAGCTTGAGGCCATGGCTCTGACACCAGGCATCTGTCTCGGTGAGGCCCTTTTGTAGGCAGTCCACATCATTTGGTGGCTTGACTATGGCTTCTAGTTTGCAGTCATCTCTGAACTTTGTTAGCCAAAGGCCTTCTCTGTTAGCCTGCACTTCAGGGAAGTAGATACCAAACAGAAGAGGTCCCAGGACTGAACCCTGTGGTACTCCACTTGTCAATGGTTTGAAGTCAGATTTGGAGTCTGCAACTTTTACAGTGTGAGTTCTGTCAGTGAGCCAGTTGGCAACCCATTTTGTGACTTAGGGATTTATATCAAGTTTAGTGAGTTTAGCTATAATTCCAGAATGGGGGATGGTGTTGAAAGCCTTGGCGAGGTCACGATAGGCTGTGTGACCCACCTTACCCTTATCTATGGCTTTGGTAACTGCCTCAAAGAAGTGGGTCAGGTTTAGGAGGCATCATCTGCCTTTCACAAACCCGAACAGGGTGGGGTCCATAGTTTGGAAGTTACCAATGTCTTTGTTTATGAGTTCCATGATGATACGTTCCATGGCCTTGCAGACCAGGAACTTCAGGCTAATAGGGTGATAGTTCCCGGGATCAGTGGTGGTTCCCCTTTGTGGAGTGGGATAACTCTTGCTGTGTGCCATTCAGTGGGCACAAAGCCTGATGTGAGGCTGTGATTGAACATGGTGCTTAGGTGGGGAGCCAGTTCATTCTGAAGTTCGTGTAAAACGCAGCCTGGGATGTTGTCCAGTCCTATGCATGCTGTGTTTTTGGCTTTAGAGAGTACAGCTTTTACCTGCATAGTTGTGATTACAGGGACTCTGCATTATTCCTGTATAGATATGGGCCCTTTAGGGGGTGAAAGGGGGAGTAAAGTTAGCACTGAACCTATCTGCCAGGATGTTGGCAATATCAGTTGGTTCTGTAATTTTCATGTCATTGTATTGTAACTCAGAGCAGATCTGGGTGTTGCCATTGAGATTCTTGACATAGCTATAGAATGCTTTGTGGTTGTCCATAGAATCAGCAGCAATTTTGTTTTCATATCTAGCTTTGGAGGATCTTATAAGGGATCTCAGCTTCTTACTGAGGCTGACCAGGGAGTTCCTCCACTCATGGGATTTTGCTCTCTTTTGCAACAGTTTTTTCCTTCTGTTGTAGAGTTTGTTTATGAAGCTCATTAACAGGGACATTGGCAAACTCCAGCTACTTGACTCCACACAGTCTGCCTTTCTCAAGAGGTGGTATGTCAGTGAACTCTGGATGACATCCCTGAGACAGCCAACAAAGGCATAGGTGAGGGAAAGATGGTGCATTCTGGCCTTCCTGGCTTGGCCAAAGCTTTGCATACTATTCCCTACTTGGCCATAGTACATGAACCTTGTCACCTAGGCAGCAATCCATATCTTAACAAATGGGTAGCAAATTGGTTCATTGATAGAACTCACATGATCAAAATAGAGGTAGCCAACCCAAGCAGTACACCCGTAATGAGTGGCATACCACAGAGATTGCTCTGGAGGCCTCTGGGATACAGCATATACTTCCCTGAGGTGCAGGGTGACACTGGCATATGGCTGACCAACTTGCCAGATGACTGCAAGCTGGGAACAGTCATTAATACCCAAAAAGATGTGGATGTCCCACAATAGGGTCTCGCCAAAAAAAATACTGCTGCCAGAAACATGGCCTCAAGTTGAATTCCTGCAGATGCATTATCATCGCCATCAGGGAGACTGACATCCCCCCATATTATCACATTAATAACAATGTCCAACATACACAATCAACACTGAGACATTTGGCCACCCAGGTTGATAGCAACTGGAAGTCTATGCACCATGTGTCTTCCAGTATACAGAAAGCTTAATAGATGGGCCGACTCAAAAGTAAGGGTATCTCATTCAGGGACAAAGAGATCATAAGATCTATGTATTCTAAGCTTATAAGGCCAATTATTTTGTACAATGCCCCCTTCAGCATGTACCTCACAAAGCACATGCAGCAGCTGCAGAGACCACAGAGGTTCCTCACTTGGAGATTCCAGGACCCCAAACACCTACCCTACACAGACAGCATTGTCACTCCACTCAGTTCCAGACAGAATCCTCAGAGGTGACCACTGCCTGGCTTACAAAGCAATCCAGAGCCTGCTGTGATGGGACTGTTACACATCTGGAAGGTAAGGCCCACTTGATCAACCTGTAGGCGTACCATCAACCTGGTCTGTGATATCAGTATGGTTAGTTGGTGTGACACATATGTGTCCCACAAACTCCTCCATTTGTGAACTACACTCCCTGTCCACATCAAGCTGAGTATCTCAAACCCTCTTGTGAATTTCTCCCTGTATAAGTGCATGGGAAACAAAAAATACAGTCCTGTGACTACACCTGTGTCCCTGCTGGACAGGGGCACTGGGTGCTGACATGTCTTACCATTGACTACACTCTTGTCTGCGAGGGTTATAAGGGCTTCAGGTTCAATAGCCTAGTAACCTCATATCAACCTATAAACAAATGTCTGTCAATTGTTCACCACATTACTCTGTACTGCTCTGCCACTGACATAGCTGGAAATCATAGTGCTATGTGGAATATTCCACACATATAATGGACATCACTGCTCAGTAGAATGCACTCTGTACCCACAGCAGGATTTGGCTTATCAGTTAAGAAGAATACTGCACAAGCAGGAGATCCCCAGCCAGTATATCACTGAGGTGCTGGAATGTTTACATATTTTCATCAGCCAATCAGCTGTAGCCCCACCTCTCAACCGGCCGGATTGGGCAAAAATGTCTATAGTTTTGTTCACAATTTTGGTCTGTGCATCATACATCTTGTATTCCCCAGGTAAATCAATGTGATGATCTGAGGATATCTATCAGTAAGTAATGACACAATACATTTCAGTGTCAGACAACATATATGTCAGAAGATGTATGCTAAAACAAACCCTGTTACTCTAGCATCTTTCTACATTAATAAGAGGAATATTTACAGTATCTCCCTATGTTTGGGTCATTGTCCCCCCATTTTGGCAGGCTATCCCCATATTTCTTGCACTAACAGTTGACAGGTATGGCTGTAGCACACAAAACACCGCACGGGAGTACAGCTATCCCTGGATTGGAGTCCCACTCTTACTATAGAAGGTCACACTGGGCATGCTCATACACTTAGACCCCATGTCTAAACCCACATCGAAGTATATAACTGTATTGTGCATAGACGTCTCTGCATACAGACAGCTATGTACACCTTAGCTGTCTCTACCCACACCCGTCAGACAGGAATACCCTTAGCTAGCTGTAGGTGGCCCATATGTGATATATCTGCATCTGTTGCGTGTGATACACAGACATATATATGGGCAACATAGAAAAATAGGTCAAGCATACATACACATAGACATGGGGAAGAGGGAGACAGACAGTGATAGAGAGAGAGAGAGACAGGGAGACACACACAGAGTGTGAGTGTTAGACAGGGATACCCTGAAAGGCATAGAGTGATGTCCTGCTGTGGACAGTTGCATACCAGTTGTAGCCAGTTGTATGTGCCAGCATGAAGGTGAGTCCCATTGTGTAATAGTATTGAGCAGTATTGCTTGTAAAACTGGGAAGGTAGAGGTTCAGCTATCAGCAGGGGCAGGTCATGAATGTGTGTGTGTGTGTGTGTGTGTGTGTGTGTGTGTGTGTGTGTGTGTGTGTGTGTGTGTGTGTGTGTGTGTGTGTGTGTGTGTATATGTGTGTACCAGCATACCTCTCAACCACTCACAGAAATACATCTGGTTAAAGCCATGTGGGAAGCTGGAGCAAACAGCAAACATTGAGCACACCCTTCACATATTGCTGTGTCACACATGGGAAATAGAGAGCGGAACAGGTCATGCATTTGAATGCAATTTCCAAAGGGTATGTGTTGTTACATGACAATATCCATCATTAATCTACAATGTCAGTCTGTCATGATTTTACCATAAATTGGTCAGAAAACCACAAGTTTATGACAGATGTAAAGAAATTATGTGTCAGACATCAGAACAATCTGCACACATATGCAGAGGTCAGAGATATGGCCACCATTTGTACCCATACCTCCCAAGCTCTTAGAGCAAGGTATGTTTACAAAGCCATAAATAATGGGGTGACAAAGGCCACATAATAGAGACACCTGTCAAATATTGCTCCTGCAAACATATAAAAGTGATAGAATAACAAGTTTTGCATTAGCATAGATGGTCTGAAAGGTATGAAGTCTGCAACTCATAATGTCTGCCACTATGTTTTGACATCAACCCTCGATGATTTGGCAATGATTTGCCAGAAAAACACACGTGTATGAGAAAATGGACCAAAAATATGAGTCAAAAATCAGGACATTCTGTGGAAACTGTACATTTGAGAGGTATGTCTGTACCACCCTGCAGGTTGCAGTCCATGTTTGGCAAGGTGTAACCTGTGATAACAACTGAAACCAATAGAGGTCTCAAGACTGTAGGACAAGAAACATGTCATACAGTTCTGTACTGACTGCATAAAGCAATGACTGCACATCAGAAGCACCTTAATGTCACGAGAAATACTGTAAGCTAAGGTAATGTCACACAAAGAAGGTGTCATATTAGCATATCAGAGGGCATCCTGTGTGTTGCACTTGCCGAGGGCATGCTATGTGATGCCAACTGTCACATTATTACAAGCTGTGTCTCACACTCAACAACTGATAATGTCACACACACATTGTGTGCTGCCTATATGTGTGCAATATTTAGACATGTGAAGGCCCTGTGATTACCTGGTGTCCACAAGATAGGCAAATTTTTTGGTGCTAAAGTAATGGCTAGGTTTGTGAGGGACCTAGTGCCAGAAGTCAAGTAACCTCCTCTGTATGTATGTGCCTGTCGTACTACAGAACACCAAGGTGATATGTATGAAAGCTAGCTGGCTGTGTCAAGGGGTATGTATGCAAGGTTACACTGTCTGCCACAGGTGCCCCTCACACACTGTTGCATGCATACACACCTGGTAACATGTACATATACAGCTGTACCTTGGCTATTAAAATATCACTGTGTTTCCACTCTGCCATACTCCTCATTGGTAATGTCAGCAGGTTCACAATCTGCAGACACACAGACACCTGGAACACAAACAGAATACAGCATGTGAGATTACATTCAGTCAGCAGTGCTAACAGCAATATTGCATCATGGCTAAAAAGGTACATACACTTTGATGTGTACCCATAACAATTGCCAGCAGACAGCACCTTACACAGCATTACATTGCTACACTGTACTATATTCACCCTATGCATCAGACCCATATTAGCATGTCCCTGCATCAATGGTATAGATAACAGAGATGTGGCACTGGTATCATCACATGCACAGGGTGTGGTTTGAGGTTGCCAAAGGCTTAGGCTGGGGCATACAGCTGACATTATTTATGTGTGCTTGGAGGGGTGTTGTCTAACTGTGCTGTGCAGAGGTGCTGTGTGGGTCTGGTAGTGACCTTCCTATGATAGAGATGTGTGAGTGTTTGTATGCACACAGTCAAGCCATGTGGTTGCCTTACACAGGGGTATGTTGGACAGCCGTGGACCATACATGGCAGGATTTACAGTTCACCGTCTTCAGCCACGGGCACGGGAACTGCTTCTGCCAATGGTCTCACTGGCAGCACCAGGCCCAACGCCAGATACACTACTACTCCACGATGGTGACTGCTGTCTGCTGGATTTGTGTCCCTGATGGGACTGGCCAGGACCACGTGCCCATGGCCTGCTCTGTTTTGGTGCGGACATCACCCTATCACCCTCCCTTTGGTAGTGCTGGTGGTACTGCCACTATGGGAGTGTGAATGTGCATGGCTTTGTGGACTCTCAGCTGATCTTGTTGCTGATCTACATCCACGTGGCCGATGCCCTACTCCCATCACATGCTCCAGTACTGACATTGCACAGGTGAGAATTGACAATGTCTCACCCCACCATCTATCCACGACATCAGCATAATAATGTATGGCACCACCAAGGCTGTGAATGTTGTCATGCATGGCTGGAAATGTTGCATTCATGACCCTGAGCATCTGCCTGGTGTTGAACATGCCTGTGCCAAAACATGCATCTGGTGACCCCTGCTGTGACACTTGCAACAGGGTCTTGATGGGCAACAGTCCTCCTTTGAGAACCCCTGCCCATCCACCTGTGTGGGACCTTGCCTGCTCTCTGGCTATGGCTAGTGTCTACACTCACACTTGCCATAGTCACCACACAAACCTGTTCCATGCCAGAATCCTCCAACTGTCCATTATCTGTGGCTGCTGGGGACTGGGTATGTGTGGGCATACTGACTGTGTGTGTGGACATTATGGGTACAAGTGGGATACCAAGCAGTGGCACAGATTCAGTCCTCGACAATACCACCTGTGCCTCACTATGACCGCCATCATCATCTGAGTCCGCAGAGACACTGACATCAGGTTGTGAGTTGGAGGGACACTGACAACCATGTTCAACTGTGGGGTGGAGACAACATATGTAAATTAATACCTGCACTATAAGGTTTGCTGATACACACACACACACACACACACACACACACACACACACACACACACACACACACACACACACACACACACACACACACACACACACACACACACACACACACACACAAACACACACACACAGACACACATGCACGCACGTACACATACATACGCACACACACACAGACACATACAGGTGAGGTGGCACAAAGGCATTATACAGACCACGCAATATCTGAATGATGACATGCATGACACACAATCAGACCACTGTCTTTCTAGTTGCCCGCCTCTTATGTTAATCTGACCATATATCTCATTTCTTTCTACTTTCACTGGCTTATGTGAGTAATCACAAAACCATCACTTTTGAAATCCCACCCCTTCAATTATTTAAATTTATTGGCCATCCTACAGTATTTCATAGTACCAAAATACAAAAGTAACCACCCCTTTCAGTCCATCTTGCTGTTTTAAAAATAGTAACTCTCCACTAAACCTTAACTTTTTAAACAGGTAAAACTCAAGTTACCAACTTTCATATCTAACTTCTCTAGTGCACACTGCAGAGTGCATTCTTTTCAATCTTACCTTTAAGCATCCCTGTTACTAGCACTTTCTCTAATACCTAAAAAGATCATCTCTACTTGACTCCAAGTAGACTTTTCTCTATCTATTAAACCTAGCACTTGCTCCTACAGTACTTATTACCTTGATACGGCACTCTTATAGATAGCACCCCAAAAAGGCAAACCCCATTTCTCGGTCACCCACGTCCCCGGAATCTCTTTTAAAGTTTTTTTGTCTAGTCCTTCTAGCATGTTGAGGGATCAGTTGCTAGTGTCCTCTCCTGCTCAGCTGGTGAACCTGGGAATATTGAGGCAATGTTACAATTGCCTCATGTACACAGACAACCCTCTCCTCCTCCCACAAAACACAAATACATGCGAAAGATGCAACTATACGGCCAAACTGGAGGCTGAGCTCTCTCAACATAGGACTGGCAAGACCAGTCAGGAGGAGAAGGTTACCACACACACTATAGACCCAGTCTCACATAGTACCATCACAACCTCAAATCATACACATAAATACACAAAGACATACTCGACGGCTCTGATCAAAAATCTACCAAAACAGCAGAGGCCACCAAAGCAGACACCCAAACAACCACCACCTCAGAACACAACACCTGCAACACATAGACCTCACAGTCAGAGTGTCAAACAGTCACAGCCCTTAAGGCCAAACACAATGCCAGACACACTAGTCATTGGTGACTCCATAGTCAGAAACACTGACATCCCGCTCACCAGACTGAGTAAGGAGAAGGTCACAGTAAGCTGCCTGTCTGGCGCTAGAATCCGCCACATAACGCAAGCACTCAGGTCTCTCAACAGCAGGTACAAATACGACTCAGTCATTGTCCACGCTGGTGTAAACGACCTGAGACATACCTCCTTGGACTACATGAAAAGAGACATTGAGGAGCTCTCTGATTATGTAGCCCAGGCAGGTATGACCCTGACCTTGAGCAGTATCCTACCTTCACCAAGAATGATGCCACAATACAGAGATAAGATGATCAGCTTTAACAATTGGCTTAAACTCTGGTGTCATTCAAAGGGGATCCAATGTCTGTCTGCCTGGGATGACATGCTGGACAAGCCACGCTGCTTCACAAGGGACGGCTTGCACCTGTCACCCCTGGGATTCCGGATATTGGCAAAGGCTCTTGCCACCCCCATAGTGCCTTTTTTAGGCATGGCTCAAATTCTAAACCTACCACCCTAGAACACAAAAAAGGAAAAAAACTAAGGGTAATGTTGCTCAATGCCAGAAGTCTAAATCTCAAAATGCACGCACTCGAGGCCCTTCTCAGTATGGAGAACATCGATGTCTGTGCAGTGACAGAAACCTGGTTCAAGGCTCCTGAGAGCACCCCAGCACTATCAGGTTTTACCTCTTATCATGCGTTCCGGCCCCAAAATCCGGACAATACCAAGAAAGGAGTGGGGGTATCCATATTCATCAAGGACACCCACACCTCAAGACTGGTGGCAATGCACGATGCATTGGAGACCATCCAGGTGCAATTAACCATAGGCAAGACTGCTCTGCAAATTGTAGCATGTTACAGGCCACCCTCACAAACTCAGGAACCTCATATGGCCTTCCTGAAAACACTAGAGGGGATAAATGTATCACCAAACACCATCATACTAGGTGACTTCAATTACCCTAATATAGACTGGGAACACTACTCAAGCCCAAACACCCTAGCCCAAAAATTCCTGGAATTCATAAACTCAAATGCCATGGAACAACTAGTCACCATCCCCACAAGAGGAGAAAACATACTTGATCTCATCATCACGAACATGGGAGCACAATGTTCAACACCGGAAGTATACCCTCACTGGTGAGATCAGATCACAAACTAATCTCGCTGGAGGTCCTCATCCCACCCCACCTGAAATAAAAAGACCACAGTAAAGAACTTCTCGAAAGCCGACTTCACACTTCTAAAGACTAGTGTGGTCTCCTTTAAGGCCCCGTGCGGAAAACAGTACTCAAGCCGCTGAATCACTTACAAATGCCTTCTACCAGCACCTGCAGGACTGCATGGATAAGGCAATCCCAAGCAAAACAAAGACTCTTTGTACCAAAGGCAAGCGTCCAGTCTGGTGGTCCCCAGCCATAAACAAACTCTACAACAAAAGGAGGAAGCTACTACAAGATAGAGCAAAATCCTTAAAAGGTAAGACACCCTTGATCACTATAAGTAAAAACTAAGAGCTCTCATAAAATCATCCAAAGCAAATTTTGAGAGAAAAATAGCTAAAGACTCAAAAGACAATCATAAGGCCTTCTTTAGCTATGTTAGAAACCTGGGAGGAAACTCCCAGATATGCTCAGAACTAGTTCAAAATGATGTGAAGATTATTGATCCTACAGACATTGCCAACATACTGGCTGACAGGTTCAGTGCAAACTTCTCCCCCCCCCCAAAAGGAGAGATATCTATACCAAGCGATTGCAGCCCCCAAACATCTCCAACGCCCACGTGTGAACTGCTCACTCCAAAGCATAAAACACAGCATCCATGGGACCTGATGGTGTCCCCGGCTGTGTGCTCCACGAACTCAACGAGGAATTAAACCCACAGCTAGGACAGCTGTTTAATCATAGTCTTACCTCTGGATACGTACCCAGGGAGTGGCGCACTGCAACTGTGGTCCCACTTCACAAAGGCGGTGCCTCCACCGACCCTGGAAATTACCGGCCCATTAGCTTGACAAGCCTTATCTGCAAAGCCATGGAGAGGATCATAATGGACCTCATAAATAAAGACATAGGAAATTTGCAGACTTTGGATCCATCCCAGTTTGGCTTTGTCAAAGGCAGATCATGCCTTCTAAACTTGGTTGACATTTTCGAAACAGTCACCAAAGCCATTGATGAGGGAAAGGCAGTCCATACAGCCTACCTCGATCTGGCGAAGGCCTTCGATACAATACCCCACTCGGGTATCATTGAAAAACTCATCAGCTTAAATGTTAACCCATACATCACAAGATGGGTTGCAAACTGGCTGAGTGACAGAACCCACAGGGTCAGAGTTGCTGGCGCCATGTCAGACTCAAAGCCTGTCACAAGTGGTGTACCACAGAGCTCAGTCCTGGGCCCACTCTTGTTTGGCATCTACTTTTCCGAAGTACAAGCAAACACAGCAGGGTTATGGCTGACAAAGTTTGCAGATGACTGCAAACTGGGCGCCATAGTAGAAAACACATCTGACACAGATATCCTTCAGAAGGGTGTCACAGAAACGGGTAACTGGTGCCAGAGCCATGGCCTAAAGTTAAATGCCAAAAAATGCATAGTCATACCCTTCGGGAAAAACAAGGTTACCCCTAGCTACCAAATAGGTGGCAATCCACTGAGCACAGAAGAAGTTATAAGGGACCTGGGGACCCAGGTTGATAGTAGTCTGTCATTCAACACCCATGTAGCTAAAGTAGTTAGGAAGACCTTCTACATTGTCCACCTTATCATGAAGGGATTCTCATCTAGATCAAGGGAGGTCATAGTCTCCCTATACTCATCACTCATCAGACCAATGATTGAGTACAATGCCCCATTCGGAATGTATCTGACCCGACACTTGCAGCAGCTGGAGAGGCCACAAAAGTTCCTCACCAAAAGGATAAAGGGTCTCAAACATCTGTCCTATACTGCCCGACTGAAAGAACTCCAGCTCTATTCAGTCGCCACCGCTTGCTCAGAGGTGACCTTTGCCTAACATACAAGGCCATGTCAAACCCAGATTTGATGAATATGCTTCACCTCAAAATCTAGATCCATCAGAGCCACAAGGGCGGGAGACTTAAACCTCGACATGGCTATTAATAGGACGTGCTGGAGGGATAGATTCATCACCCAAAGACTCCCTATGCTGTGGAATAAAATACCGGTATATGTGAGGCAGAGCACCTCGCTGGCCTTGTTCAAGAGAAATCTTGACCAATGGATGGGAGATCGCAGATATACCCCAGGGATTACCTCAGTGTCACTGCTCGACAGAGGCACAGCAAAATAATGGGTATAGTTCCCCATACTAAAGGGGTGGCGTAAGCCACAAAACTATGGGCTAGGCTTGTAAATGCCCTCGGGCAGATAGCCTAGTATGAACCTATGAACCTATGAACCTATGAACCTATGTGGGGGAGAGGTATTTTCAGCAGACTCACATGTGGCATCGGTACAGGATAAATGATGCATTTCTGCACATGTACAGTACAAGCTCTGATACTACATAATTTGCTGTCATTCACTATAGATGTGCACTTGTGTGCATTATAAGACCCCACCCACAAATGCAGTTTGACCTGACATATGCATCTAGATACTCTACGGATGCCTGTATGAATGATACAGTATTGAATTGATGTCTACTGGGTCCTTACCTGAATGCTCCTTGCCGGTTGTCTGGGGGCCAACCACCTCCACGACATGGGTGTGTACGGTTTCCTGGGCTGCAGTGGCTGCCCCAAGGTTGGCGAGGAACTCCTCTGTTTGTATCAGTGGGGCCTGCATAGCAGGACCCCCGCCTGTGGCTGCATGGTCCCTGCCCACAGCAGCAGCCCTTTTCCGGGCATGGTGTATAAGGTCCGTTGCCTTGTGTTTGACGTGTTTGTAGGTTTGCCCATGCTGACCCACACTGTTTACATTGGTGACTACTTCAGTCCACAGGGTGGTCCGCTCTTGCAGCTGCTGTCTGCTCTGAGTGAAGAGGACTGTACGATACAGCCATAATGCATCAATTATTGCTGAAGTCTTAGCATCTGAGTAGGATGGTTGCCACTGACATGACATTCCACCTGAAAGACATGAACAGGGAAAAATATCACAGGACCTCATACATTGGGCAATGTTATTTACAGATCCTGCACATCCATGTTTGCTAGCACTATCCACCACTAACAACCACATCATACCCCTGCCATCTATCAGCACAGTATGTGTGTAGGTAGTTTCACCATACTGGCATTACAGCATGCATTGCACTCCTCGTCCTGATGTGTCATGTTCCCCCCAATGAGGACCATTAATGTACATAATACTCCATTCATCATTCACATCAGACAGTACATGCAGCAGCTGGGGACATCACAGAAGTTCCCTAACAGGGCATACCAGGCCATCAGACATCTACCGTACACCTATGGGTTATGAGTCCAAGCCTCTACCCGGTGTCATACATACCCCTCAAGAGTT
Source organism: Protopterus annectens (assembly GCF_019279795.1). Lineage (NCBI taxonomy): Eukaryota > Metazoa > Chordata > Ceratodontiformes > Protopteridae > Protopterus > Protopterus annectens. The sequence continues at coordinate 1,907,664,913 of NC_056729.1, forward strand.
ACCTCACTCTGGCATACCAAGCAATCACACACTCCACATTGCTGGGACTGCTGCATGAGTGCAGGTCATACTCCACTCTGTTAACACACACACACACACACACACACACACACACACACACACACACACACACACACACACACACACACACACACACACAGACAACCTTCACCTGCTGGCCTTGTTGAGATCTTTGGTGTGTCACACACAGTCACCCTGCGGGGTAATGGGCACTCTGTCCACATCAGACAGAGTAGCTACCTACACCTTTGCAGGTGTAACATGGTCAACTGGATGGTTATTGGCACATACACCCTTGAGATACCACCTGTGTCCCTGTTAGATGGGGACATCAGCTGCTGCCTTGCATACACATGGGCTTACATGTGGGCTAGGGATATAGCCACTCAGGGCCCACAGCCTAGTAACTTGGTATGGTATCTGGAATACCATAAGTGGCCTGTCTGCTGTGGCAGATTGTGTTGTGATGTGTCCACACACATATGTACTATCGACTGCTGGGTGTCCCCTATGATCAGCATCACAGTGCCATGTATTGAAGCCTACATCTCACAAAAATGTTTTCAAAGAATGGTGCTTTCCTCCTTGGCTACTGCTGTTAAAATTCTTGTGAAGACACTTCTCCTTGTTTCTTCTTTAAAAGAACTTTTATTAAAATAACTTAAAACAAAAGACAAAAATAAAAGCTACAACCTAACCATTTGAAAGTTAGCGTTGTAACACAAAAAAAGAGAGCTGAGTGCTTTCGGTTTATCAACCTTCTTCAGATCTGCTTAACATTAGCAGCTGCTTCTATTTGTATTCATGCTGCTTACTTGGAGTCATCCCCCACAACCAATGGGAGCCTCTATCCTAATTCTTGATGTACTTGTAATCCAATCCAGTGTTCTGGTTCTTATTTATTGGAAGCCAATTACTTTCTTCCATGCAAATACGTTTTAATAAATCTACCAATGTTTATTCATTCCTTTCTCTCACCTAATTTGCTATTCTTTTACTTTTGCTCCAATGGCTTGTGTATATCCTGTTGCAAGATGCAGGCTCCACCTTTTTATGTCTTGTTCTTATTTGCCTATTGTAAAGACTAATCACTCTCCCTGTATAGCATTTTTCAGGTATTTCGCCTCTATATTAGAGGTGTCTGTCTGCCAATAACACAGCTACAACCTCTTCTCTTTCACGGGTTGTCTTCACTAGGTAAACCACAAGTACAGTGGCTTTCTCCTTTATTTAAGACATAAGATCAAACACTTTCTTGTAAATACTCTTGCTTCCATGTCATCAGGTCTCTTTCAAACTGAAAGCGCTTACTTAACTACATAGATACACTTGCTAACTCTAAGGTGTAATAGAAAATCATAGATCAAAAACTTTCTTATTTTGTGTCTTGCTTCTTAATATCAAGTCTCTTTCTGACTAAGAGCACTTGCTTATATTCAAAGATGTACTGCTGATTCCTGTTATTCTATCTGAGTTTTACTTTGTACAGAGCTCTTTACTCAGTCTTATTAAGAAGCTATCCTAATTGTTTTTTAATGTTATGTAATCCATTGGTTAGCAAATTACACTTCTTCTCCTTTTTCTTTCTCTACTAATTGAATGCCTTTTCTTCATTTTCTGACAAATTTCCGCTAACAAATATCTTTGATCTCCGTAACACATCTTTTCTCCTTTCTAATTGATATAAATGATGGATGAACAACACTCTTTCTATTCTTTTCGCGCTCTGAATTTCAATATTTTCCAGACTTCTACATGCACAATGAACTTGATTTCAATTTATTTATAGTTTGTAGTTTACTCTCCTTCCATTATAATGTTCAAACCGGGGCTAGAACCCTGAGCCCTTTATTTAAGGGTCGAATGCTCTACTGACTGAGTTACGTTGGTAGATGCATAGCTCAACTCTCTCTTAGTTTTCTTTTCTTTCTAAGCAAGCTTGAGGAGGACTATAACATATAGGCCAAAAAATGATAAGCAAACTACACTCTTTTTATTCCTTTGATGCTCTTAATTTCAATGTTTTCCAAATTTCTTCTTGCTCAGTAAACTTAAATTCAACCGTTTTCATTTATGATTAAGGGCTTCTTTGCCTTTCACCTTGGTGTCCAAACTAGGACTTGAGCCCTGGATCCTCTAGATAAGGGTCTAATGCTCAACCAACCAAGCTACATTGGTAGATGTATAATTCATTCATTCATAAGGGTCAGATGTATGCCAAGTTATGGAAATACTTATCCGCAGCTCTTAGCACAATGGCAACGGATCAACATAGAAACCAGTTTTAATGATATTAGATTACTTATAGATTTCTTTAAGCCACAGGAAAATGAAATCTCAGAACTTATACAAATAAAGCAGAGTGAGATGGAACAACTAGATCTCTCTGAAGAAAACCTTATGAGGTTGGAGAACTTCCAAGACAAACTGGACATTTATGACAGTAAGTTAAAAATGATAAAAATTAACAAACTAAGAAGAGACTTTGATGACTTCAAGGCAGGCCACCTCTTTGAATGGCCAAGAACAGCAAGGAATCAAGATCAACCTAAAATTAGCGATACAAAAGAAAATAGAAGAAAAATGTCCCTATTGGAAGTAACATCTAGAAGACAACATGTGCAAGCAGAAATCCATGCCCCACCAAGACAGAGGAGTGATAATAAAGAGGAAGGAGTAGTTACGAATGGCAGTATAGTCACTGAGGACATGGAAGAAATAGAAGTTGTATTTACAACAGAGAAGGAGGGATCAAGAACATTCGAGATAGTTAATAAAGAAAATAATAAAGAAAGTAGTAAGCTAGGAGCGGTACCTAAAAAGGGAGAAAAATATGCACCTTTTATAGTCCTCCTCAAGCTTGCTTAGAAAGAAAAGAAAACTAAGAGAGAGTTGAACTATGCGTCTACCAATGTAACTCAGTCAGTAGAGCATTAGACCCTTAAATAAAGGGCTCAGGGTTCTAGCCCCAGTTTGAACATTATAATGGAAGGAAAGTAAACTCCAAACTATAAATAAATTGAAATCAAGTTCATTGTGCATGTAGAAGTCTGGAAAATATTGAAATTCAGAGCGCTAAAAGAATTTATATCAATTAGAAAGGAGAAAAGATGTGTTACGGAGCTCAAAGATATTTGTTAGCGGAAATTTGTCAGCAAATGAAGAAAAGGCATTGAATTAGTAGAGAGAGAAAAAGGAGAAGAAGTGTAATTTGCTAACCAATGGATTACATAACATTAAAAAACAATTAGGATAGCTTCTTAATAAGACTGAGTAAAGAGCTCTGTACAAAGTAAAACTCATAGAATAACAGGAATCAGCAGTACATCTTCGAATATAAGCAAGTGCTCTTAGTCAGAAAGAGACTTGATATTAAGAAGCAAGACACAAAATAAGAAAGTTTTTGATCTATGATTTCCTATTACACCTGAGAGTTAGCAAGTGCATCTATATAGTTAAGTAAGCGCTATCAGTTTGAAAGAGACCTGATGACATGGAAGCAAGAGTATTTACAAGAAAGTGTTTGATCATATGTCTTAAATAAAGGAGAAAGCCACTGTACTTGTGGTTTACCTAGTGAAGACAACCCGTGAAAGAAAAGAGGTTGTAGCTCTGTTATAGGCAGACAGACGCCTCTAATATAGAGGCGAAATACCTGAAAAATGCTATACAGGGAGAGTGATTAGTCTTTACAAAAGGCAAATAAGAACAAGACATAAAAAGGTGGAGCCTGCATCTTGCAACAGAATATACACAAGCCATTGCAGCAAAATTAAAAGAATAGCAAATTAGGTGAGAGAAAGGAATGAATAAACATTGGTGGATTTATTAAAACTTATTTGCATGAAAGAAAGTAATTGGCTTCCAGGAAATAAGAACCAGAACACTGGATTGGATTACAAGTATGTCAAGAATTAGCATAGAGGCTCCCATTAGTTGTGGGGGATGACTCCAAGTAAGCAGCATGAATATAAATAGAAGCAGCTGCTAATGTTAAGCAGATCTGAAGAAGGTTGATAAACCAAAAGCACTAATCTCTCTATTTTGTGTTACAATGCTAACTTTCAAATGGTTAGGTTGTAGCTTTTATTTTTGTTTTTTGTTTTAATTATTTTTTTAATAAAAGTTCTTTTAAAGAAGAAACAAGGAGAAGCATCTTAACAAGAATTTTAACATCAGTAGCCAAGGAGGAAAGCACCATTCTTTTTCTTTTTTTTTTTAATATTTTTATTCATTTCCAAAAACAAGAAAACATGAATGCAGGTTATTTATGACAATGAAGTATTTACAAATTATTTAAAAAGGTAGGCTAAAACCTCTAAACAGATATCAAACATTAAAACCAAAATAAAGTATTTACAAGGGTGTCTATTGTTGACATATAATTGACTTTCTATACAATTGTTTCCTGATTATAATCTGCTGCAGTCATTATTCTCCAGTATTTCAGTTACTTTTTGCCATGCTACGTATAATGATGCAGTTCTTTCAGTTCTTCCTTTAATAGTGTTCATTTCCAATTGTGATACTGCTGACACCATATTCATGAATTGCTTAAAAGTTGGAGAAGCTTTGGATTTCCAGTTTGATGTAATGTTCTTCCTTGCAATAGCTAGGAGAGTCCATAAGATTACATATTTTGTTCTTGGCACACAGTCGGGTACAGGTGCATTAAACAAAATAATAGATTTGGAAATCTGGAATTTATCATTGAATACCATTTGCAGAAAATAATTTATTTTATCCCAATATGGTTTAATCAAATGGCATTCGTAGAACATATGTTGCCAGTTTGCTTTTATTGCTAAATCACATCTCCAGCAGCCACTATTTTTCTTAAACATAAGTTCCATTTTATGAGGGGTTACATAAGATCTGTGTATGAATTGCCATGTAAAAAGTCTCCAATGTAATGAAAGTGATATCTGCTTTGGAGAGAGAAGAATTAGTTTTTTATCTCTGTCATTTGGCACATGTCCATTAACTGATCTATAATAATTCCATATTTTGTCATTATTATGCATTTTTATTTTTTTGTTTGTTTTATAAATAGATGATAAGTATCCCTTTCCAGTGATGGGTTGATTCATTAGTAATATTATATGTTCTATAAGGTCAGGAACATTTTGTCTTATTGATGGTTGCATTGTTTCTTGTTTGCTTAATATATACTGTCTTAATTCTTGTACATGTAACCACGAACTATCTTCCATATTTAATTTCTGTTTAATCTGGTCTATTGTCAGAGGTTTTCCAGAGTTTAGCAATTGATGCCAATATATTAATACCTTTTGTTTAAGCATGTTGACTACTTCCATATTAAATGTTATTATATTACCTTGTGTGTACGCTACTGGATATAAAAGAAATGACCATGCTTTAATATCAGGATTGCTATTAATAAGATTTTGGAAAATTATTAATGTATAAGTAATGTATTTGGAACTTATATTTTTATTCTTATGCATCATCATATATTCCTTCATCAGCCATAGAAAACTGTTTGGTATGAAATCTGTATACTTATTTGCTACTACAAATCCTGATTTTAACCAGATTCTCTCATGAACTAGCTTCCATTTTGATGTATATTTTGTATTTAGCCATAATGATATTGTTTTAATAATGGATGAATGCAAATATATTTCTATGTCTGGCAAACCTATGCCACCTATATCCCAATCATCTAGATGATACTTCATAGCTATCCTTGTTTTTTTGGATACCATAGGAATCTTACCATTAAATCATTTAATTGTTTTAGGTGCGATTTAGCTGGTGGCAAAGAACAAGCTTGTATGACATAAAGAATTTTTGGAAATATGATCATTTTAATTATATAAAGCCTTTCTTCCATTGAAAAGAAGAATTTATTCCATCTTTGTATTAGATTTTTAATATTATTTAAGGTCTCTTTATAATTTGTTTCAATTGCAGTATCTAGGTTGTTAGTTATTATAATTCCCAGGTATTTAATTATATTATCGGTAGAGATATATTTATGGTATTTTTTATTTAGATCTTTTTATTAGTATGTATAAGCAATACATTTGTTTTGTTCTCATTAAATTTAAGACTTGAAAAGTTTTGAAAGTTTTGAATTGAGTCCCATAATGCTTTTAAACTGCTATTATTATTTTTTAAGGTAATTAAAATATCATCAGCAAAAAGTTGAATTTTAAGCTCTAGGCTGTTGTCTAGTTGCATTCCTTCAATATTTTTATCCATACGTATATTATTTGCTAAGGGTTCAATGACTAGCGCAAACAATAACGGAGAAAGAGGGCAGCCTTGTTTTGTGCCCTTAGTTATTTTAATAGATTTAGACAGACAAGATCCCAGTTTTATATAAGCCAATGATTTTTCATATGATTTTATTAACAAAGTGAAGTTGTTTGAGAAGCCATATTCTTCTAAAACTAACCACAGATAATCCCAGTTCACTGAATCAAATGCACTATTTATGTCTAAGCTAATAACATTCATTTTGTTTTTTGTGACATTTATATAATCAATTAAGGAAATAATTATTTTAATGTTGTCATAAGTGTTCCTATCTTTTATAAAACCTGTTTAATCCTCCTCTATCAAAAGTGGTAGTAATTGTTTTATTCGAGCAGCATGTATTGCCATAAAAATTTTATAATCTATATTAAGAAGTGAAATGGGTCTGTATGATGAACATTCGCTGGGATCTTTATTTTGTTTCAGAATTGGTGATATTAATGTGTACTTCCAAGAAGGAGGAATGTCTTTACCATTTTTAACTGATGTAAAGACATTCAATAACAACAGCAAAGCCTCATTTGATAGTAATTTAAACATTTCTGGGGTGATATTATCTATACCTGGAGCTTTGTTTAATTTTAGCTTATTGACTTCAGCTTTAAGTTCTGTCATTGTTATCTGTTTATCTATTAGTTGTACCTGCTCCTCTAATAATCTAACTTTAACATTGTTTTTGAGAAAAGCTTTGAATGCTGAATGTGTTTCTGTTTTCTCATTTTGATTATTAAGTTTATGAAAAAATAGCCTAAAAGCTTCTAGTATTCCTTCTAAATCAGATGCTTTCTTTTTGGTTTCTATATTATGTATTTCCTTGATTTGATTTGTTTTAATAATCTTTTTAGTCCTATTTGCTATTCTTCGTTGGTTTTTAGGGTTCATTGAATAGTAACATAGTTTAATTTTTCTAAGTTGATCATTGTTTTGTGGTGTAGCGTCTCTGAGTATTTTTTATTAGTATCTTCTAGTTCTTTTATTAAGTTGGTGTTTCCATTTTGAATATCAAGCTTTAAATTATCTACTTTTGACTGTAATTCCATTAATTCCTTATTCCACTGTTTTTGTTTATTTTTATACCATCCCACCGCTCTTCCATATAGGTATGTTTTCAATGCATCCCATATATATATTTCAGATACATCTTTTGTAAGATTGATATCTAGGAATGTTTGTGTCTCTTTAATATAAAATTCCTTAACATCTTTGAGATTTGTTATGTAAGATGGTATTCTTGTTACTAATATCCTTCTCTTGAAACATAAGTCTATCTCAAACATTATGGTGTTATGGTCCGAAAATGGACATGAAATTGTCTTGACTTTATTTAATTTAGAGGTTAAATCCTTTGTTATGTACACTCTATCTATTCTAGAGTATGTATTATGTCTATGGGAAAAATGTGTAAAGAATAGTGAATCTGGGATAGCATACTCATTTATGTCAACTATATTAAAAGTTTCAACAAACTCAGATAACAACTTTGTTAAAGGTGATCTCTTACGTGTAGTTTTAGTATTTGTGTCAGTTTCTTTTATAATGCAATTGAAATCTCCAGCTATGATTAAATTGCCTTTGGTATATTGTACAATGCCTTGTAAGTGCTGTTTGGCCACTCTAACACCTAGTCCTGGTATCCAATAAATATTCACTAATGTATATATCATTTCATTGATAGATATTGTCACTAGACAAAACATTCCTGAATTGTCATGGAACGTGTTTATGATTTTAGGCATTAAAGTAGTGTTTTTCCACAAAATTGCTACTCCCCTTCGCTTCTGATTATAGGTGGAACTTACTAGTATTGTATAATTTTTATTGTTTATTTTATTTATGTCTTCCTGTGTAAGGTGTGTTTCCTGTAAAAATACTAGTTGCGCTTCGCATACCTTTAAATATCTATAAAGACTTCCCCTTTTGCAGCTATTATTTAAACCATTTACATTAAGAGATATACATTTTGCAATTGGATTTATATTAGCTTTGCTTTTATCCATATTCATATACTCGTAACAATGTGTAGATGTGCGTACATAAAGAGAATGACTTGTTCTTTCTTCTTCCAACAGTATTACAATAGATTATAGACACCCAATAAAAGTAAAGTACAAGATCATAACTGAGAACAATATAAGATAAACAACCACCAAACCCCTCCATGAGAAAAAACATCTCATCCTTGAATGATCTAATCATTCAAGCGATCTCTCTAAGTCTGCATTTCAGCATCATCCCCCGGCCCTGCCATATGGTAGTTTTATAATGAAAAGTATCTTATATATCTTTTAAGTATACATGTATCTGTCTTTACAGATTACATAAATACAGTCTTTATCTATTTTTAATATTTTATAAAACACTAAGGCAACACAACTATACATAGATTTAATACTTAACTATTTGGTTTTGTTTAAATTGTAAAGGAAAATCTTTTATTTTAATATGTCTTTTGTGTAGCAATAACGGTTATGCATCTTAAAATTAATATGCTTGCTGTCTATCTCCCTTATAGTGTGAGTGGCATTCATAGGTATCAAATTTATTGTAATGGTCTATATATATATATATATATATATATATATATATATATATATATATATATATATATATATATATATATACATATATATATATATACATATACATACATACACATACACACACACACACACACATATATATATATATATATATATATATATATATATATACACACATACATACATACACACATATATGCATACATACATAAAAAAAAAAAATGTTAAGCATTATATGCATCAGTTAACCATGCCACAAGTTGATTAAATCAGAAAGTATCCATAACAATGAATATAACGTTACATTTGTATTGTCATTTATCAGTAATCTTATAGTTTTCTTTTAATTCAAAAAGTCATATTTTAGTGGTATGAATGCTACTAATTTGTTTTTGGCATTGGTATTATATATTTAAGACTATATTTCTTAGCAATTCCTATATATTTATTAGTGCCACTGGCATATTTCATCGCTAGTGTACCACATATGTCATATGTCAAATAGCAACTCATACTCCTTATGATATTACAGGATTTATCTGCAGCGCTATAACTGTAAGGTTGGAAAATATGAGAAGCAAAGTAGGCTTTAAATATGCTATAACACAATTGTTTGGTACTTATTACTGTCAACTCTTCTACATACACAGGAAAAGATAACCTTATATGACCATCAACCATTTTCCTTCATTTTTCTCTTCATCCTTCTATTCTCCATTTTTAATAAATATTTGTTTCGATTGTGGCTTCTTTGAATTTAGTGAGGATACTCCATATCATATTATAGATAATATACAACGTTCAAACAGAGAACATGCCCAATATAGAGACATATTCTCAACTCAAGTGGTCCACACCATATATTTATAACACTGCAGTCAGAAATATACTAATGAATATGCAATAACTAGCAGCTTTGCAGCATGTGTGTGTCTCTAACAAGTACATACCTGTAGGATATTAAAAAGAATAGATAGCACGCTCTTGTTTCATAATTAACAAATGCACACAGCCTGGTATTTACTTTCATAGACAGAAATTAGACCTGTTACTTATATGCATATCAGGTACCAACAGCAATATGTTAGTAAATGCCTATGCTATTCAAATCATATTTTAATGCTGATTGATATGAGATGTAGCTGACAATGGCTTTAGCATTTGTGATGTTATATAATATATATTCAGTATTATAAGTAAAAGTATGTTGCATGTCTATTTGCAATCTAAGGTTCAAGGCTGATCAATTTAGACATACAAGACAATCTCTTTAGCCTTGGTTATATAATGGGAGTTACTGTGTCTCTACACAACCATTCATTTTCAGTGAGGATGTTCAATATTAATATAACTTGCCTTTAATAAAAGCATACTTATAATTCAGCAGTTCTTTCCTATATATCTATATATATATATATATATATATATATATATATAACAATATCATAAGCAAGACTGAGATTTTTTCTTGCTCATTACTGCTTAATGATTGTGCTACTTGAACAATTTAATATTTACAGACTATCTTGATAATTAAACAGCAACTCCTGTTTACCCTTAAAATGCCTAATAACACATAGCTACATTAATGAACCTTAATTGACTTACTATCCTTAAGGTTGAGTACACTAGCTGCAGTGTGTTTACAAATATGTTATATAGTTCCAGTCAAGGACTTAAATATATTAAATTTTTATAAAATTAAGTTAAATTATAGTAATTTACGTGGGTGATCTTATCAGAAAAGATTATAGTAAAGTCTGTATGTGTTCACTATTCATACAGTTTCTTCCAAGTGATATACTTCTTTTTAAGCTTTGTGTACTGTTTATGTGTACAATTCAAAATGAATAACAAATATTACAATATAATAAAACGTCATGTATGTGCTGATACCTTCTAAATTCATTAGGTACTTCAGTGTACTTTTAATATTTGTTAAAACTGTAAAAGCACTTTGCCATCTCATAAATAGTGTGCTGGTTACTTTAAGTAGCTTAGGAGCTGACACCACACCCATACTGTCTTGTTTTAGTGCTGACATCACTCATGACTGTTTACTTTCATTTTGTGCTGTTAGAAGGTTTAACACACTGTAATGGATTCTAACTGAAGAACCTTCATTCAGGGGTGGTAAAAGTTTTTATATATTATTATGTGTATTAAATACATCAGTTTAGATATTTCATGCAGCTTAGTGTAAATAATATAAAAAGGAATCATGCTCATTTAAACACACCACATTAATATGTCAGTGTAAAGACATCATATTCTATACTAGCAGTAAAAGGCAGGTAATTTATAAATGAACTATCTAAGCATAATTTAGAGTTAGAAAAATCATGACTGTAAGTATTTACACTGTAATAGAGAAAGATATGTTACCTTGCTTTCTTTTAGGGTTGTTTCCTTTAGTTATAAAATGTCCTGCTTATCGTGTATTTATATTGTTTCAAAGACTGACACATGTGTAAAGCATGAATGCTTTCAAAGAACTTTTTTGCCTTACAGAGCAAATAGAAGACAATAATGTTTGTGTTTTTTATATGTCTTTTATCGTTTCTTCTTCTTCTTGTCAGCAGTGCTCCATTCATTTTTTTCTAAGTGACGCTTAAACCCCAAATTGAGAGAAATCCATTTCTTCCACATTATCCAAGGTTTTATAAGCTGAAAGATAAGAAACTGTTTCTTGCAAAGTGTCAAAAGTTTTAGGACCTTCAGTAAAAAATATTTTTATTCTTGCAGGGAACAGCAAGTGGACTTTAAGTTGTCTTTTTTTCAATTCCTTTATCAGAGGGAGACATTCTTTTCTTGCAGTTATAACTCCAGCAGAATAATCATTATCAAATCTGATTATGTTGTCTTTGTATTTAACTGGAGAAGTTGACCATGCTGTTTTTAAAATAAGTTCCTTGTCCTGTGATGAAAAAACTTCACTATTATTGATCTCGGGTGATTTTTTGATTTGATGGTTGATGAAGCAGCTCTTAAGGATCTGTGGGCTCTTTCAATTCCATAAGAAAGAGCTTCAGGCAATTTTAAAACTTCTGGTAACCAGGTAGTAAGGAAAGTCACCATGTTATCTCCCTCTGTTTTCTCTGGTAGCCCATAGATGCGAAGGTTATTTCCTCTGGACCTGTTCTCTAGATCCTCTATTTTATTTTGTAATGAAGCATTTTGTTGTGATAAAAAATGTAGCTGAAGATCTTGTTCTGAGAGTCTGCCCTCAGTATCATTTAAGGATCTCTCTATGTCAGCTATTTGAGACTTCTGTTGCATCATTATTTCTTGTAGTTGCTGTATTTGTTTTGTAGATCTCTCCTCAAAAGTGTCCAGTTTGGTATTCATTTTGTCATATTTCACTGACAAGTCTTGTATAGCATTTAATAAAGACTGTATCTCCTTTTTCATCGTCTCGTCCTGTGTGGTATGCTTAGAAAAGCTCATTTTCAGTAGATTCAGATACCTTCCTTCTTGTTTTTGACAGGAAAAATAATGTTTAAAGCCAAATTTTTTGCACTGTGGACTTCTAGTGATATTAGTAGAAGTAATTCAAAAAAATAGGTTTGTCTACAATATCTAGTTTTTAAAAATTCCTGTCAGAAATATCTTTTGAGTGCAGAGCTGAGAAAAGATGCTGCCAACCAGTCTACATCCTAGCCACGCCCCCTTCGAAAGCACCATTCTTTGAAAACATATTTGCAGCATTTCCTGGGTTTTCCATAAGCGTTTGCTCACTTCTCTTTTTACTACATCTCACAAATAGGTGAGGGCTCCTACAGTTGCATGTGGATATTCCAAGAACATCTGAGCTACACAACAACTGAGGTCAGCGCATATGTGTTGTAAGGTAACTACCTCATAGGTTTCTGACATCCACAGCATCCAGATGTTTGTAGAATGCGTATATGTGCCTGAAAGATGTAGACCCTCCTACCAGACAAATGTGTATTTCCGTCCGCCAGTTGAACAATACATGATGTTCATCCACATAGTTTGGGGAATATGTCTGTGGCATGCCAAACACCTGGGGGCACAATGATGGTACCTGGGTGTCTGGTACTGTTTACATTCCCTTACATTGTATGCTCAGTATGTACACACTGCTGCTGACCCAGTGCCAGCATCCACCAACTGCTACTACCTATAACTTGCTGTCCTGCTGCAGGGGTCACCAGGTATAGTAGCCATAGGTGTGAAACAATCATATATAGGTGTGGAGTACACACCCACCTAGGCCGAGTATGCCAGGAATGGTTAATGAGACCTGGACAATCTGTGAGATAACCCTGTTTGACATTGTCAGGTCAAGAGGGGCTCAATGATGGTACATGAAGTGATACGCCATCTGTATCCACCTTTATGTACTGTCAGTGTGTCACCCCTGCACTTGCCCAATCATCAGGGAGCCTAAATACTCAGCAATACTAACAGTGACAGATGTATATGATAGCAGGATAACAAGTACATGCACATTAAAGTACAGCTACCCTTCAGAGCACACAGATCTCACAGTCAGTGTGGGGATCATTTCTCCCTCTCTCTCTACATCCCCAGTAACACTGCACAAAGTCACACCTATGAGGTTAACATGTCAGCAGAGCGGTCAATCCAAAACATCTGTCAGCCTCTCTGTCCAACCAGTACTTTGGGTCCCTGGCCAAGTAGATGACACACACACTTTGCTATTTGAGTTTTGAATCACACACACACACACACACACACACACACACACACACACACACACACACACACACACACACACACACACACACAGGCACATTGCTGTTAGAGTCCAGCACAACATTGCTATCTATGGGCCCTGCAGTCCAGACCTTAAGGTAATTTGGACTGCAACAATCTACCTCTTTAACTGCTACTGTAAGGCCCTCAACAAAGGGTGACAAATCCTACTGTGTGATGAGCCTATTAGCAAAATGGTAAGTGTGGCCAAGCCAAGGTCTATTGGATTGAGCTATACAGTGTTCACACATGCATATACAAGTACTCTAAGAGCTGACTTAGTGCTATACAGACCAGACACAATGACAAGGTGTAACAGTATGTGATAATAACTAATAAAGGAACAAGCAAATTCTCTATCATTGCAGTAACTACACAGTTTGGACTCACAGGGGTACATGTATGACAGCATTGCTGGACAGTCTACAATACATACAGAAAACATGTTAAGTACTAGGTGCATGTATTCATAGGATGATACTAGGCTATTAACCAGTATGTCCTCATAAGCCTAGCTCAGATCTTTTCCCATGTCTCCTCAAAGTCAGCACCTGTTTCCCCTGTCCAGCTAGGACTACATTTGGGATCCCAGGGGTGTATTTTGTGTTTTCCATACAGTCATCCAGCTTCTACTTAAATAAGACTAGGGAGGTACTGTGCTAGACATGGGGAGGGAGTGTATTTTACAGACAGCGTATTGTGTGAGACACACATGTATCCCACCAACAAGTACTATTCATGTAACAGACCAGATGAGGGCCTTGCCTGTGGGTAGCATGAGTGGGGTTTGACTTATGGATATGCAGAAACTCCATCAAGGCTGGATTGAGAATGGCCTTGTACGCCAGACGCACATCACCTATGATCAGTCAGTATGAGACTGAGTAGAACAACAGGGCTTTCAGCCTATCTGTATAGGATAGGTGATGCAGACCCTGGATTTTCCTGGTCAGGAATCTCTGTGGTCTCTGCAATTGCTGCATGTGGTTGGCAAGGTACATGACAAATGAGCCATTGTTCTCAGTAATGGGTCTGATAAGGGAAGAGTACAGGGATGCTCTGGCCTCCTGGTTCCTGGATGACATACCCTTATTTGTGACATGGGCCATGTAGACAGCCTTTCATACAATGGTGCCAATGCATTTGGAAACTGTCAGGTTGCTCTCAACCTTGGTGCACAAGTTGCCTCACACCTGATTGCATGCTGAGCACATTGGTATCACTGTCATAGCTACTGTGGATGGAATCTATCACAACAGGGATAATGATGCATTTCCTGGCATTCATGTTTAGGCGATGCTTCTGGCACTACTCATTGATTTGGATAAGGGCCCCTTGGAGAATGCTCACATCACTAGGGGGATGTAAGACAGTGGCCAGCTTGCAATAATCTGTAAACCTGGTTAGCCACAGGCCGCTGGTTTTGTCTTGCACCTCAGAACAGTATATCCCAAACAATAGAGTCCCCCAAACAGATCCTTGGGGTACACCACTCTTTAAGGGTCTACAACCAGAGGTGTATTCCACTAGTTTGACTGAGTAGGTACTATCATTAGGCCAGTTAGCTATCCATTTGGTAACATACAGGTCAATGCCTAGCTGTGTAGGCATATGCATTATGGCCAACTAGGGATTATTGTCAGAGGCTTTGGCTAGGTGAAGGTAGGCAGTGTGCACCGTCTTCCCCTCTTCCATGTGTTTGTTGACAACTTCAAATACGTTAACCAAGTTTAACAGGATTGATCATCCTTTGGCAATAGCAAACTGTGTGGGCTCCATCATTTTCAGGTTGCTGATGTCCCTGTTTATAAGGTCCTCACACAAGAATGCTCCTGCAAGTATAGCAGTGGACGGCTAAAATGGGTAAGCATCCAAAAACACAGCCAGCACTTGGAGAGTATGTTAGACCCAAATTTTAATTATAAAATAGCAAGATAAACAAGACCAACTGGTTTTGGCATAAACACCAAAGCCTTCATCAGTGTAAATAAGGCTAACACCAAATCATGTTTAAATAGGCACCAAGGTAACAAACAATAGTTGTAATTGGCTGATCATAATTGGCTGTTAAGTCCAGGTGGGACCATTCTCCCCAGTCTGACTATCCATTTTTTCTCCTTGTTCTTTAAAATTGTATGCCAGCCATTGACATTATTTTTTGTGCCCTTAATAATATCAATAATAGTGAACCTAAACCTGGCAGCGGGATGTATTCAAACATGCTTATGAAAGGCATTGCTAGTCCTTTGATGTTTAATGTCACTAAAGTGATGACTAACCTGAAATTTGAAAGGCCTGGATGTTTGGCCCACATAAAAAGCCCCACTGGAACAGGTAGCAAGATATACCACCCAATCCCAGGAGCAATTATCAAAAAATAAATGTTTCTACTCAAAATCTGAAAGGCCTGGATGTTTAGCCCAAATAAAAAGCCCCACAGGAACAGGTAGCAAGATATACCATCCAATCTGAGGAGCAATTAGCAAAAAAAACAAATGTTTCTACTCAGCTCAGGTTGACCACTACATATGGTAGGAACACAGACATGTTTTGCCAGGTTATTCACCGTGATTGGAACATACTGCAGGCAGACCATAACATCGGTCACTTGGTTCATGACAGGTGCCACTTTAGTTTCAGGAGAGGTAAAACAGTGGGTGCATACCTTAACCATTATAAGCATCGACTAACTAGGGACAGAGGGACCATGCAGAGAACACTAACAGGGCAGCTTGCGATGGGATGTTATCCATGTGGTCATTGTGTCCACTGCAGTAGCATCAATCAAATTAATAGTTTTACTACTCACAACACAGCCAGAGCATAAGATATTTGTTTTTTTTTTTTGCTAATATATGCTAATATGCAACCAATTAAATATATAGCAATAATAGAACACAAGTCCCCACATTAGGTTTTGAGAAAAACATACCCGTAGTGTATGAATAATAATTAATGATGCAGATAAGGGGTGGGGCGAGAAAAAAAAGTCCATTAACAACTGTGTAGACTACTATTTTTCACAACAGCACTGCTCAATACTCTACAGGTCTGCCCTCGGTTTACCATCTAACTATGGCCCATAGCTTCTGTGGCACATACATACCTGTTAAGCTGTCAACCTGGAATGGTATGGGGCAAACTGTGACAACTCTGGGTACATGACTAGAGGGGACTCGTACATGTCAGGGTTACATATCTGACAAAGAAGGGGTACCCTGCACTGATGTGTGAGTGTGTTACTGACATACTTCACCTGGATTCCTATCTGTGTCCAAGGTTATTGGCAGCAGTGACCGCTAGCCATGACAGCTTGACACTTGAGAGACATGTATCGGGAAGAGTGCTTGGTGCTTGTACCTATCCTACTGTCATTTGCAGGCATGGGGTTGGACAGTGGAACAGTTGTACACAGTATGCCCTTCATACAGCTACTACAAACATTTCTTTACCTGTAAGACCTGTGGAGAAAATATCTATTAACACTAAATGACTGTTTCCTTAAATATTCAAGATTTCTTGTGTGTACCACTCCCTGGATTCAAACCGTGTCTTGGTGCAAAACTAAACAACAAAGCTATTTCTCATCACACTGAGCTACTGGAGATCTGTTGTCCCTTGTTTGACTGATTTTTGCCTAATACTCTGTTGGTTAGAGAGTCTGACCTTGTAATCCTGAGATTCATGCATGACAGATAGTGTACTGTGTATTAATCCTTTGAAATAATACAATCTGGAAAGCAAAGGTTAACACAAGGCAATACTGTAGGGGACACACTATAATACATTACACTCTACTAATCAGGGTTCAGATCTTAGTGCATAACATATTTCATATTTCATTTATATCTTGTTTTACAGCTCCACAATCTACAGTTTTGTATTCCGGCTGGTTCTCAGAACAACCTCAGTTAATGAATGCTGTCAAAGCCATATTTGCTCTGAAAAACCTGTACACATTCTGTTTCTACAACAACATACTAGAGTAAATACAACAGTTTGTGGTATACATCTTTATTTTAGTAATATGACACAGTGCTTTACTACTGCATATCCTGTAGATCAATATTAGTCTGGCAAACTTTATTTATTCAGTAGATACAGAACACACTATACCTACTGGCAGTAAACAATATACTCCTTCTTATTTATTGTACTATATACTGCAAGTTAGATCTGTACTCACCAGCCTGTTGGCACAGCCTTGACTGTCTGTCCACATGGGGCTCCAAATTGCTAGCCCTCTCTGCTGCAGCTGTAGGGGGAAAAACAAACATTATGCATAACTGTCTATCACATACATAGACTAGAATTTGGTACAGCTATGGGTGAGATACTTACAAACTACTGGAGTATTCCGTGCTTGAGCATCTTGGATCCACCGGGTCAAGAGCACCCCCTTCCTATGCATTAGCTCGGCATAATGATGCCATACCTGCTCACCAGCTTGGGGGAATTCCAGTGACATTGGTGGGGTCACTTGCCAGATGGTCCCAGGACTCTGCTTTGTACTGTGAACTCTGGTACTGACCCTGTAGCAGTCTGTCATCATGGTGCTCAACAAGGAGTCCAGCCATGACCCTAGACTCCAGAATGCTCAAGTGCTGTGCCTGAAAGCATGCTCCTTCTTCAATGCCAGACATTGTTCCTGCTCAGATAAAACAACAGCTTCGGACTGTGTTCCTGCCTGTGCGGTTTAAATAAGCTCATATTCCACCCTTGCCGTCATTGGACCATTTTGAAAATGTTGAGCACAGCTTAGCAATATGCAAGTCTGCTAAACTGAGTTGAGCAGTGCTTATAGGGGAAAATGTTGAGCAGTGCTTAGCGATGCACAACTCCGCTTAGCTGAGTTGACTGCTGCTTAGAATTAATATCTCAGCAATGCTCAAATCAGCTCAGTTTTCATTTAAGAAAATTTTTCAGAATGGAAAATGAATTAATCATTGCTGCCATATTATTAAGTATATATAATTTACTTTACATGACATCCCCCTATGTGCTTTCATTACATTTCCCTGGGGTGTGATATTACTGTATGGGACACTTGTATTCACATGAAAGATTTCACATGTTTTATCCACTCACACTTCCATTTTGGACCAGTTACACTACCCTGGTTAACAAATATCAATTACTACATAATTTAAAAATAAAATTATTTTAACAATGCGTTCCCATGTAAAAATGAAGGGCCTGTCTTGGTACTTAAACACTAAACTGCTGCATGCAAAGCCGGAACTCTAACCACTACGCTATCTTGCCATTGAGGATTTTAGCTATACATTTGTATTTAGCTCCTATGAGATGTTTAAGCAATGCTAAGCAGAGGGCTGTGATGTGCAAAGCCACTCAGCTATGCTTAAACTTAACTTATAATGGAAAAAAAATATTATACAAGCACTTTAATTACATGTATTAGTTCTAGTACTAATTCATATTTGGTAATGCACTACCTTTCATTCTATCAACTCTCTAAGTCTGTATGAGCAATATCAGGATTGAAGTCACTAAATAATGGCATACATTTGAGTTTCAACCTTCTAATCCTTCAGAAAATGTTATGTTAATACAAACCCTGTTCCTCTATCAACTTTCTTCAGCGACACATAAAGACAGAAGTCTGAAAATAGCGAAGGCTCAGACCACCGATTTTTTTCCCAGGGGAAAGAAAATCACTTGGCCTGAGTTGTAGCATTGCCCTTTACCCCACTGTAGTGCAATCTCGGAGTTGGTATATTTAGTTGGGGGGGTGTGGGGGTGTTAGTTATGTTTTAAACTGAGTGTGTGTTTGTGTTTGGTACTAGCAATTTCTTTCTCGGGGTAAGAAATTGCTGTTTTGACCCTTCACGGTTTAGTGCATTCGGTCTTTATGTGTCACTGAAGAGGTGTTCGATGTAGCTCCTCTTTGCAATTTTAATATAGACCGAATAACATCATAGGTTACACGTGTTCAGGTCACAGGATTAAGCATTAATGGTGGTTTTGTACAAAATATTGCATGTACTAGAGACAGAAGTATTTCAGGGTTTAAGACTGCACTAAGTATATATGGATTCAGTACTTCTTCTTTCGGCTTTTCCCGGTTAGGGGTCGCCACAGCAGATCATCTGTCTGCTCATGATTGGCAGTATAGTTTTACAGTGCCGAGTTGCCTGCCTTGCACAGCCTTCAACAGAAGGCACACACATGCATGCACTCACATCTAGGGCCAATTTAGTGTGTCCAATCGACCTACAGCATGTCTTTGGGATGTGGGAGGAAAACGGAGCACCAAGAGGAAACCCACGTGAACAAAGGGAGGACATGCAGACTCCACACAGAAGGCACCCCAGCTGAGGATCAAACCAGAGAACCTCTTGCTGTGAGGCAATAATGCTAACCACTGCACCACCGTGGCCACCCTTATATGGATTCAGTACATGCTATATAAATAAACAAATTAGTTGTTACAAACAAGTAGGTTAATATATCACTAACTATACTTATACTGCCAGACAGAAGATAGGAGTAGTTATAGTTATAGAATGAGACATTAAACCTAGGTCCCATCTGCCTGAGTTGGTGGTAGACACCACAGTAAAAAGGCCACTTGTATAACAGGATTAAATCAGTCATCAGAGTGAATAGCTGATCTGTTATAATTATGATCTGAAATAGATTTTGTTCATAGGAGGTTACTAGGCTATTGACCCTAGGGCTTTTATAAGTTAAGCCATGTTATACGCCTGTTCCCTTATTAACCAAATTGTACGATCTGTATTTGCAGCATGAGTCTATGATCAGCACTGACTACCTTTTTCCAAGAGGGGTATAGGTGACACCTCCCAGGCTAAATATACTGTTTCCCATCCAGTTGTCTAAGCTATGCTTAAATAAGGTCATTGAGAAGCTGTATTTTACATGAATTGGGAATTTGTTCCAGAGCAGTGACAATCTCTGGGAGACATATTAATGTTTCAGGCTAGGTTAAGATCCCTAGAGTGAGTGAATCTTGTCCCATTTGACTTGCAGATGTGCAGCATTTCCATTAGGTTAGGGTCCAAGATGGATCTGTAGGCCAGGCACAAGTCGCCTCTAAGCAGTCTATAACATACTGAGTACAATAACAGGGTCTTTAGGTCTGTCCATGTAGGCCATATGTTGAAGGCCCTGAATTTTCTGGATGAGACATATCTGAGATCTCTCGAGCTGCTGCAGGTATCTGGTGAGGTACATACAAAAGGCAGCATTGTACTCTATTAGTGATCTGATGAGGGATGAGTACAGTGGAGTTATAACCTCCTTAGAACTGGATGCAATGCCCTTACCTATGAGATGTGCAACATAGAAGACCTTCCTTACCACTGTGGACACATGGTGATTGAAGTTAAGGTTGCTGTCAACCTGTTTTACCATATCTGTCACCACAGGGTTTGAGCTAAGGGGGTACTGTTGATATTGTAATTTGCAGGGACTTCAACTTTGCTTAAAATGATGCTAATGCAATTTTTGTGTTTAGTTTAAGTCTCTGGCTTTGGCAGCAATCAATTGTTTGTGTAAACCCTTTTTATAGTATGGCAACATCATTGGGGGACTCAATGATTGCACCCAGTTTGCAGTCATTGGTGAACTTGGTAAGCCACATGCCATCTGTTTTCACCTGGATTTCTGATAGATTCCAAACAATAGGGGGTCCCAGCACAGATCCTTGTGGTACACCACTAATAACTGGTCTGCTGGTAGAGGCGGAATCCCCAAATTTGACTGTATGCATTCTGTCAGTGAGCCAGTTGGCTACCCATCTAGTGACATATCAGTTAATTCCCAGCTAGGTGAGTTTCTTAATGATGCCTGAGTTGGAGATTGTGTCAAATGCATTGACTAAGTCAAGATAGGCTGTATGTACTGTTTTGCCTTTATCCGGGGCTTTGGTGGGAATCTCTAAAAGTCCACCAGGTATAATAAGCATGATTCACCTTTAATGAAGCAAAATTGGATTAGGCCAAGAGTTTGAAGGTCATCTAGGTCTTTGTTGAAAAGGTCCATGATGATTCTCTCCATGGCCTTGCAGATAAAGCTGTTTAGGCTTATAGGTCTATAGTTCCCAGGGTTGGCTGATGGTCCCCCTTTGTGCAAGTAAATTACTGTTGCTGTTTTCTAGACTCTTGGGACAAAGACAGTACTTAGACTGTGGTTGACTAGAGTGCCAAGTGGTTCTGCGAGGTCCTGTTTTAGATCATTTAGTAGGCAACCTGGGATGTTATCCACTCCCATAGATGCTGTGTTTTTGACCATGGAGAATGCGGTTACCTGCTCTTTGGAGATACTATGTAGTGGACTGATGACAGGTATGCTTTTGGTTATGTCTGGTGGGAACAGGAGGGTGAGGTTTGAACCAAATCTGTCTGCTAGCAGGATGGTGATGTCCTCTGGGTCAGTATGAGTGGTACCATCCACTACTAGCTTGGCACAAACCTGGGCCTTCTGTTTTAGATTTCTGATGTAGCTAAAGAATGCCTTGTGTTATCCTTAGCTAGGGATGCTAGTTTAGCTTCATAATTGGCTTTAAAGGACTTTACAAGATATCTAATTTACTTTTTCAAGCTGTGGAGGGTGCCCTTTCTCTGCTGAGTTAGTTCCCTCTTGTTCTTAGACATTAATTTCTTCCTCTTGTTGTATAACCTATTTATGCTTAATGTCAACCAGGGTGTTTTTTTTTTTTTTTTTTTTTTTTGTGAGGACCTTGTTTTGATCTGTTCATGTACAGCTGAGTCTATACATTTGCATAGGTGTTCAAACAGGGCATTTGTGTACAGCTCTCTATAGGTGTCATTGTTGACAGTGGTAGCAGAAGGGTTGAAACTATTTATTCCATCACTTAGAAGACTATAGTTTGCTTTGGAGAAATTTTTCATCCCTTTTGCTCTTGAGGTGGGGTCAGGTATTACTGTTACTTCAAACGAGACACATTTTTGAGAATATCTTATCAGGGAGGGCAGCACACAGGGGGTAGTGCAGGGACCCCCTATGTTGGTGAGTACTAAATCTAGGACATTCGAGCCCCTTGTGGAGGTGCAAAATATCTATTCCAGAGCATTTGCATTAACAAAGTCCAGGAACCTTAGGGTGAGCATGTATGTGCTCATATATGACTCCAAATCATTGGAAGGATAGTCAAAATTATCCATGACCAAGGTGTTTGGCTGTATAGTGAGTGACTCAAGAAGGTCCAAGTAGGCAGATTGGTGCTTGTGGTTCATGTTAGGTTACCTTTATCTAACAGTGATATGAAAAGGGGGTTTTACCTACAGTTATCTGGACTTGTAGTAGCTCTAGGGAATCATACTGTTTGACCAGTCTTGAGGTGCATTTGTCTTTAATAAGGATGGATACACTTCTGCCTTTATTCTTTCCTGCTCATCTTGAGGTCTGACCATGTGAAAATCATTGTAGCCTTTGCATGACTGGGGTGATCTCTGCAGCCTTGAACCATGTCTATGTGACTGCACAGACATCGACATCTTCCAAGGTAAGGAGTGCTTCCAGTGAGTGTAGTTTCTGATTTAGATTCCTAGCATTAATCAGCATAACTCTGAGTTTATCTTTAGTGGATTTTTTTTTTTTTTTTTTACATTGGGAATTTTGTTGTTATGACATTGCCTAAAAAAGGCACTATGAGGGAGGCAAGTACCTTTGCCAGTAACCGAAAGCAAAGAAGCAACAGGTGAAGACCATCTCTGGAAAAGCAGCATGGTCAGTCACATCTTCCCTGGCTGACAGATACTGGATCCCCCCTGAATTGATACCAGAAGCTAAGCCAATTGTTGAAGTCAGTCAGTTTTTGGTTTGTACTGAGGCATCATCCTGGGTGAAAGTGGAATCCTGCTTAGGGCTAGGGATGTACCTGCCTGAGACACATAATCTGAGAGCTCAGTCAAGTATCTCTAGGTATAGTCCAGTGAGGTTATCTCAAGTCACTCCCTCCAACATGGACTATGACAGTCATAACTGTACTTTTTCTTGAGAGACGAGTACACGAGTGATCTGAAGGATCTTGGCACCTGATAGGCAGATGATCCTGACCCTCTCTTTGTCCAGCCTGGTGTGGGAGACATCTGTGTGTCTCACTATGGAGTCACCTTTGACCAAGACATTTGGTTTTGGGTGTTTTGCCTTAGGAACTAATTGGTTGACACTGTTGTGTGTATTATTATTATGTATAGTGGATTCTGTTTGGTCTGTAGTAGGTTTACACTTGGGAGGGCTTTGATCTTCAGGTAGGTTTCTAGTGAATACCTCCGCATGTGTGGGTTTATGTGTTGTAAGCTTGTTATGTGCTAGAGGTGAAGTGTGTGCGCTGAGAACCTGTTTGATAGCTGGTTTTTGTTGTGTGAGAGAACTGATTCCATATTCATAGTATAGACACATCTCATATTTTGTATTTGCTTTAGGAATAATTGGTTGTCAGTATACATAAGGCAATTACTACATTGCCTCAGGTTGTCCATGTCCATCAGGCTGGATTGATAAATTGTTGCAAACTGTCCATCCACTACGGCAGGTATATACTAGACTAACTAGTGGGGAGTGGGCTAGATGCACCAGATTAAGAAGAAAGTTTCTACTGAAATTTTAACTCAGATTGCAGGATTCAGAGTGTAGAGTGCTAACCATTATACCATTGAAGCAGGCACTGAGGTATGTTACAGACAGCAGGCAATAACTACAGAAATCTGTGACAAAGACTGGGGGATGAGCATCACTATACTTACTGTGGAAGTGAAAGATGCTGAGAGGAATTTGTTAGTGGTACTGAAGTGACTGGTGTTGAGCACTACTTTATAGGGAGTAAAGAACTGAGAGGGCAAAGGCTGATCTCTAGAGCCTTTTGCTTGATTTAAATAAAACAAAGTTGCACATTTGGTGAGAATGCCATAAAGCAATACAGTCATAAAGAGACAGGGTAGTACAACTGGTTAAAGTCTAAGTATGAATGAGTTGGAAAGGTAGAGAAATCTGAAAATGAATTGAAAACAAATGGCAATAAGTCCATAGTGTCAGTAGATAATTGTGATAGTGGTGAGAGGAGTTTATATGTATGGTAGAACTGTTATATTAGGGGCGGAGCCAAGATGGCCATCTGATAGCAGTTTTTCAGAGCTCTATGAAACTAGTATAAAAAAACAGGAAATATCTTATTTTATTTTAGCAAAAATACTTAGAATTGATAGATGAAATTATAAACTATATTATTAGTAACTTTGGTGAACTTAGGAACGTTTTTTTCCTGTCAAATTATAAAGGAGAATATATCATTTGTGGAGATGCGCACTTCGAAGACTTCTCATTCTGACATGGCTTTGAAAAAAGAAATGCAGCTTGTGACATCTGCTCTACAAGAACTCTCACTAAAATGGATGATTTTAAGGAGAATTTACAAAACCTCAAGGAAAATTGTCAGAAACAAACAGATTCTCTCAAGGAACTTATACAGCAGCAATCAGAATAACACACTTAGAAGCATCCCTGAATGATCTTGATTGGTGACTGAAGGAAGAAGAAAGCCAGAAAGAGTTTCTCATCAAACAAAACATTTGGATTCTCAATAAAGTGGATGACTTGGAAAACAGGGAGAGAAGGTCAAATATAAGGATTTTTGGCATCCCTGAGAGAGCTGAAGGAGAAGATTTAATTTATTTCCTGAATACCTGGATTGCAGAGATTTTAGAATAAAAGGAGGGTCTGCCCTTTGGTATTAAAAGGGCTCATAAAGCTTTAGGAAAGCCAGTGTCAACATCCTCCTCTACTCCTCCAAGTTCAATAGTCATAAAGTTTCTATCTTATTTGGACAAGGAGTTGGTCCTAAAATCTGCCTGGAGGAAAAGTCCATTAAAATTTAATCAAAAACCAATTAGGTTTGATAATGACTATTCTACCAGTGTTTTGGAACAGAGGAAAAAAGCTTGGCCATTAATAAAACTGTAAAAGCAGAATAACATCAAAACTCAGCTTGTCTTTCCTGCCAGAATAAAAATTCTATATCAGAATGAAATTAGATAACATCATGCCCTAAAGGAAGTCACTGTCTTTATTAAAAACAATAACATTATTACTTTACCTGAAGATATGGAATGGGAATCTGCATCTCTGAAGAGAGTTACTGATAAATCTTCTTGGACTGATGTTAAAAAGAATAAACAAAAAACTGAGTCAAAGATTGCCGTTCCCACTAAATCTCTCAAAGCAGCTACTACAACTGGACTTTAATTTGTTTTATACTTGCGAAATTTTCAAGTAAGGTATGTCTTGGCAATATTTTTCTTATTTCTTTTCTTTCTCTCTTTGCTTTTTCATTTCTATACTTTTTTTGTTCATATACAAATTAAATAACTGTTTATGCTTTTAGTATATTAGTATAATTTTACTGGTTTATTGAGTGATATAACTGAACAGTAAGCTATATTTGCTTTTATGACTTTAAGATGACATGCTTTATTTCAAATAATATATAGCCCTTTGCCCTGCTAAATGTTCTTCTGAGTTATTACACAGGCATAGTCACTGCTTAGATTATTTATCAAAACTGTTTTGGATACATGGGATAACAGGGCATATCTATGATTTAGTATATATTAACTATTTTCTTTAATATTTATAACTTCTGATTGTTCCAGAATATATATTGGTACCTGTGTGAACAAAAAGCAGTTTGCCAGCTTTTGACATAAATTGGATCTCTCTGACAGTTATATGCTTGTATGTTTTATGGCACAAGGTTTTTAAATGGTTACAAGTTATGTTTCCTGTAGAGTTTAATGTTAAAGTTCTGTTTTCTCTCTCACTGGCATTGAATGTTATTTTACTGTTTGGAAGCATCTGACAGTTAAACTTTGCATTTGTTACTGTAAATAAGCAGACTTTGTGACAGTTAAAGTGAGGTCAGGAAACTGTACTGTGTAGTGTGCTGGGCAGGAAAATGTCAGTTTGAAATCTAAGAAGTGAAGCTTTCTTACTTAGCTCATGACATCATGCATTCTATGCATGCAGATCAGATTGCATTACATCTAATATGTATATGCAAGCCTAATTGTGAATGTCGGGTCTATATCAGAACATCGAAGTTTTAAAACTTTGAATGTTCTAATATTGAACTGTTTTGAGCGAACGCTAAAAATAGCAAAGCTGCAGAACATCAAATTCTTTCCTAGGGAAAGAATTCGGTTGGCCGGTTCTGTGGCTTCGCTATTTTCAGCGCTGTGGTGGAA
This sequence comes from Protopterus annectens, assembly GCF_019279795.1. Lineage (NCBI taxonomy): Eukaryota > Metazoa > Chordata > Ceratodontiformes > Protopteridae > Protopterus > Protopterus annectens. The sequence goes on from NC_056729.1 coordinate 1,907,691,749, forward strand.
ATTTACAGGTCGGGTTCAGGTAAGTGTGCGATTGTGTGGTTGTTAGGATTAGGGTGCAGGTTAGGTGAGTTAGGGTTAGGGGCGGGTTAAGTGAGTTAGAGTTAGGGCGCGGGTTAGGTGAGTGTGCGATAGTGACGGACCTTAGGGTTAGGGTTTGGGTTAAGGTAAGTGGATAGATAGTAGTGTCTGTATAGTTTAGTGTAGAGTTAGTTGTAGGATTATAAGTGTATGTGTGTGTATTGATGTTTTTTAGGTGTGCTTGTGTTGTGTGTATGTGTTTCGGAATAGCAATTTTTTTCCCAAGGAAAAAATTTGCTGTTCTGAATGTTCGATATTATGTGGTTTTTAGGTTCGATGAAATAGCGTTCGCTATTTTCATCTTTCGATAACGTGATATAAATGCTGAATGTCGAGTCTCTGATTGGTTAATATAGCATAGTAGGCTTCTTTTACAAGAATTATGAGTTACATTGTCTGCAAACATATTCATGGTTCCCTTTTATAATAGTGACTGTATATTTTGTGATCAAATATATATACAGAAATGTTATTTTTTCTAGTAAACAGTTCATTATAGCCACTATTTCTAGTCAATATACTGGAGTTTTTAATAAACAGATCTTTATAAATAACTTTCCTATGCACTTAACAAGTGTTTAGTATAGGCTTATACATTTACAGGAAATGCTTATGACTAATGGTAATAACTGTAAAGATACTCAAACACCATACCAAATCCTAGCAAATATATGTATGAATAATTTTGATTGAACTACAATTACTTTGCATTTAATATGTTGATTTCCTTATTTGTATCCTAGATATTATTTATATTTCAGATGTTATGTTTTCAGTTATTATAAAGTCATGTTTTTTAGTCTATTAGCACTTTATGACAAGGAAAGAGCTCACTGATCTCTATGACTTGTGATAGCACAACAAACAACTTATGAGTTTCAGTATTACCCTATTACTATAGTAGATATTTACAGCTGTATCTATCTTCATTTTTTTCTTTGAGTCATTCAATTTTAAGACCTGTTTTCTATAGTAAGTTTTATATAAATAATGTTTTTTACTATTTTATGTCATTTTAACTGATGCCAGTTAATTATTATTCATTTTAGTCAGTTATTTAAACATCTGCTATTCCAAAAGTTTAGGAGTTAATTAAAGACAAATATGTCTTACGGAATATTTCTAAAAATCTGTGTTAACATCTTTTGGGAATAATACACACTCACTATGTACTAACACCCAATTCTTGTGAAGTTTTAATTTAGTGAGAGTTTGTCATGATAAGATTTATTCAGAGGGCAAGTAAATACAAATGTTAAATGATTCTTTGACTTGTTCTGCCATTTTGAAGTTTTTAGTAGAACTAATACAGATGACATGCTTAGGTATTTTGGGTAATCATTTTGATTGTTAATAAAGCTAATGTTAATGTCTAGTAAGCACTAAATTCAGATTATATATCCTAATATGTCTCTTGCTTCCTTAGTGAATAATTACTGTATAAATGTTTAATGCTTCTAATAAGTGTATGTAACTTATCTCTAAAACCTAACTAGAATTAATATCTGATTTGTTGTTTATCACTACTATTTGTCTCTTAATTTATAATATATTCTCCATTTTCTACTTTGTTTTCATGGGCTCGAACCAACAAAGGTTGATGGTTGGGATAGGTAGTCTAGCAGATTTAGTTTTGTTTGCCAGACTAGGAATGTATCTCATTCCATGTATAGGGTGTATTAAAGTTTATATCAGCATGAAATATGCTATTTTTTGTTATTTAACTGTTTTTCCTGTTTTATAATGCCTGACACAATTGTTTTACTTTTATCTTTCATGGGGAAAGTTATTTGGATTGAGATAAATAGAAATACAACAATTGATATTCTATTGTCTATTCATGAAGAGTATTATGTGTACAGGATTCTATTAATATAAGTTCCTTTATTATTTGTTAGCTTTAAATAATTCTGATATGGATTTAACTTTGATATCCTTAAATACTAATGGCTTAAACAACCCATATAAGAGAGCCAACCTACTAAGGTATCTTAAACTAAACAATGCTCAAGCAGTTTTTCTCCGAGAGAAACACTTTAAAATAAATGACTCATTTATGTGGAACCCTAAGGAATACACAATACTTGCTCAGTCTTCTTATAAAAATAAGACCAGAGGAGTAACAATTCTATGGAAAAAGACTTTCTTAAATCCCCAAATCATTTACAAACATGTAGATAATGATGAACTCATGGCCTTAGTTATACATAACTTTAATAATAGAATTTGGACCCTGGTTAATTTATACTGGTTCCCGGGTATGGGGGTTGGATGAGCTAAGAAACACTTAGACTTTATTACAACTACTTCTAAATGTAATATTATACTAGGAGGTGATTTAAATTGTATCACAGATATTACAGAAACTACCAAGAGGAAATCTCCTAAACTATTGTCCTCAGCCAAACAGTTAAAAAATGGACAGAAATGTTTAAATTAAAAGATACGTTTAATGCTTTGTGACCAGATTCTTTACTATTCTCACACCAGAACTATAGACATGGTACCCAAACTATAATATATAGCATTTATATCTCACAAGATCTTTATTCTAAAATCTTGAATTTTTCAATACAGCCTTGTCCCATTTCAGATCATAATTCTCTGTCATTAACAATACACTTGGAATTCAATCAATTATTTATTACTTCAAGGATTCTTTCATATATCACAAAAATTAAAAACTTTAAATCTTGGATAACTTCTGAACTTCCGCTTTTTCTTAGAGATTAATTATAAACCTGAAGCAAACACAATTATGGTTTGGGATTCTCTTAAGGCCTATCTATATGGTAAAACCATTAAGTGGTACAACAATAAAATTAAAGAATGGGACTCAGAGTTACAGCAACTCCAAAATCAAATATTATCTCTTAAATCTAGTAAAAACTTAACTGATGCAGATAATAAGAAGAAAATAGAAGAAGCAAATAAGAAATACAATGAAATATTATCCCATAAAATTAATTTAGCTATGGAAAAACTGAAATTAAATTCTTATGCTACCTCTCCTAAGCATCTTCATAACCTATCTATGAAAGTTAAGATACAATCAAAAATTAATAACATTGATAGTTACTTTCATGAAGGAAAAGGAAAAAAGTCTCAGACACAGGGGACATTCTGGAGGCTTTTAATTATCATTATGCAGAGCATCATAAAGATAAAATAAGTACAAATGAATGTGAGACGTTAGAGAGTATAGTTCCCAGCATAACAAGAATTCCTGAGGAACTTAAGTTAGATCTACAAAAAACTATTTCTCAAAAGGAAATTATAGATGGGATTAAAGGAAGTAAGTCTGATAAAGCACCTGGAATAGATGGCTTAATTATTGAAATTTATGGATTGTTCCCTTCTTCTATAATCTGTCTCCTACATAAAACCTTTCTTGAAGTTCCCCTATATTAAAGGAGAATAAGGACCCTAATCATTGAAACTCAAATAGACTAATTTCTTTGTTGAATAATGATTATAAACTATTTATGTCAATTATGGTCAATAGATTGAAAATACCCATATCTAAAATAATTAATGAAGACCAAACTGGTTTCATACATAACAGGCTTACACAGGATAATATTAAAAGAGTATTAACGCTGATATATTACCTCAATAGAGGAAACCATGAAGCATTAATAATAGGTCTAGACATTCAAAAGGCCTTTGACTCCTTAAATTGGGGTTATTTATTTAAAGTCTTACAGTTATTTGATTCCCCCTTTTTTTTATAACAATGATAAAGAAAATCTATGAAAATAATCTAGCATATCTCAAATTAGGTCCCCTTACTTCCAAAGCAATCCAAATCACCAGAGGTACTAGACAAGGATGTCCCATGTCCCCTACCCTATTTGCTCTGGCCATAGAAATACTTGCCATTTTAATACGTAATAACCCAAAGATAAGAGGTATAAATATATATGACCAATATATTTCTAAAATAATGATGTTTGCTGATGATGTCTTACTTAACTTACCCAACTGTAAGGAAGTGTTAGGTGAAGTGGATATAGTAGCAACAAATTTCCAAAAAATCTCAGGACTCTCCTTTAACAAATCTAAATCAAAATATGTATTATTAAATAAAAAAAGAACATACAGGTTCCAGTTAATCATATTATTGGAAACCAAGTTTCAACTCTAGATTATTTAGGAATAGTCCTAGGCAAGGATATAGAGGAAACCTTACAGCTTAACTATGCTAAATATAATCAAGACATTAATAAGCAAATGGAATAATTTGTTTATAACATTTGATGATAGGTTACAACTGATAACAAATGATTTTGTTACCTAAAATATTATATATAGCACAAGCCCTTATATTTCCATCAGGAAAGAAAATCCTTAAAGAAATCACTTCAACTCTGATGAAGTTCCTATGTTACCCCAAAAGAAATAGAGTGGCATATTCTCATCATATCAGAAAATGGGAATAAGGGGAGTTAAAATTCCCAGAGATTGAAGCTTATCTAAAGGCATCTATAATTAAAATAGTGTTGAATTTGATAAATCCCAGATAGTCTTCCAATTGGAAACAGTTACACTCCATTATACTAATGAATGAAAATTATTTATCAAATAATGCTCTGGTAAATGACAAAGATAACAAGATATTGCACTATTTAAGTTTAAATTTACAGTATAGTACAACAAAATTAACTAAACTAACACTAATAAACAATATTTTTGATAGGTTTAGAAAATTCATTAACACAAATTTAGATATAAAACTGTGGCATAGATTTTTAATACCATTTACTATTACAAGGGATTTCCCTGATAAAACACATAGAGAGATTTTTGGTTTATGGGAAAATAACCTATTTTGTTGGTGGCAGTGTATTGAAAACCAGCAAGCTTTGAGCACACAAAGTATATTGGCAACCTGTGGCCTGTCCCATAATGACTGGTTGGTTCTTCAGAGTGTCACAGCATACACTAAGGATCTGTGTAGAAAAATACATAACATCTCTCAAAACCGTACCAAAAATTATAAACTGGATTTTTGGAATTCTATATAATAATATCAATGTTAAGAATGAATTATCATATCTATATAACACTTTGTCTATAAGACATCTTCTAAAGATTCTTACTGGCAATACCTGACTAAAGGGTTTCAAGTATCATTATCAATGAAAGATAAAACAGACATTTTATTCTCAGTTTAACTAACTTCCTTCTCACATTTCTGGAGGATTTTTCATTGGAAATGTCTACACAGATCCTTTCTGACACCTGAGAAACTCTCAAAAATGAACCCTTCAAACAGCAAGTTATGTTGGAGATGTCATCTGTCCACTAATGCTGACTGGTCTCATATTTTTTATGACTGCACTAATATTAAACCATATTGGAATGAGATTAACAAATTTCTTCAAGCTATCTATACTGATATATTTGTTTTGGCAAACTCTTTAATTTTATTGACTGTTGTTAATAGTAATAATATGAAGAAAGATGACCTATATTTGTTGTGGACAATGTATAACTAGAAGATGGAACTCTAATGTAGCACCCACAATGGAGAAATTCCTATCATCACTGAAGAAATGCATCCTAGTGGAGAAACGAACTAAAGAGTTAAGATTTTCCTATGCCATTAGTTAATAGACCGTGGAAGAAAGATTTGAATTTGATTGATACCCTACAGATGGAACCAAACTCTTCCTATCATAGTTTATATATTAACTTATTATTTAACTACAAATGTTTTTATCTGAATCCTTTTTGTCAGACTGAATGTAAATACTGTAAATAGTTATTGAATATTATGAATGTATTAAATTACTGTGTTATTTCATCAAAATAAAAATCTTTTGAGTAAAAAAAAATGAACTGTTATATTATTTGTTGGATCTGTTTCATTTTGTCCATGGTGGAATAAAATTGTTTTGTTTTTTTTTGCATTTGTTTGAGTTTGAACGTGGTTATTGACATCATCATCATCATCATCAACCCCCTTATTCGTATTTTTTCCTACATGGGGTCAGGTTATCATGTTAACTGTCTCCATCTCTCTTGATTCAGTGCCACACTCCTGCCTTTTTTGACATTTATACTTGACCTTTGCAGATCTTCTCTCACACAATTCATCCACCTCCTTGCTGGACACCTCCATCTCCTCTAACCTTCTTCCTGTCTGTCCCAAAATGTATTCACCAGGTAGTCTTTTGCTTTTTTTGCATGTGCCCGAACTACCAAAATCTGTTCTCTTTGATCTTTTCTGCAATTGGAGCTACTTTGGCTTCTGCTCTTATGTCCCCATTTCTTCATCTCTCCCACAGCATGCATCCTACAGCTCATCTCAAGCACTTTATTTTCATCACTTCTAACTTCCTCATCTGCTCTGCCTTTACTGCCCAAGTTTCTGTACCTTACAATAGTATGGGTCACATCAGTGTTTTGTATACCTTACATATCAGGTTATTTGGCATTCTTCTGTCATATACCACTCTGACAATCGGTGTCATTTGGTTGCAGCTCCTCTGATTCTAGCTTTGACCTCTTCATTCAGACTTCCCTTCTCCTCAACCACCCCTCCCAGACACTAGAAGCTGTTAACCTGTTCTCCTATCTTCTCTTCTATCTCAGCTTCTTCTGACTTCCCCAATCTGCTGCCATTACCAATGTCTTATCTGTACTTAATTTCATCCCATGTGCCTTCAGTTTCACTTCCCATTCCCTTATCCTTTGCTTACATTCCTGCTTAGATTCTGCCTATAATGTAACATCATCTGCATACAGCAACTTTGTTGATTCATCCCCTGTGATCTGTTTACTTATGTAATCCATCACCAGTATGAACAGCAGTGCATTCAAAGCTGAACCTTGACACAAACCCACTCCCACTGGGAAGCCTTGTGTGAGACTGGACACTGTTTGTACTTGAGTCATTGTGTCTTTGCACATAACCTGCTCTAATTCTACTGATACTTCTAGGACTTCAAACTACTACAGGACTTCCCAAATCAGCTTTCTTGGGACCTTGTCATTGCTTTCTCCAAGTCTAGGAATGCCCAGTAGAACTGTCTCCTCATCTCTAGCTTCTTCATAACTATCTGTCGTACGGCAGACACTGGATTAGTTGTACTGCATCTCGATCTGAATCCAAACTGCTCATCTCCCATCTTACTTTCTACTACTCTCAGTAACCATTTATCAATCACCCTCTCCAGAACTTTAATGCAATGTGACAGGAGTTTGATATGGGTTGGGAGGGTGGCTTAATGGTTAAGGTGTTTGCCTTACAAACACAAGGTGCAAGGTTTGAGTCTCACAAGGGATACTTGGCTAGGCTTAAAATGGCTCGCAAGGGCAGTTAGCCTAGTACTAATCTATGAACCTATGAATCTATACCTCTGTACTGCCTACAGTTGTGGATGTTCCCTTTGCTCTTCTACATTGACACATATGCTTATTCTCCAGTCATCTGGGATACAGCTTTCTCTCCACTCTGCTATGAGTACCCTCAGGAACAATTTCTCCCCTATCTCACCCAGCAACCTTATCACATCTGCTGTGACCTCATCTGAGCCTGCTGCATTCCCTGACTTTGTTTTCCTTAGTACTGTTCTTACTTCTTTTAGGGTGGGCTCTTCTTCTTCTCTCATTGAAGGCTGTGTCTGTGGCAGTACAGCTTTTATGGGATTTTCTTCATTCAGAAGCTGGTGTACATGTCCTTCTATCTGCCTTTGATGCCCTGTGGACTGGTAATCAGGTTGTTGCTGGCATCCCTTATGAATACTGAGTATCTTCTTTATCTTTCTGCCTTTCCCTTGCAACCTGATATATTTTATTTGTGCCAACTACTTAGTCAGGTGCATCTGATGCCCTGTTCTTTGTTATTGCAACTCATTTCTTAACCTTTTTTGTTAGCCAGCCAGTATTCCTTCCTAGCCTGGTCCTTCTTTTCTATCCCCTACTATTTCCTGCACTTTTTTTTTCTTTTAGATGACTTCCTGAACTTCTGCATTTCACCACCACATTTCCTTTCTTTTCCTACCTGTCTCAGTCGCATATCAGTTCTATAGTTCTCACACAGGCTGTTTTGAGATGCTACCATTCTTCTTCAACTCCATCCATTTCCTCTTCATCCTAAGGTGCTAGATCCCTGAGTATTTCCTTGAACTCTTGTTCTTTCTCTCCAGTCAATTTCCAGGTCTTCAGCCTAGTTTCTGCTGACTTTAAAGCCTTCTCTGACCGTTGCTTGCAGTTCATTGTGGCAAACAGTTGTTTATGCTTGGTGACTGTTTCACTGGGAATGAAACTGCAATCACTGATTCTACTCCAGTGCCCTTTCCTTACTAGAAGAAAGTCAGGTCTATATTAGAACACCGAACATGTGAAATGTCGAGTGTTCTAATATTGACCCATTTTCAGTGAATGCTGAAAATATGGAAGCAACAGAAAACCGAATTCTTTCCTAGGGAAAGAATTTGGTTGTCCATTTCTGTTGCTTCGGTATTTATTTATTTATTTATTGCATTTGTTTACTGGGATAAGTCCACTGGGCCTAAAAGAGTCCATTTTCAGTGGAGGCCCGGGGAGAAAAGCTCCAACGAGATACAGAAAAAATATAAACATTAATTAGTACAGAAGCAGAAAAAGTGTTACAGATAGTAAATATAGTAGCATATACAGAATATATACATAAAAGCAGGAATCTAGTTTGTTTGATTACAGCAATATATACAGAAAATATACATTAAAGCAGAATTCAATGAATTCAATCAGATTGGTATAAACAGAGATCAGTATTATTGTACCAGAATCAACAAGTGAAGATAAAAATAAATATGGAGAAAATATCATCAGTCACTAGTAGCAAAAGACATATGAGTTTAGTTCATAGGTTCATAGGTTGATACTAGGCTATCTACCCTTGGGCATTTACAAGCCTAGCCAGAGTGTGTTTGGCTTTTGCCACCCTTTTTGATTTGTAGATTGTGCCTATGAATAGCAGGTCACAGAATATAGTCCCTTTACGGTTAGTTTATTGTGCCTCTGTCTAGCAGGGACCCAGAAGTGATCCCAGGGGTATACTTACGATCTCCCATCCACTCGTCAAGATTTCTCTTGAAGAGGGTCAGTGAGGGGCTCTGCCTAACCTGGACTGGGATTTTGTTCCAGAGTGATGGGAGTCTCTGGGATATGAATCTGTCCCTCTAGCATGTCCTATTTATTTCTGTGTTCAGGTTTAAGTCTCTAGAACGTGTAGCTCTACGGGATTTGGATTTCTTGAGATGGAGCATGTCCATTAATTCTGGGTTGGACATGGCTTTATATCTCAGGCACAGATTGCCTCTGAGTAGGCAGTAAGCAACTGAGTAGAGCCGGAGTTTCTTTAGCCTAATTCAATAGGGCATCTGTTTGAGTTCCATTATCCTCTTGGTGAGGTACTTTTGGGGTCTTTCCAGTTGCTGCAGGTGTCAGGTGAGGTACATCCCAAATGGGGCATTGTATTCAATTATGGGCCTGATGAGTGATGAATAGAGTGGCACAAAGACCTCTCTTGATCTAGATGTGAAACCTTTCGTGATGAGGTGGGCTATATAGAAGGTCTTTCTGACCACTTTGGCAATGTGATTGTCAAAGGAGAGATTACTATCTACTTGGGTGCCCAAGTACCTAATTACTTCCTCCGTACTTAGTGTGTTACCTCCTATGTGGTAGTCTGTGGGCACTTTGTTTTTCCCAAAGAGGATGACTATGCATTTTTTTGCATTTAGCTTTAGGCCATGACTCTGGCACCAGTTATCTGTTTCTGTGAGACCCTTTTTGAGTATGCTTGTGTCAGCCGGGGAGTTTATTATGGCACCTAGTTTGCAGTCATCTGCGAACTTTGTCAGCCATAGTCCTCCCGTGTTTGCCTGTACCTCAGAGAAGTAAATACCGAACAAGAGAGGTCCCAGGACTGAGCCTTGTGGAACACCACTTGTAACTGGTTTAGAGTCTGACAAGGCACCTGCAATTCTGACCATGTGGGTTCTATCCCTGAGCCAGTTTGCAACCCATCTTGTGACATAGGGGTTGATATTTAAGCTAGTGAGCTTATTTATGATACCTGAGTGGGGTATTGTGTCAAAGGCTTTTGCGAGGTCCAGGTAGGCTGTGTGGACCACTTTCCCTTCATCTATGGCCCTGGTAACTGTTTCAAAGAAATCAACCAGGTTCAAGAGGCAAGACCTGCCTTTAACAAAGCCGAACTGGGTAGAATCCAGTGTCTGAAGGTTTCCGATATCATTGTTTATGAGTTCCATGAAGATATGCTCCATAGCTTTGCAGACCAGGCTAGTCAGGCTTATAGGGCAATAGTTTCCGGGGTCCGTTGTGGCACATCCCTTGTGGTGCGGGACCACCGTTGCTGTACGCCATTCCTTGTGTACATATCCTGTGGTAAAGCTGAGGTTGAACAGGGACTTAAGGTGAGGGTTTAGCTCATCTTGTAGCTCATGTAAGATGCATCCCTGGACACCGTCTGGTGCCATTGATGCTGTGTTTTTTGCTTTGGAGAGGGCAGCTCTCACCTGATCATCTGTAATGTCTGGGAGGTTACACTCTGTTGGGATGGAGATTTGCTCTTTTGGGGGGGATGGGGGGGGGTTTGCACTGAATCTGTCTGCCAGGATGTTGGCAATGTCTGTTGGTTCAGTGTATTCATATAAGGAGAGTGAAGAGGTTAGGTTATAGAGCAGGAATATAGTCAGGAAGAGTTGAGATGATTTTTCAGCATTTGTTTGAAGGTGGTGGTGCTGCCTTTGTTTCAGTGCTCTGGTGGAAAGTTACGGGTTGGTTTCAGGTAAGTGTGCGGTTGTGTGGACATGTGGGTTAGGTGAGTTATGGTTAGGGCATGGGTCAGGTAAGTGTGCAATTGTGTGGACGTGAGGGTTAGGATGGGGTAAATGAATTAGGGTTAGGGCACGGGTGAGGTGACTGCAATAGTGACAGACCTTAGGGTTAGGGTTTGGGTTAAGGTAAGTGGATAGATAGTGGTGTATGTATAGTTTAGTGTGGATTGCTGTTTGTTTGGTGTGCTTGTGTTGTGTGTATGTGTTTTGGAACAGCAAATTTTTTCCCTAGGAAAAAATTAGCTGTCTCGAATGTTCGATGTTTTGTATTTTCGATTGATAGGGTTCGATATTAGAACACTCAACATTTTGAATGTTCGGTGTTCTAATATAGACCTGAGAAAGTCTACTTGAGTTGCATGATGGTCACCCTTGTATGTCATTTTGTGACTCTTTCTGTACCATGTGTGGGCTACTATCAAGCCATTTTATGACTAAAGTCTAGAACGGTCACTCCTTTATTCCTGTTGCTTCACCCATATTGGCCCAGGCAGTCCTCATATCCTGTTCTTTCAGTCCTCAAATGTGCATTCAGGTCACCGATTATCAAAATCAATTCATGCTGTTTGTTCTGCTTTATCTGGAAGGTACTACAACTGCTGCCTGAATGCATCTTCTCTTCTCTATCACTATCTTGCTGTGGGGAATAGGCTGAAATTATGAATACTACCCTGTCATTTCACTGGAGTCTGATTGCCGTTAAGTTTAAGTCTGTCACTAGTTCTGATGACATCCTTCACTGTCTTCTGGAGCCTCTTCCTCACTACAATTGCCACCCCATTTCAAATCTGTCCACCTCCCGAGTAGTAGACTTTGGATCCCAAGCCAAGTGGCTTTGCTGCACTGCCCTTCCATCTCATCTCCTTAATACACAGGATGTCCAGCCTACTCCTTACCATCATGTCATTCACTTACAAGCTGAGTCCTGCCAGTGAACCTACTTTGAGTGCAATAATTCATAGTTCATGTTTAGCAGGCTGATTGGTTTTATGTACAGCTTTCTGTCAATGGAGCTATCTCAGGGAAACTGGACACTGGCCAGCCAGTAGTTTATTGACTCAGAAGTGATGGGCTTTATGCTGGTCACACACCATAACTCTCAACTGTACAGATTTTTGTAGAATGTCCAGATTTTTGCTACATGTTTTTCATAAAATTATGTTTTTCTGACAAATTATTGGCAAAACATTAAAGATGGAAGTTAGAAAATAATGACAGACATTTGAGCTTCAGACTTCATACCCATCAGAAAACTAATGTTAATGCAAAACCTATTATTCTATCACCTTTCTGAGTTTGTTAGAGCAATATTTAAATATTGTACCTACTTTTTTATCTCTGTCCTACTTTTATTAATGGCTTTGTCCAGATTTCTTGCTTTTAGAGGTTGAGAGTTATGGCACACCCACCAGCCAAAGGTGGCACCTACACTCCTCCTGCCTTTAGCATGGATCCCTGACAGAGGTCAGAGAAGGCAGGGTCCTCAATCCAATTTTCAGTGGCAAATACTCAGACCCTGTTGGTGACATTTTCTTCTGCTGCTATTATAAATTTTAATTGTTTAATTGATTGATTTAGTAATTAGGAGGATCAATTAAAATGGAGGAACAAGAGGGTATATAAGAAGGAAAATGTACTTTATATGTATTTTGATGAAGTTCTAGGAGTGGGATGAAAGTGTTAAATCATTGTTGTAATCAAGGTATACATTTCTCTTATAGCATCACTTTATTCTGGCATTTATGACAATGTTTGGTTATTTGTCAACATTTGTCAGCATGACTTAAATGCCTAGAGACATGGTGTGCAGTCTATGAATGACCACCACTCTCCTTATTTGCATAATGGCACAGTACTGCTATTCACAGATTAATGCTACAAATAAAAACAGGCCAGTTCTATGAATACAACCCTTAATATTTGAATCTATAAGGGGATCTAGGCTGAATCCATTTAAAAGAGGAACATTATGTTCAAACAAAGAAGATGGGGGTTAGTGTTAATTAATGCTGTATGCTGATCAGATGGTAGTGAATTGTCAGTACTGTATTTGTTGTCAAGGCTGAAGCTGCTTGTTATGTTTGTAGCAAGCAGTTTGCTACATTTTATTCTTCGAGATACTTTTAATTATTTATTTGTTTGTTTTTTTGGTCTTGAGAGGGTGCCAGTTTGGGGATCTCCATAGGATGCAAGAATACTTGAAGTAAGGTTCTGAGTATTAAAGAAAGAAGGTAATAAAAACAAAGCAAAACAAAATGATGGTAGCAGAATTTTTATTGATAAACCTAAAATGGGAAAAAAGAGGAAGTATGACTTAAGTGGAAGAAAAATATATGAATAAAATAAGGTTTTTTGAAGTTAAACATTTGGAAGAACATTGGCACATGAAAAGAATAATGTTCAAAAATAATGTTTTGTAATTAGTGTGAAAAGCCATCGGAGAAGATGAGTATGAAGAGAGGTTAAAGTCATGAAATGGAGACTAGTGATGTCCAAAGACATAACAGCGAGGCCCTTTTGTGGAAGTTACTGCTGGAGGAAATAAAAGGACAAATGAACTATAAGCAAATAATTGAGAAAAGTTATGATTTGTTGCACTGAAGAGCATTTGCACATGGCTTATTAGACTATGGGATGGTGCAAGTGTTCTGGGGAGAAATTGGTTTGCAAAATAAACACATTTTATAATAAAATGTTTTGGATATGGAGCTATATCTGTTGATGTACGAGGAGTGTGAGGCAAAGTATGAAGGAGTAGAAAATGACACAGGTAAGATACTAGTAAGTACAATATGGAGATTATGGACACATAGATCTGAGGAAGTAAACAAGTTGTGAGACAGTAGTATGATTTTCTTGTAGAAAAGGGCAGGAACAGCAAATTTTGAAAATGTGCTAAAAATATGATCATTCTTTTTTGACAATGTGCATGGCAATATGTAAATATTTTTAGTAGGCTGTTAATAAAGCTGACATATCCTGTTGGATAAATGCCATGAGATCTTTACTTGTACCTGAGGCTGATGGGTCCTCAGTTTAATGTCTCATTCAAAGGATTACCCACCTAGGAGTACAGGACTAAACCACCCGTAGTGAAATGTATTTGTGCATTCTTCCAAGATAAATGATTTAGGAAACACTATGAAAGGCTGAGGAGTTATTAATTTGTCTGTACTCTCTTCACTGCAAACTGCACCTCTCATGTGGTGCACTTTGTTTTCCTGCAATGAAGCTTACACTTGTCCATCTAAGAATAGAATGATGGCTGAACCCAATGGTCTTCTGCAACTCCAAATCACTCATATATGCATAGCTAATGAGAAAATAATTCACTGCAGTGAAAACACTCCTTCTCTGCCCGGGTATGACACCTAGCATGCCTCCAGGCCCTTAGGTAACTGTGGGAAAGTATCTGTATTTGTCATAAACACCATCACTTCAAGTCTAATTATCCATGGCACTAACCTGATGTTCCGAAAGAGCCAAATTATCATTAACAAATCCAACTATCACTTAATTGCTACTTAGAGTTTTCTGCCACATTTCCTCCCCAGCTAGGACATTCTTTTATATGACCTGTTTAACTGTGAAGGGAATATCGTTACGATCCAAAGAAGCCATCCTGCCACTATACAATTCCCTTGTCAGATCCATCATTGAAAAAAACACCATATTTGAATGCATGTATTATTTATATGTGTGTGTGTGTGTGCGTGTGTGTGTGTGTGTGTGTGTCTGTGTGTATATACATATATATATATATATATATATATATATATATAGAGAGAGAGAGAGAGAGAGACAGATTATATATATTAAATATATGAAGAGATAAATATTAACCAAATCAAAGGGTAAAAAGGGCACACATACAATCCATTCAGTAAAAACTACAAGAAAAACTCAGCCAAGCTAGAGTTTTTACTATGTGATACCTTAAATACTGGCCCATGGGATATTTGCAAATGACCCCTTAAGGGCATCGAGTGTTTCAATTACATGTCTTCTGATTGGCCATAACTTTTTTAGTTTTTAAGCCTTTAAAGTTACAATTAAGGCAATAAAGCAACACCTCACTTGCTGAGGGCATGCATGTTTTGCCCTTTATATTGACTTCATCAGCACAGCATAACTGGATGGTTTGGCTATACTACAGAAACACAATGTCTTTAAACCCAGCTGATGCTCATACAGATACAGTCACGAGCAAAATATCCCAACAAACATTCACCTCATGGATGACTCCATTACAGGAAGTTTAAGGTATCACACAGTAAGAACTCTATAATGGTTGTGTTTTTCTAGTAGTTTTTACTGAATTATTTGTCTGTATGTCCTTTTTACCCTTTGGTTTGAATGTTAGTTAGGACCTCTGTTATAGGAGGTTTAAGATATCGAACAGTAAACACTCTAGCTTGGCTGAGTTTTCTTGTAGATATATATATATATATATATATATATATATATATATATATATATATATACACATACATACATATATATATATATATATATATATATATATGTGTGTGTGTGTGTGTGCGTGTGTCTGTGTGGATTCACTTTATAATCTTGAAATACTGAAATATCAAATTTCAGTATCTCAAGACTATAAAGCAGAAAAATCAAAATACCAAAACTCCAAAAGCGAGAAATTAAAAAACGGGACTTTTAAATACACCCTACACCACACAAGCACACATACACCTTCCTCCCCCATGACAACAAACAAACAAAACACACACACAAACACAACAGCACAAATATACAAACCTACCCTATATACAAGCAGGGGAGCAAGCCCCCCTATACCCCCCCATGTGGGGGGCAGCATCCCCCACCCCCACTACTTATATATATTAACTCAGAGGTCACACTAAAAAGACAAAGACATGAAACCCAGCACTACACAATCTACATTCCCTTCACACAAACACACATCACATACGTACAATCACCACCATTCTCAACACTTACGCACTCACACTCTTACTTACATACCGTAACCTATGCCTACAACATCCCAACACACTAACATACACTACAACCCCTACCCAAAACCCTTAAAATATAAACACTTACCTGGATCTCCAACTATCCATTAACACACTGCACCACCAGTGGTCTTTCGCGAAACTGGGCGTTCACTATTTTAGTCTCGAAATAGTGAAATTCAATATGTCAGTATTTCGAGATTATAAAGTGAACCCATATATATATATATGCAGAAAATAAAAAGGTTGCTGAACTGACAAGGCCCCATATATGCCCTAATAAGAAAATTAACAATAAATTAAAGGCTTTAAATCATTCGGCTATCCTGAAGGCAGTTTTACTTATGATCTATAGCATACAAGCTACTGAGTGATCACCTGTGTTTTACTTTTTTTTTTAAATAATTTTAATGATTTTCACATATAAATTATCAATTACATGGAATGCAATATAGAAATTCAACAATAATACAAAAAACCCCCAGAAAACTATAACAACTACAGTATTTACAGCGTTGTCCAATATATAATAATTACACAAAACTTTAAGATATATAAATTGATTTTGAAGATTTAACTTATACCACGTTACACGATGAAGTAATCCTAATGGATTTAGATTTAATGTTCAACAATTCCAAGTGGCAAACTTTAATCATAATATTCCTGAATTCCGAAAAAGAGGGTGAAGTCTTAAACTTCCAATTTCTAGTTATAACCTTTTGGCAACAGTTAAAATGGACCAAATCAAAGGATATTTATTTTTTTACACAAGCGGGAACTGGTGTATTGAAAAGAATCCGAGATTGAGATATGACAAACTTATCTGAGAATAAAGCCTGAAGAAAGCTGTTAATGTTATCCCAGTATGTTTTAAGAATTATACAATCAAAAAGCGTATGAGACCAGTCAACCTTTGTCTCGATTTTACATCGCCAGCACATATCTTCCCTGTTAATTGTTCCCATTATGTGAGGTGTAAAAAAGGATCTATATATACATTTCCAAACAAGCAATCTCCATTTTAGTGTAGAGGTAGATGATTTGAATGATTCCAATATTATTTTGGTATCATCATCATTGGGTGGATTGTTATTAACTGATGAAAAAGGATTCCAATAGCTCTCCATATAATTTTTTTTATTTCATTTCTAATTATTTTATATATTTGTGAGAGTTTGCCATTATTATGTAATTTATGCTGTATAAACAAGACCAAAATGCTTAATAATTTAGGGACAGTCATTTTTGTAATTGGTAACATTAATTTTATTTTACTAAGCACAAACTGTCTACAGACTTGTATCTCCAACCGTAGATCATTATTTAATTAAAATTTAGCAATTAAATAGTCCAGCAATTGAAACCAGTAAATGAGATTGTTTTCCTTACACCATCATCTTTTTACGGTCTAAAGAAGACATATTTCCTTCTGTAAAAGCAATAGGAAAAAGAAGAAAATTCCAAGCTTTATAATCTGAATTTTTGTAAATAAAGTTTCTAAAATTCTTCAGTATAAGTGACATACATTGTGAAAGTGCCATATTTCAATGAAACATGTGTTTGAAAATTATATATAGTAAGATAATTCTTTAGCAACCAGATAAATGGATTATTTAGTATTAACAATTTGTGAGAATTCGATATGTTAAGGGGATTAGGACAAATAATTTCTGAGAATTTCTTCCATTTAGCTGTATAATGTTTATCTACTAATAAAGAACTAATTTTAATCACAGAGGAAACTGAATATAATTTCAAATCTGGTAAACCAATTCCACCTATAGATCAATCTCTCAAATGATAAGCTAAAGCAACTCTAAGTTTATTTGGAAACACCCGTGTTTTATTTTTTGAACCAAAAAAAAGACAGTCTTATTTGACAGGCATGTGGCATCTTACGGTCCTCATGATTGCTTAAACTGTATCATTTCTCTTTTCCGATGTTCCCATAAGATTATTTAAAAATGAAGTAATATGTAGTAGTAAAAGTATAGTGCTAATGGGTGGTTTCTTTTTTTCCTTTACTGTTTATACTACGCATCTATCTGACTGTTTGTACTATATATCTATCTGTCTATTGATATGAGGGTATTTTGAGATTTCAGGGCACTTGTATAAACTACTGTAGTTTTGTGCAAAATGCAATTGATAAATATTAGACCATTCTTAATGACTACCTCATGTTTCATGTTTTACAAAAATGAACTTAAGGGCAGTTATGATAACTTGACTTTTTCAACTTTACAACATTAGGAAATGCACAGTAAAACATGATTTATTTATTTGTGATGAAACAAGTCTATAGAAACTTGTATACACAGCGGAGGCAAACTTTTGTGACAGATGTATGCTTTCTGTTTTCAACTTCAGTATAAATTGCAAAATTATTTTCTGAGTACCTATTATATCTGCCATATCATGCCAGGTTGGTATAGAATGTGGCAATCTCTTTCTTGTATTTGCTCACCACAGATGTGAATCACTGATTCTTTTAAGCATATTCTCTTTTAACTGTGAATTATTAGTATATTATTTTAATAGTACAGCTTTACTGTATGGAAAGTTAGCTTTAATTAAAGCATCATTTAATGTTGTAGTAACTGGCCATGATAACATTATGACATTGTGCACAAATGTAAGTCATAATCATTGTGAGTATAGGTTTTCACTTCTTGCAGCTTTTCAAAACTGACCAGCAGTTGAAAAACAACCCATAATACTCCTTGGTCTATTATACTGCCTTACACTCCTGTAGGTATAGTACAAAATTCACTAAAATAGCAGAAGGAAGACCAAGATCGAGCTAGCATAGTAAATTTTAATATTCACTTTCGTAAAACACTTCTTCAGAACTTTTGAATGTTCTGAAAAAGTGTTTTATGAAAGCAGATATTAAAATTTACTATGCTAGCTTGCTCTTGGTCTTCTTTGTGCTATGTTTGCTGACACCAACAGTTGCTAGTCGACAAGCTCCATTACTAAGTATATAAATGTCTCACCTATGAAATCAGTGTCCAGAAGTAAAAACAGATAGTAAACCAGGGGCAGGTGCTACTCTGTCTTAATACTCAAACTGTACAGATTTTTCAGAATGTCCAGATTTTTGCCTTTTACTCATGGTCTGTTCCTCATAAAATGTGTGCTTTTCTGGCAAACCATTATAGTTTGAAGTCACTAAATATTACTAAATAATGAGACAGTTTGATTGTCAGACTTCATAACCTGCAGAAAATGTATAATGATGCCAAATCTGTCATTTTTCAGCTTTCTAGGTTTATAGCAGCATTATTTAAAATCTGTTCCTATTTTTAGACCTTTATTCCCCCCATTTTGCAGGCTTCATCAAGGTTTTTGGTGCTGTGAGGTTGAGAGGTATGACTAAGTCCAAAATCTAAAATGAATGCCCAACTATGTGCCGAACTTTTAAAGGACAGTACCTTTCATACTGAACATGAGGAAATTGCCAACTTGCTAGCTGACAGATTTGGTGCAGAATTTACCCCACTGTCCTCACCAGCCGTACCCCCAAGCATACCTGACACCAGTCCTCTACCTTGTGTTTCCAAAGAGCAAGTCATATTTGTGCTCTCCAAGGCCATCAACACTGCCTCTATGGGACTAGATAACTCCAGACTGCTTAATAAGCAGTCTAAAACAAGACCTAGTGGAACCACTTTGCACTCTCTTTATCCACGCACTGAGCATTGGCTTTGTTCCAGCAGAGTGTTTAACATCAACAGTAATTCCCTTGCACAAATGGGGTCCCTCATCTGGCCCTGGAAAGTATAGAACCATAAGCCTAACCAGCCTTATTGGCAAGTCCATGGAAAGAATCATCATAGACCTCATCAACAAGTACATAGACAACCTTCAAACTCTTACCCAGTCCAGTTTGGCTTAGTTATGGACATATCATGTCAATGGTACCTGGTGGACATCTTCAGGAATGTCACAAAAGCCCTGGATGAAGGCAAAACAGTACATACCACCTATCTTGACTTAGCTAATGCATTTGACACAATCCCTCACTCAGGTGTCACTGAGAAACTCTCTGGGCTGGGGATTAACCCATACATCACTAGATGGGTAGCCAACTGGCTCACCAACAGAACTCATACTGTCAAATCTATGGATTGCACCTGTACCAGCACACCAGCTACCAGTGGTGTATCACAAGGTGCTGTACTGTGCCCTCTACTGTTTGGAATCTATTTCTCAGGAGTCCAGGTAAAAGTAGATGGCCCATGGCTTACCAAGTTTGCTGATGATTGCAAACCGGGTCCAATTACTGAGTCCCCAGATGATGTTAACATATTACAAAAGGTGCTAACACAGACAAATGACTGGTGTCAAAGCCATGGACTAAAACTAAATGCAAAAAAGTGCATTATTATACCCTTTGGTAAAGAGGAGGTTCCTGCAAATTACAATATTGACAGCACCACCCCAAGCTCAAACACAATAATGTGAGATTTGGAAGCACAAGTTGATAGCAACCTAAGCTTCAATGACCATGTGTCCACAGTGGTAAGTAAAGCCTTCTATGTTGTGCATCTCATAAGTAAGGGCATTGCATCCAATATTAAGGATATTATAACTCCTCTGTACTCAACCCTCATCAGACCACTAATAAAATACAAAGCTCCCTTTTGCATTTACCTCACCAGACACCTGCAGCAGCTGGAGAGACCACAGAGGTTTCTCAACAAGAAAATTCAGGGCCTCCAAAACATGACCTCGATGGAAAGACTGAAAGCCACGTCACTGTACTCTGTATCCTGCAGGCTGCTGAGAGGTGCCTTGTGCCTCACCCACAGAGCAGTCTCTGACCCTGCCCTGATGGAGATCCTGTACGTCCACAAATCAAATGGGAAAAGAGTTACTCACTCCAGGGATCTCAACCTAGCCTATGTCATTAACAGAACACGCTGGAGAGGCAGATATATCTCCCAGAGATTGCAACTGTTCTGGAATAAACTCACAATTCACGTGAAGCAGAGTGCCTCAGTGACTATATCCAAGTGCAATCTACACAATTAGATGGGAGACCATAAATATACCCTGGGGGAGGCACATATGTCCCTCATGGACAAAGGCAGAAGGTGCTGATCATAGACTCGCTCTGAAAATAACGACCATCTAACCAAGGTCAGTTAGGGAACATGGGTATAACGTGTCTAGGCTTGTAAAGACCCTAACGTAATCAGCCTAGGAAATGCCTATGAATCTATGAACCTATGAAAAGTAAGATGGAAATGAAGTTAGTGCAATAGGTAATGTAGTATATACCCAGTAGGTATAAAACCATCAAACAGAGCTTAATGGAATTTGTATCTGTTTATAGGGTTGAACTTCTTCTTAATGTAATCTTGTAGTGCTGATTATTATAAGCAGATTAAAAAAATGGTCAGAGCTTCTACAGATAAACTTATGAAAGTCACTGACTTACATGAACAAAAGCAATGGTTGGCAAAAGCATAACACTAATGTTGGGTGGGATGAATTTTTGTATAATGGTCAGCAAAACTTCCCTATTCCTACATGGGTTTGTTTTTTACCGTGTGCTCTTATTTTCTGCCATATCCTAAAGACATGCTGTAGGTTCCCAATAAGTGTGCACACTGTCTCTGAATGTGCACACGTGTGTGTATATATAACTTATGATGGATTGGCTGTCCATTCATGATTGATTACACGACATAGTGCCCACTGAGTACACGAAAGGCTGCAACTGACATTCAATTAGATTAGTAAGATCCTCAAACAGTAAAACCTCCAAAGCAACTGCTTTGTGAAACACATTCATTAAACATGTAGAAATTAAGCAATGCAAATAATAACCACAAGACAAATAATAAAATTGAATGCTGAATTTTTACTTGAATTAAGTAATTCACTTATTTGTTTTTATTTATCTTGTCTTTACTTGGCTAGTCCCATTAAGTTAGTGACTGCTTTGTGGGAGAGACCTGAGTTGGTATTTATACTACTATGGAAAATTTGTCCATGGCACTGGGGAACTTCCTCTACTCTTGGTAGTCAGGGAAGACTTTGGGTGTTACACATCCTGACTTCCTGTTTCCTGTCCAGGTGTGGAAGCAGCCAGGAGGAACAGAGAGAAAACATGGCTGATTAAGCTTTTGCTGAAACTTGACTGAGAGTTGCTGAAAATGTAGTTGAAATGGTAGAATCGCTAACAGAAGTTTTTTGCTGATGATGTGGGTGCAGAAAAAAACAGTGACACTGGAGGAAAAGGAGATTGCAGCTGTAACAGAGATGGTCACAAACTCTTGAAGAAGGAGCAAAGAAGAAAGAATAAAAGAAATAAAGGAAACAAAAAAAGAAGTAAAAAAGAAGAAAGTTTGGACAGGTATGAGGTTTGGGACTCTGTCACAGCATATATTGGTGTCAAAGCAAAAGATGTAAGAGCATTTATTTTAATTAATAAAGATACTTTTTGTGACTTAATATTTGAGATTGGACTGGCCATGGAAACATTTATGGGTGCATATGAACAAAAGAAAAATATTTATCCATGGTCAGAATGCTGTATGTGGTGCAAGCTTTTTACAGACAAACAACAAAAAAGAATAATGATCCGGTTTAGAACTGAAGTTGGAGCAAAAGAACTGAAAGAACATTTTTTAACTATGTGTAAAGATGTAATGATCACTACAAAAATATATGATGAAAGAGGACTATGGACTAGAGGATTGGAATGTGGAGTAATACTGAAAATTTAAAATCATAATGTTATGCACGTACCTAGTATTTTTAATGTTCATGGTAATAGGGTTTTTTGAAATGCAGGGGTCAATCAAAGACTTGTTATTTTTGTGGAATAAATGATCATTTAATGAATGAATGTGATAAAAAATATGTTATTTATGGGTAAAACAGGGCATAATGCAAAAAAAAAATCATTTAAAGTGCAAAAATGTGGCAATACTGGCCATTCATGTCTAGAATGTTAAATGATTGTGCAAAAAAATAAAAATAAAAATGATGTCATACACGGGAAACAGGTGAATGTGTTATACAAGAACATGTACAAAAAGATGTGACTGATAACGATGTTAGGCATGAAGTTAAAGAAAGTAACAAGGAAAAAGAAACAGAAGAGGCAAGTGGGGAAGAAGCTGATTAGTGCAGAGTAAGAAATAAAACAAAAATTCAATAAGGAAAAGAATTAAGGGAAGGAAAAGAAAATTTAAAAATACAATGCTTAGAGAAAATAAGGAACGAAAGGGATAAACATATTACTATACTAACAGTTCTTTAAAGCTGAAAATATTAGCTTTAAATGTGAACAGTATGAAAAATTTTAAAATCTGATATTTTCTAAAACAATACTTTGCTGCAGTAGATGCACATATTATTGTTTTAGAAAATATCAGATTATTAGCAGAGGAAGAAAGAACACAAACTGAAAAAGTTTTGGAATGGTGCGGTAGTTTGGAACATGGGGAAAGAAACATGCTCAGGCATATGTATATTACTTCAAGAAAGCATTAAAATAGATGTAGAACTAGAATGGATTAAGGTAATAGACGAGATGGAAATATGTGTATAGAATTATAGCTTTATATGCATGTGTAACAAAAAAGAGAGAGGAATTATGTTTAAAATATTCTTGAATATGTTTGTGTAAATATGGACATTATAGTGGTGGGTGTAATTTAAGAAAAGAAATAAGAGCAACTGTGATGTTAAAATTGTTAAAGAAATTAAGAGAAATAGAAAGTTATGACCTATAAAAGGAATGCCATTAGGACAGAAACTGATTATCTTTTGAATATCTGATAGTTTAACAGTTATAAAAAGGAATTAGTATACTGGATTTTCAGATCATGTGGCTATATGGATTAAAGTACATGAAAATGAAGAATATGTAAGAATAGGAGAAGGAATAAAGATAATTAATGAAAAGGAATTAGATTTAGAAGAGAAAAAAGAACTTATGGAATTATGGAAAATCATATTTTAAAAATATCTACGAGCACTGCACCTATGAGGAAAAAATACAGACAGAAGAACAAGAAAGATAAATGATCAGCAAAGCAAGACATCCCATGGTCAGTACAGTTTTTTTATTATTTCCATGACTAGCTGATTTGGCTGACTGACAAAGTTTACAAGTGAGTATAGCATCTTTTATAAAATTTTGACAGATGCAGTACTGCCTCTTTAGACATACATTGTGTCCTAGATTAGTCAAATAACTATTTTCAAAAATGCTGTTACAACAGGCTATTTTTGTAGAGTTGCTATACAACAGTTTTTCCTTTTTTGTAACACGTACAGAGTAAACATTTCTTGCTCCAGCTTGCTTGGTCATCATATGTTCTTACTGCTTGTCTATCATAGCATTTCTAATGAAAAAGACTATTATTGTTACAGCTGCAGCTTATATTATTACTACTGTTGAATAATTCAGAATTAATGAAAATGTGCAACTTACAAAGTAATACAAAAGCTTAATAAAAACTTCATATATGTAGCTTTATGCCATACTTAACTGCAGTAGTTTCAATTTGTATATTTCCTCTATCATACCTTGGTCATTTTTATGTTTCATTTTACTTTAGCTTAATTCTAAATATTTTAAAAATATACTAGTCTTTTTTTAATATGTTTATTTAGTACTGTAGCGGAGCTTTTCTCCTCGGGCCTCCACTGAAAATGGACATGTATCCAGCTGGACTAGCCCGGTTAACAAATGTAAAATAAAAAAATAAAAATAAAATATAAAGTCTGCAGCGTGTATATGCAAGGCACACCATCTGCTCCTGTCACTCATTCTATAATATAGATTTCCTGATTCTTTGATGCTTATGGCATATATGTACATTTTACAAATCATGTATTTTATATTATTTGCATTCTTTACACACATAGTTTAGGAATGTTTTGATAGAAACAGAAAAGTACTGATGAATACATGTTTTATACATCTTCTAAAAGAAGAGCCATTCCCTGCTGTTACAATACATCAGTGTGTGTGTCATTGTCTGACCCTTGTTCCAGGCTGCTGTGACCTTTCCATTTTATTTTTTTCTTAACAAGTAGCTGAGCTAACAAATCTAAAAACACTGTGATGTCTTATAGCTGGTTTGCCTCTGTTGTCTGGCATTTGATTATTAGAGGAATTATTTTCAACATAAATATTTGCTTATATTAATAATTATGCCTTGATAAAGAGAGGAATTATTCATAAGCACTATCTTATCTTGGCTGATGCTCTTTTAGCCAGGCATTGTATTTCCATGCAGCTTTGCATTATTTTATGTCACTGGCATTCACATAAAAGATTGCTCACACATGCGGCTCAGGGAAGACTTCTGTAAGCTGGTGTCTCAACATTTCTTGTGATCCCAATGCTATAACACATATACATTTTCAGAGAGAGTTTTCTGAGAATTGGACTGTTTGGTGGCTTAATTTTAAAGAGAAATACAAAAAAATGTGTTTTAGAATGTATAAGGAAGGAAAGAAGAAAAGAAAAAGAGAGATATAAGATATTTGGTAAAGAAACACTTAGAGACTTATTAGAGAAGAAAATTTCCTTTTATGAAAAAGAAAGAGAAATATATAAAATTAATCAAATTAAAATTAACAACTTGTTATATAAACAAAAATATTGTTTACAAGGAAAGAAAGAAGAGATAGCACCATATCTGAGTAAAATAATAAAACAAGGAAAAATAATAAGAGAATTAAAAAATAAGGAAGGAAAGCAAATAAGACAGCAAGAAGGAATATACAAATAATTAAAGAATATGTATTGGAATTATTTGTTAAAAGAGAAGAAAACATAGAACAAATGTATAAAGGTGAAAAAATTAAATAATGAAGATAATGAGTATTTAGAACAAAAAATAATTATGAAAGAATTGAATGAAATTCTAAAAGATATTAACATGAATTCTGCAACAAGACTGGATGGAATTGAGTATGGTATGTATAAAGAAATGAAAGAGTGGCAAAAATAATTTTTATAGAAGTTATGAATGAATGGTTAGAAACTGGAATTAAAGAGAGAGATATACAGAAGTTAAATGTTATACTTAAAAAAGAAATAAAGAGGAGATAAAAAATTGAAGACCTATAACATTGAATAATACGGATTATAACATTTTTATAAGAATAATAACAAAAAGGTTAAACAAATAGATAGAATATATGACCAAATATATCTGGAAGAAAAGGAAAAGAAAGTCAAGAGTTATTATGGCTAATAAGAGAAATAAGTGATGATATAATAAATAAAAATGTAGAAGGGAAGGTTATGGTATGGGGAAGTAAGTAAAGCATATGATAATACTCATAAATAATTATGAGGAATTTTGCAGGCATATAATGTAAGCAAAAAATATTACAAGTAATAAAATCTGTTTATGAAAGGAACTATGTGAAATTAAATGTAAATGGCTAGATTGGGGAAGAAATAAAAATAGAATATGGAATAAAGCAGTGCTACCCAGCTATTAGTTTCATTTTATCATTAATTATGAATGTAATAGTGAAGGAAATTAATAAAATGTCAAGCAGTGGTGGATACAAAATAATGAAGAAATAAGGAGAAAAGTAAAGGATTTGGTTTTGAATGTATGATAGGAGGTATTGCGTTCAATGAAAAATATATAGTATATTATGAATAATATTTGTAAGGGACGAATACAGACACCAATAATGCAATAATGTACTCAAAGAAGTAAAGGATATGACTAGATTTTGGAAATCATATAGATTTTCATATAGAAAAAACACACTTGTTGAACACCATGGTAAAAGGAAAAATTGCTTATGTTGCTAACATCTATATGATTCGTATTAAGTATGAAAAAGAACTAATGGTGATTATATTGTCTTTTATTTGGAGCTCTTGACTGAATCCAGTCAACAGAGGGATTCTGTATATGAAAAAAAAGATCAAGAAGGCTAGGGTTTAATAAATCCAGTAGCACATGCAGCATCTTTAATTTTATATAAGGTATTAAAAGGAATTATGAAGGAAAATAAAAACTTGATAGAAATTATACTACATTATAAACACAAATACATTTGGGAAGGGATAGAAGTTAAAAATTGTGTAAAAGCATTGTGAATGAAGAAATGAAAGTGTACCAGAACAAAATTGTGTTATGGAAAATAAAAAAAAGAATATATGTGAGAAAAATAGAAAGGAATGTTACTTAAGTATTAAGAAAGCATTTTATTGCATTGATCTATGCAAACATTTAGAAATAGATAAGAAAAAAAGCCATAATGATGAGATATAATTATAAAAAGATGAAAGAAAGTAATGACTTTTTATGTAGATTGTCTATCAGAAAATTGTTGGTTAAGGCAAATATAACATACAAAAAAGGAAGATAAAGTATGTAATAAATGTGGAGAGTTTGAGACTACTGAACAGGTGTTCTTGAAATGTGAAAGAGTTAATTTGTGGAAAGAAATATGTAAAGATAATAGAGTGAAAAGTTTGTTAAAATTTGAACAAATAAATATGGACATAATATAATTTGGTTATTATGGTGCACAAAAACAGGAGGAAGTAAAGAAAATGGACTCAGTAATATTTTATTTTTCATGGACTATATGGAACAAGAGACTAAATGAAATTAAATACAATGGAACATGAACTTTGACAAAGATTTTGGAAAATGTAATGTTTTGGTTGTGGATAAAAAAGTGGGGAAATACTTAAATAGAAGTGTATAATGTATGGAGATTTATACATAGATATAAATAATGTAAATATGTAAATGATACGTAATATATATATATATATATATATATATATATATATATATATATATATATGTATATATATATATATATATATATATATATATATATATATATATATATATATATATATCAATAAAAAACTACACATTTCTGTGAGCGTATGGGGACACTATTTCATGTGGTGCTTCTTGATTTCTGTTCTGGGCATGTAGGCAGCTTGGAGAAGCAGGAAACATGGAGGAGAGAGAAATTGTTGTTTGAGGTATTGGTGAAAAAGGAGCTGTTAGTCAGGTAGCTATGGAACACAGCAGTCAATAGCTATGGAACCTAACTTCATGGAGAATAGGCCGGAGGATATACAAAGTGAGGAGAATAATGAGAGGTTAAACAAAATTACAGGAGAAATAGTAAGAGGCAAGAAGAGGGAGATGGAATGCAGATGGTCGATTCCAGAGAGATTTTTCAATGTAATATTTTTGTTACCAATATTGCATAATCTGATTGTGTTGTTACAACCCTCCAAACTGGAGGGTTGCAGGATGATTACTTGAAGGAATTCATAGATCAGAGTGAACTGGAGAGTGAAAAAGCAATGTCATGGGCATAAATAATTGACATAATTCAGGAGAATAAACCCAGGAGTCAAGAAAAGAGGAAAAGAAGTCATATGCACAAATGGGAAAGGCAGGCAAAAGGAGAGAAGTGAAAAAGGCAAAAGTCAAAAGAAAGTATTGGTAATAATAAGAAATAAAACAGAAAAAGAACTAGACAGGTATGAGATATGGGACAGCATCATTGCACCACTGGATGCTGAACCCAGAGAAGTAAGAGCTTTCATCTGTATTAATAAATAAATGTTTTGTGATAGTTTTTTTTATTTTTTGAGGAAGCACAGAACATGTAAAAATTCCTAGAACAATATGATAAAAAAGACATTAACCCCTGGAACTTGTATGTAGTTCAGACATTCAGTAGAGAAGCTAAGAAAAGGTTATTTATACAATTTCAAACGGAAATTGAAAGGAAGGATTTAAAGGACTATTTAAAATATTTATGTAGAGGTGTTATGCATGTTATAAAAATATATGAAAACAGAGGTTTATGGACTGGAGGATGGGAATGTGGTGTCATACTGAGAATGCAAACTAATAAAATTGTATATTTACTGAATATAGTCAATGTAGCAGGGAGTAATGAGATGGTGAGGTATTGGGGACAGCCAGAAACATTTTTTTTATGTGGTAAAGGTGATCATTTAATTAAAAACTAGGATAAAAGAAAATGTTTTATATGTGGCAAAGTTGGTCATGGAGCAAGGAAATGTGAGCAAAAACATACAAAATGTGAAAATATAGGACACTCATGGATGGACTGTAAAGAGCTAGAAAATCATACACAAGAAACAAGACTAGACCAGGAACAGGACAAGGAAAGGGTTATATTAGATACTATAGAAGAGACGCAAAAAGAAAAAAATTGATGAGAAAGATGTAAGAATGCATGCGAGAGATGGTATGAATAAAACAAAAGGAAACGAAGGAGAGGAGGAAGAGGAAATTAGCAACTCATGCTATGAAGGAGAAGATAAATAGGTAAAAGTGAGAAGTAAAATAAGTTCTATAGGAGAATGGTCCACAAAGATGGTGACTGAGCAAGATGGATTGAGGCAAATTTGCTGGCTCTGCAGTGAAGTTTCAAAAGGAAAGAAAGCTACTCAAGATGAAGGAAAAGGAGATCAGTTGGAAGTTGCTAAAGAAATATTACATAGAGAGAGAGAGAGATGTTTGAAAGGTTGAAAGGTAAGGAAGAAATTATAATTACAACCCTCCAATCAGAAAGGTGGTGGGATAATATATTGGAAAATCTATTAGAACAGAGTGACCTAGATATGGGAAATGGTGTTTCCTGGGATGAAATGATGGAAAAAAATGAATATAATGGAAGAAAAATATAAGAAGATGTTTTGGAGCTAGTAGAGATACAAATGGAAGCATAGAAGGAAAAAAAGAAGCTGGAAGAGTTAGAAAATAAGAAATATGTCATAATAATCCAATGCAAAGAAGAAGTGGAATTGCACAGGTTTGAAAAATAACAAAATGAGAGGAGGTAAGTAGTGATCTAAATCAAGAAAATAGTTTGGATAATAAACAAAAAAGGGGCAAAGGGAAGAGGGAGAGTGGAACAAAAAACAGTGAGGAAGAGGATATAAATTCCAAAGTAATTAAAAAGAAAAGTACAATTGGGAAAAGTGTTAACGACAGGAAAAGAAAATTTCAAGAATTAGGAATAAAAGTTAAAAAGAAAGAAAATGGATAATTAAAATAATTTCTTGTAGACTAAAAAGAAGAGTAGCAAATATTCTATGAATTCTATCTATTAATGTTAATAGTATGAAGAATATAGTTAGGATAATTGGAATAATAAAATAGTTGAATTTGATATGATATGTATTTGATAGTATTAGAAGATATTATGATTTTAAATAAAGAAGACAGGAAACAAAGACAGACATTATGGACATGTGGTATATATGGAATTTGTGACAAGAAAATTGGTCAGGTATTGCTATATTATATAGAAAAGGAATACAAAATTTAGATTATAATTTAGTTAGACTAGGAGGATTGATGGCAAAAGACTTTAGATGAGAAGGAAGAGTATACAGATTAATTGCCATATATCCATATGTGTTATATAAAGAAAGGGAGAAATTATTTTTAGATATATTAAACTGTGTCATAGTAAGTATGGATATAATAGTAACAGATGATTTTAATTGTAATTTAAACCATAAGAAGCATAAATATAGAATAGATAAGAAGGTAATGGAAGAGGTAATACAATCTGGACATTTAAAATTATGGAATCTAAGCAAGAATACATATCAGAGAGGGAGATTTCAAACACAGATAGATTTTTTTCTGTCAAAAGCTATAAATGTTTTAACAGGTAGTAGATACTTTTTTCAGATCATTCAGCAACATGGCTTGAAGTAGATGAAAATAAAGTATATACAAAAATAGGGAAAGATGTTAAGAGAATTAATGGAAAAGAATGGAATAAGAATAGTCAAGCAGGCATAAAAAGTTATGGAAAGATTATTTAGCAATGACAGACTAAACTGGACAGAATGGTGGATAACATTTAAAG
The DNA here is from genome assembly GCF_019279795.1 of Protopterus annectens. Classification (NCBI taxonomy): domain Eukaryota; kingdom Metazoa; phylum Chordata; order Ceratodontiformes; family Protopteridae; genus Protopterus; species Protopterus annectens. Next base: position 1,907,722,584 of record NC_056729.1, read on the forward strand.
AGAAGTATAACACGATGGATTTCATATAGAAGAATGAGATAATCTGAAAAGATAATACGGAATATGGAGAAATTCAAATAATCTAGATAGGAATGAAAGGAATTTTTAAGAAAAGAAGAAGAAAGCTATCAAAAATCAAGAGAAAATGAAATAGTTATTATATAGGAAAAATATGTTTTACAAAGAAACAAGGAAAATGTATCACCATATTTAAGAACTAAAGTAAAATAAGTTAGTGGTATAATAAAAGAAATGAAAAGTAATAAAGAAAAAATGGATAAAGAGCAATCTAAAATAATGGATATTATAGTTAAATTGTAAAAGAGATGGCAAAAGTTAATTGAATAAAAAGAAGTTTGTGGAAGGTAAAGCAGTTTTCAGAAGAAATAAATAAAGCATTGGAATAACATATTTTAAAAGCAGAGATAGATAAGGGAATAAAGAGTATAAACCTAGATACAGCAACTGGATTGGATGGTATAGGATATTAAATGTATGTAAAAGTAATGTTATGGCAAAAAGAAATATTAATAAATGTATTTAATGAGTGGTTAAATAATGGGATACATTATGAAGAAATATGTGAAGGTGTGATGAGATTTATATGGAAGAAGGGAGAGAAGAATGAAATTAAAAACTGGAGACCTATAGTAATAAATAACTGTGATTATAAATTATTCATGAAAGTAATACAGACAAGATTAGAAGCTAATTTGTATTATATAATAGAATAAGAAGATGTTTATGAGGTTACAGGAAAAGGAGTTCAAGAAGTATTAATGATAATTAGGGAAATAGTAGATGATATTAAAAAGGACAAATAGAAACAAAATCATTAGTGGCAAATATAAATATAGCATTTGATGCAATACAGCATGCTATTTTATGACAATTAATGGAAGAATACAATTGTAGTATAAAGATTTTAAAAAGTATGTAAATCAGTATATAAAAATACTAAAATTAAATTGTTCGTTTAGTGAAGAAATAGAAATGAGAAGAGTTGTAAAACAGGTATGTTCATTGCATAGTATTTTGTTTATAATAGTTATAAATAGTGTTATAAAAGGGTTAAATGAAGAGTTGGATAAAATTAAATATATACAATAAATGGGGGTAAAGTATCCTATTATTATGTCTTATGCTTATAATATAATATTAATAGCAAAAGTGAAAAAGAAATGAAAAAGTAATAAGAAATGTACATGAAAAATTACAAGAGATTTGATTAAATATTAATAAAGAAAAATGTAAGGATTTAGGAGGTGATTAAGAACTTGAAGTGGTATAGTTCAGGAAATTTATATCAATGTTAGTAAATGAATTTGGAGAGTATAATATATACAAAAATGGGAACATTTCTGAAGGATTTAAATGGACTCAGTATTATGTGGAATAGGTACAACTTGTCATTAAATAAAAAGGATACTTGATAAATAGAATATCAATGGGGAAATTGTCATACTTAGCCAGTGTATATATGCTTCCAAGAGATACTGAAAAAACAGTCTATTAAAATTGTGTTTTCAGTTTATTTGGCGATCTATACTAAATCCAATTAAAAGAGAAGTTTTGTACATGGAAAAAGATAAAAGGGTTTGAGTTTATTGACTCTGATAATGTATGGAGTGACTTTTAAATTCATATAAGATTCTGAGATGGATAAGTGGAAAAGAGAATATGTTGATAATAAATGTATTTAAGGGAAAGCACAAAAAAAGAATGGAGTTTAATAAAAATGGATAACAGAGAGGAGGAAAGGAATAATGAAGAGATAAGGATGTATCAAGAAAAATTAAAAGTGTGGAAATTAAGGATAGACTGAACAGAAGACAAGGAGAGGTTGCTTGTGACAACCCTCCACCTCTGGGCCAGTAACCAAGGTGCCTCAGTCCTTAGCACTGGCATCCATGTGGAACCTTCACTGGGAGGATAACAGGTGCCCACACAGTATCGCCAGATGCAGCTCTCTGAGTCAAGAACAATCAAGCACAATTTTAAGAGCCCATGGGGAGCACAATCAGTCCAGGGCTGGTTTCTCCCTCTTTCTCCAGATCCCCAGTAAGACTTACCACTGGCAGAGCTATACAGTTGAGATCTCAGCTAAGTGTCCAAGCCAAGAACTCCAGCATGCTCTCTGTTCAACCTTTGCTTCATGTCCCTTCCCAAGTAACTAACACACAGCCTCTTTGAGATTTGATTTGCACACACACACACACACACACACACACACACACACAGACAGACACCTGGGAAAGGCTGGCACAGGTCTACTAGCTATGCCCCCATCTTCCCCAGACTATAAGGTAGTTACTACTGCCACCAGACACTCCTGCTTGCTACGTTAAGGCTCTTCCAAGGGTACCCAATATACAGAGTGAAATTAATATTAATACAAATGATAGTTTGATTAAGAGCAAGGCTATTAGGAGTGGCCCACACAATGCAACCAAATAAATATGCAAATACTCTCAAAACATAAATATCTGTGCAAAGATCAGCCACAATGAAAGGTTTAAATATACTTAATAATAAATAATACAAGAAGAAGACAATACTAAATATCTATTTGCAGTGACATCAGAGTTCAAAACCGCAGGAAATATTTAAAATAATATTGAAGGACAAATAAAGAAAAGCAATATCTAAACTAAGCTTCACTATATTTCTGACGGAATCTAAGAGAGTTAGAGAGAGGGTTAGTATTCACTACTTACTTAACAGATGATGTGGTGAATGGTCCTTCTTGTTGTCAGGTCCAAGACAGAATACAAAATGCTCTGTCTCACTAAGAGACCTCTCAAATAATATCTAAGATATTACTTCTGGGATAGCTTGTGGAATGACATCACTCCTGGTCATCTGACTTCTAGTTCCCATGCAAACCCCCTTTGTTAGAAGCTGGCAGAATATAGCACCTACCTATAAAAATATACACACTAGGGCTTTTGCTCAGATCTGTGCCAGGTAATGGAAGTCATAAAACAATTTCTTTCCTCCATGCTTCCAGAGTAGTAATTAGTTCAACCCAAATACAATACAGAATGCTCCCTAGTACAGACTTTGTGTCTCTGGCTGCAATGAAACCTGTGAGATACCATCTCTATGGCCCAGCCTGTAAAGTGTTTAATTTCAGATATAAGTTTGCTGGACTGAAGTTAGCATTCCAGTTTCCTCTACTAAAACATATACATTTAAACAGTTGCAAATTGCATCTTGTATAAATCAGTTTGATATTCACAAATGACATATAATTATTTACAGAGTTCCAGCTAGCTGTGCTGGCAGTACCTCCTATCATCACATTACTATAAAAATGTTATGATGCAAAATTATTGTGTAAAACATTGGGAACATTTGACAGAAAAAATGAATGCTGTAAAGCAAAGAAATAGATGGTGTATGAAAAATGTTGTTTATCAAGATTTCTTATGGAGGTTACAAATGAATAAGTTAGCCATCAAGGGAAATATGTGTTCTAAAACAGTTAATGAGAGAGTATGTATTGTGCAGAGTTAGAAACAACAGAATATGTTTTTTGTCATCTATATTATCTTATCGAAGTTTCAGAATATCAAATCTGATATGGTTGACACCGAATTCTGAAACATCAAAAGATACAAAAAAATGCCTAAAAACAAAAATAAATAAAAACTCACCTTTGGGGGGGTGCAAGACCCCCTGCACCCCCCACACCGCCTCTACTTAAATATACCAACTCCGAGACCACACTACATTGAACTAAATGTAAATCTCCCCTTACAGAGATTTCCATTTAAACCTTCAATGTTTTTTGCTTTCGCTAATCTGGTGCCGACAATATCAGCTTCGATATTGTCGGCCTTCCACAACATGAAGTTGACCCATTTTTTTGACATGTAAAAGGGTTAAAAATCTGTGGGAAAAGATAACAGAAAATAAAATAATTAAAGAATTGCAGGATTATAAACAAATAAATATGGACATGATTGAGTATGTTTTTATGGACAGCATAACAAAGAATATGTCAATAATGTGCATAAAAAAAATTGGTAAAATTTGGTCAAAGGTTAAACAAAGTTATGTTCAATGAAAAATGGATATTACCGAATGAAAATTAAGTGGTGAATATGGAGAAAAAGAGTAGACGTCTGTATGAATGTAAAATGATTTAGTAAGTAATGAATAAATATAGTATGATATAGTAATTGCTTTTGTAAATAGGTATATTGTAGACAGTTGTAAATAAAAATCACCTATTCTTTTCAACAGTTGTGTGATATTTTACCTCTTCTTTAGCTGCTATCAAATCAGGTAGATGGGGATTCAGATTAATGTCTCATGCAAAGAATGGCACACTCAGGAGTGTATTCATCGAGCATTTCATTTGAAATCATAAAATGAAAATTGTGTAGGGCAAAAATAAAACAGCATTATGATAAAAGAGTGCGAGCAACAACTTTGAATATGTACTGAAATCACTCTTTAGTAAAATTTATCTGCTTAATAAAATATAGTTTTCACACTTTAGACAAGTTTCATAAAAAACTGTAGAAAGCAAGGAGTTTAAACCATTTAAGTGAAACTACACCATAATTAAAACGTGCAACTGATTATCTAGCATATGTAATAAAAGCACACAATGTGTCCATGGATTGAAAATACATGGTCTAGAGTAGATTAACCCACTGAGTAAACACATTTCACATTTCCGGTAGTCTCTGCATGTCTATAGCCATTATCATAGTAAAGCACCATTCTACTGCAAATGACCTGCCACCTGATACTAATACCACAGATATGACAGTAGAAAACATAGTTGATCTTAAAGAATTACTTGCCATTTTGCAATGTCATCCTTATGATGGTATGCTTGGTGTACCAGCCTCCTCAGCCATACAGTTCATTCATATACCTATATAACTCTCCACCAAGTGCCTACATGGCATTATCTAATATGACTCTCCTTTCCCTGGCCAATGGTCCTGCCACTTCAATTATTTTCAATAACTTCCACTGTTGCCCCCTCACATCTGATTCTTGTATCATTTACTCAGGAAAATCTTTTTACTAAAGAAGAAGAACTTGATGTAAGTGGAGGGCTGATGATTTAAAAGATGCATTTATATATCAAGAAGTGCACATTATGTAGAGTGATCCATTATTAGTGGGATGTATGAATGAGGACTATGATCTGATGATTATTTAACTGTCAGTGTTGGTGCAGCTGTGCGTACAGGGAAGCACATGAAATACTTTACGGAATTATCAGGGATGATAGAAAAAAAAAGAGGGGAACTGAGCAGATGTGAGCAAGATTTAAGAGGAAGGAGTGATAGATTTATTCATAGGTAAGCACTAGGCAATCAGTCTGCAGAATATTTCAAGCCTAGCCAAAAAGCCCTATTCAAAAGTTTCCTCTAGACTCAATGAGGGCAAGACAATACTGACTGGGGTTGAATTTGAGGTTGCCCATCCAGTTCTGAAAGTTTACCTTCAAGGTGGCAGGAGTGCTACTCTACTTGACCTGTAGTGGAAGATTGTTGCAGAGGTGAGGGATACATTGGGATATGAATCTATCATACCAACCATCTTATTTGTCTGCTGATAACATTTTAGTTCCTTTAACTGAGTGTTAGAGGTACCATTAGTTCTGTGAAGGAACAGGAGGTCAAATAAGTTGAATCTTTCATGGCTTGAAAAGCTAGACAGAGATCTGCATAGAAGAGTTTGTAAGAAACTGAGTACAGGGAAGAGGTTGCCAGTCTGTCCTTTTAACTATGACATTTGAGGTCACTGATCTCTTCAGTTATGAATCTCAGTGGTCTGTCACGTTGTGTGATATGTTTAGATAAATACGTGCCAAAAGGTGCATTATATTCAAGAATGGGTCTGATAAGATATGAGTAAAGGAGACTTAAGACTTCTTTTTTATCTAGTGGAGATGCCTTTGTATTCTGAGCAACTGTGGATGTCATGATGATCAAATTATAAAGCTTCATCAAAAAGACTATATCAATCCCTTACAAAAGTATCTGATTGGAGGGTTACATTGCCTATATAGTAAGTAAAACTGCTTTATGCTACATTTTTTAATGCCTTAATGATCTGAATGACAGATGTCTACTGGCATGTAAAGATAAAGTAATCAATGAAATGTTGATTTGCAGAGATGCCTATTCTATGCTTTCAATACTTCACTGCTGGCATAGGTAACATGATGTAGGTAATGCAACTCAGTATTTGTTTTAATCATCAAGGATTCTTTGTGTGAAGAAATGTGGACTTGTCCAATACACCCTAATGACATTCAAAAGTTTAAATTAATGTGAATCTGTTAAAACATTTTATGCATTATTCACTTGTTTCTTTCATATCCTGAACT
>NC_056729.1:1907733947-1907878947 GCF_019279795.1 Protopterus annectens
CTCATAATGTTCAGATCAAAAGGATACCAGCATACTTAACTCAACTAAAAGACTATAAAGAATATATACTTTCAGAAGTAAAACATTTTTAGACATAAATAACACTCCTGAAGTCTCCATTGTTTATGTTTGGGATGCCTTAAAATCATATCTATATGGACAAAGTATCAGATGGTATAATAATAAAAGGAAATCTTGGGATAAGGAATTGTTAGATATTCAAAGTAAATTAGACTCTTATAAACATAATAATAAAGAAAATATTATGGACAAGAAAGTTATTGAAGAAATAAACAAACTAAATGAGAAATACAAAGAAATTTTAACTCAGAAAGTTAAAATAACTTTAGCGAAATACAAGTTTTTGTCTTATTCAATAAGCCCCAAATACTTACATAGACTTAAAAATAAAACAAAAAGGTTGAATAAACAAAACCATATCAAAGAAATCTTTTCTCTAAGGAAAAAGAAGAATGTTTCTAGTATACCAGAAATACTAGATGAATTTAGAAATCACTTTCACAAAATTAACCATAATAATATTAACATGGAACCTAAAGATAAAATAAAGGAGTTTATAACCACAAATATGAATAAAAAGCTTAATAAACAACAGATTAAACTATTGGACAAGAGTATTTCATATAGAGAAGTTATTACACAAATAAATAAGCTTAAATCAAGCAAAGCACCGGGTAATGATGGTATTATACCAGAGATATATAAAATCCTTTCTAAAAATACATATTCATTAATACATAAGGTTTTTATTTTGGCCCAAACTGAGTTAATAACCCCCCCATCTTGGCAATATACATTTATTTCGCCAATTTTAAAACCTAATAAAGATCCAACTAGATGTTCTTCATATCGGCCCATCTCATTACTTAATGTTGATTATAAAATGTTTATGAATATCTTTGCTGATAGATTGAAGACAATCATTCCTGGCATTATAGATATAGATCAGACAGGCTTCATTGTAAATAGAAATACTTTTGATAATATAAGAAGAACTTTAACATTAATAGATTTTGCAAATAGGAAAAATAAAGATTTAACACTTATTAATCTTGATATAAGTTCAGCATTTGATTCAGTAAGTTGGGACTATCTGTTTACCTTAATGAAGTGCACAAACTTCTCAGATGCATTTGTAAATCTAATTGAACATTTATACAAAGGAATGTTGGCTTATATTAAGGTAGGAACACATGTTTCACAAAAAATACCCATTCTTAAAGGTACAAAACAAGGATGTCCACTTTCTCCACTATTATTCACTTTAGTAATGGAGCCTTGGGCTAATTTGATCAGAAACAGTACTGACATAGAGGGTTTTGAAATAGATGAAAATACAACATCCAAAATTCAACTTTTTGCAGATGATGTTCTAATTACATCAGCAGGATCTAATTCTTCTATACAGTCTCTATTTGATAACATGATGAATTTTAAAAGTATTTCTGGTTTAATATTCAATGAAGAAAAAACTAAAATACTACCTATATATATATACGAAAAAATAGTCTCATTAGTGATTTTACTAAATATGTACCCAATTCAGGTCAGATAACTTATTTAGGTATAATACTATCTAAAGATATTAAATCTATTATATATAATAATTATAATACCTGTTTTCTTAATATACAAAATCTTTTTAATACCTGGAATAATATGTTTTTTACTATGGAGGAGAGACTTACAATTATTAAAATGATAATATTCCCCAAGATTTTATACTTAATACAATCAATAATACTTCCACCTACAAAAATAATTATCAAGAAACTGAACACACTAATGTTAAATTTCTTATGGGCACCTAATAGACCTAGGATTGCATTAAAGAAACATACTAATAGCTGGTCTCAAGGGGTATTTCTTTTCCAGACTTTAATTTATATACTATCTCTTCTATTGTAAAAGTTATTACTTTATTAATAGATCAGTCATATGTCACAAAATGGAAAGATTATTGGGAGCTAATTAGTATACACTTCATGAAAATCTCCTTAACACATAAAAATATGATTGTAAATAACTCCATGTTATGGTTACTAAAGGAATTTTGTACTTCACCTATAACACCTAAACATATGGTTTGTTACCCATTAAATATTATTATTAGTTATCGTAACTTTATATTCATGCACCCTAAGTATAGGGAATGGAATTTTATTGTATTTCCTATAATGTATACTCAGGGTATGCTTTTGTCATCTACTTCTGAAGGAACTCATTTAGCTATAGATAATGATCTAAAGTACTGGTATCAGTTGATATCTGATAATAAAGTTAAAAATCTAGATTTCTTAAAACAAGAATTTGATCTAAGAGAAACTTGCTGGTTAGAAGTTCAGACCTTTAGACAACATCTCATTAATAAAATAGATTTAATGTCTATAACTGTTAAAGAATCTATTCCAACACTGATTGATTACTTCATATTAAATTTACAACATAAAGTTTCTGATAAAGGTAAACTTTCATACATACATAAAGTTATCAGACAAGAAACTTTTTACAGTGTAGATTCATACTGGAATTATTTCACTTCTATTAATGGGGACCCACCAAATCAACAAGATAAACAATATATATTGGAATCTGCTTATAGAACTACGTCTTCCATTGTCTGGAGATTTTATACATGGAAATTTTTACATAGATCTTTTTATACACCTTTGATGATGAATAAAATAAATAATAAAGATAATCTATGTAAGAGATGTAATGTAGAAATTAATGCTGACTGGGCTCATATGTTTTATGACTGTATAAAATTGAAAGAATACTGGAAGTCAATTAATGAATTTTAACAGGCTCTTTTTACAGATAATTTCATTATTTCTAAATCTCTTATATTATTCAACACACCTGTACCTCAAAGTGTTAAAAAGGTTAAGCTTCCCTTGTTATGGTCTATTCTAGCAGTGGCTAGGAAAATAATAACTAGAAATTGGATTTCAGATACACCTCCTTCGTTCAATGAATTTAAAAATGTTATTAATATAGTGTGCCATATGGAAATAAACACAATTAGGACTAGAACAAATAGAAAAACATCTTATTTTATTGTATGGGATAATTTACAAAATTTGTTAAAAAAATTTTAATTTCAATAGCATGGTATTTTAGTTTAATTAATTGATCTGATTGTAGTGGATGTCTTTGTAAATACTTTAGCAATTTTGTTTAATATTATAATAATACCTATTTTTAATTACTTGTATAAAATTGTTATGATATTTCTCTTATATGTTAAAACAATAAACCTGTTTTGAAAAAAAAAAAAAGTTGCACCTGGCATCAAAATTTGGCAGTAATGTGCCTTTTCCTATGTTATGTAAAGAAATACCAGCATTTGCATTTGTGTCACCCTCCAGTATTGCTACCACATTTGAAGAAATTGAAAATGACATGCCAGAGAATGGGAAAGCACTATGTACATTCTTTAAAGAAACCTATATTTATGGTAAGCCACGTAGGTATGGCATGCATGGGAAAACATCAGAAAGGCATACCACCTACATTTGACAGCTCATTTTGTAATCAAAGTGATACATGCAGAATGGGTTACCCACGTAGTCAAAATGCCGTAGAGTGATGGCACAGGAGGCTACGTAGTTTAATGGGTTAAAAAACTTTATATTTGCTGGATGTCCTGCATGCCATATAACTCAAGCCAAACAATGTCGAAGACCTTAGAAGTAGGTATTTACTCTGTTTACCTTTTTCTCCTAAAAGAAAACACGTTATTGATAAGGAAGCTGCCTTTGAAAAACTGTTATGTAAAAGGAATGAATTTACACCAAGGGGATTTGTGAAATTGGTTGCACAGTTCTGTTCATTTTAGTTGGATGAATGCACGCACTTTGCTGTCTTTACACGCCATTTCTGTTTCACTGTTGGAATATGGGTCACAACATACACTTTGTTGATGAAGGTATTTAATTGATAATGTATGCTTTTGAAATACATGACATTTCATATGTAAATGTGCCCTACTGCATCTTAAAATGATACTGCATTGACGGATTACGGAAATAAGACTGCAGAATGCATCTAATATTTACGGTCAACATTTATGTTACATGGATGTTCTCGGGAAACACTATTATTGCACAAGATTGCTGGTCTTCGAAAAAGGATGAACAATTTATTCCACTACTTGATTTTCGACATTTGTACTGTACACTATGATTTTTTTTTACATTCTAAGTCAATCTTATGACCACTCAAACATTTCCTTTTCATCCAAATGAAGGTATACCGATTTAACAGCATGTGCAGAGTCCCACAGTAAGCAAATGAAGACTGATAATACAAAATACATGACTATGGTATGAAATGCTGAGCAATTTATTGCCCTAACCCTCTGCACTAAGTTTCCATCTAGAATTCAGCTGCATAAATTTTAGCAGTTTGGTTAAGCAATAACTGAAAGCAGAAGTGAATTTTGAATATCTGTAACGTAAGTCAGGAGGAAGTGAAAGGCTGATAAAAAGACACAAAAGAAATTAGATGTATGTGTGCACATGCATGTTCTCATGCATATGCACGCATGAGCATACAGACACAGACACTTACACATATACACTCACACACATCATGTCTCCCTGTGCTACTGTATAAAAACTTCTATTCATTTTCTATTATTTTTAAATGCATGAACATACCAGACGTACCCCCCCCCCCAAAAAAAATAAATAATAAATAATAAAATAAAAAATGTGGGACTCAGTTTTTATGAGGTTCTAATGTAAGCTATTTCAGTAGACGTGTTACTCTGCATCTAAAGTAAATACATCTTGTCCATGGGGACACCAAATAAAAAACACCTCTACTTTCTTTTTAACCTACGTTATTCTTGATAACATCACAATATCTACAAAATCTAACTGTCTGCTGGAATGCAAGGAAAGTCAAGATGCTTACAACCCTAGATCAGCTTCAATAGTATATCATATTCACTGTAATTTCAGAAGCTTGTAAAAACTGCTTTCATTATTGTGAATTTATGATTAAAATAATTCAAGAAAAAGCAGTACCCATTATTAATGTAAAAATGAAACTATTTGCAAAAATTAGAAATGAAAAAGGCCATGGAACTATGTAGTGTCCTCTTTGCATTGTTGCTTAACTCTTCTAACATAAAACTATAATGACCTTGGTAATTAATTTCTAGGAAGAGTACTGTTGCTCGTCCCGCTCTGACATAGATGACAAGCAGGCGAGGTAGTTTGTTTAGATGCTTTATTACATAGAAACACATCAGGATGGATATCAGCATCATAAAATATAAACAAACTGATTAAGAGATATACCTTACATACATACATGCTTACATCTCAACAGCTTACTACAAAATGACAGTCAGGCTCACACATACTCAGTATTTATATACTTGTGGAAGCCCTTGTATAGCTTCTTAAAGGTACATACACATTTATACAAACACAATGTTCATGTCCAAGTTGTCTCTATCTATTACATGGTCTGGAGATACAAACAGATTTGGTAACATAACAATCTGGACTGGATTTAGCAACAGGGATAGTCTTCGGTGAACAACTCATATCAGAAACTTCTGGATTTGCCAAAGAAATGGGAATATTCTCTGGAACTTCCTCTGGAACTGGAACACTGGACAACTCACTCTGAGGTAAACAATATTTCCCAAAAGCTATGTACTGTGGTATAGCATCAGATGTCGGCACCAAATGTTTCTGATTCCATCTAAACTCTGCTCCTTGTGATTCCACAATGTGCAGTCTCAGTTCTGGGTAAATATTTTTCACGACTTCAATCTTATCATAACCTTTGGATGTTGCATCCTTACCATTTCTCCTTCTTGTAATGGATTGAGTGGTTTGCTGGTCTTATTGTAGTAGGACTTCTGGGTTAAATGCTTCTTCAACAGATTGGTTTTCACTGACCTATTGTTCTTAACATATGGAACCAACAACTGACTACTGATTGGTAATGTGGTTCTGGTTTGTCTTGGCAGAAGTTTCTGAGCAGGTGAATCAAGATGTTTATCACAAGAAATGTTTCTGAGATGCAAGAGCTTCAGGAAAACATCACTGTTATCTTGTTTTGACTTCTCTAGTAACTGTTTTGCACTTTGATCTGCAGATACTCTGGGCTACTAATGACATGAGTAAAGTCCTATTCTTCGGCAAATCTTTTCAACTGTTGGCTAGTAAACTGCATACCATTGTCAGAAATAACTTTGTGTGGACTACCATGGACTGCAAAATGACACTTTGTCTTAGTGATGACAGTACTAGATGCTAGGTTAGGAAGTAGGTCAATCTTGAACAAATTGGAGTAAGAGTCTACTAACAGCAAATAACGTTGACCATTCCAGTCAATGATATCAATGGCTACTGTTGACCAAGGTAGCTCAGGAATATGGTTTAGCTGACATGGTTCCTTCTGTTGATGTGGCTTAGTACTATTATACATGGAACAAGATGAAGGTACTCTCTCAATGTCTTGTTACCAAGAAGGCCAAAATGCTAGTCCTCTTGCCCTTTATTTGGTAGAGTCAGTTCCTGAGTGACCAGGATGCAAGACAGCAATGTACTTTTGTTGCAACGACTTTGGAACAATTACTTTCAGACCATTCATAATGATACCATTGTCAGACAAAATCTCATCTCTGTATGGAAAATATGGTTGCACTTCTTGAGGTAAACCAGATTGCTTTGACGGCCATCCTTTTTGAATAAAGTGGTCTAGCATCTGTAAAACTCAATCTGTGGCTGTGTGATCTCTCAGTTCATCAAGATGTATGTAAGAAAAAGAAATCAACGTTCTCATTCTAATGCTGTTCAGTGGTGTTTCTAGAAGATCTGGATAATATATCAGAAAGATAAAAAAAGTTTTCCTTTCTTGTAGACAAGGGTAAAATTATACTTTTGCAATCTCACATCATGTTGCAATCTGGCTGGAGATGAATGCACAGGTTTCTCAAAATAGTGACTAGAAGTTGGTGGTCTGTTTTGATCTGGAGAGGTCTACAATAAATATAATCATGGAGCTTTGAACATTCAAACACAATTGCCAAAAGCTTTTTCTGATCTGAGCATACCACAATTCAGTTTGGGTAAGAGTTCTCGATGCATAAGCAACAGGTTGACACTCTTGTAGAATGAGTGCACCTAGATCAAATCTCGAAGCATCACATGAAAGAGTAACTGGATAGTAAACATCATAGTATCTGAGTGTTGGTAGACTAACAGTTCTCTGTTTCAGGATATCAAATGCTCTGTGGTGCTCTTCTAACCAAGACCAGGATACAGGTTTGCATGTTAGCTCTCTGATTGGTGTTGAAAGTTGGCTCAAGTCTGGAATGACCTTGTCTAGATAGTTAACCATGCCAAGAAAACATTGTAGGGCATGAACATTGTCTGGAGCTGGCATCTTGAGAATAGAATTGTTTAGAAGGGTCTGGTTGTAGGCCTGAACTGGCAAATAAATGACCAAATAAGTACTGTCTTGTAGCCTAAATTTGCATTTCTGTGGACTGAGCTCAAGATTCACCTGAAGTGCTCTTTCCAGAACTTTACTGAGGTTTCTATCATGCTCAGTTTCACCACTGCCTCCTACTAGTATGTCTTCTACTATAATAGCACAAGGATACCCAGAAAAAATTTGCTCCATTGAAAGTTGAAAGACTTCACTTGCAGAATTTATTCCAAATGGCATTCTCAAAAATCTGCACCTTCCAAACGGAGTACTGAAAGTAATTAGCAATGATAATTTCTTGTCAAGCTGAATTTGCCAAAATTAACTCTTTGCATCTAAAACAGAAAAAACAGTGGCTTTTGGCATCAGAACTGCGACTTCTTTGACTGTGCACATTGGATGATGAGGTATTTTTAGTACTTTGTTCAAATCTCGTTGATCAATACATATTCTGATGTCATCTGAGCTTTTCTTATGAGGTGCCACCATGGAAGATACCCATTCAGTTGGTTCATCTACTGGTCAAATCACAACTTTTCACACCATTTTATCTACTTCGGCTTTGACTCTGTCCTGCATAGCTATTGGAACTTTCTGGGCTGGCCTGAAAACTGGACTGACATCTGGGTCAAACTTCATAGAGTACACAACTGGAAGCTTCCATAGTTTATATTCAAAAAGATCAGAATAGGTAGAAAAAAAATATTGGGCGAAACTAGAGGAACATGATGGACTTTATTAAATGAAAGCAGTCCCATTTTTAAACTGTCTCTGAGCCTTAATAATGACTGGATGTGCCTTTTGACCACATAAAATAACATGTCATATCATCTCCCAGCAGATTAGCATGAAAGCACTACTGAGCCTTCAGTCTGAATTTCTTTACCACCATAAGCAACAAGCTTCACACACTTTGCCAAATCAAGTCTTTCACCATGAGACACTCTAGCAAATGTTTCTGCTGACATACCATTGTACTCGGAAGCTGTGTCAACTTTGAGTTCTGGGGGTTTTCCATTTATCCTAACAGTAGGAAATACCTCATTCTTTGCCCTTAAATCTACTGCATTATCTGTTTCATAAAGCACTGACACCATCAACATAAAGAGTACAGTTGCAACTTTCTAATCGATCAACTCATTTCTTGAAATGTTCCCTTTTAATAAAAGAATGTGGGTGTTTTGATTTAAAAAAACTCTTGAAATGATTCTACTTATTGCATTTGTGGCATTGCTGACCAAAAGCTAAACATTTTTCCCTTTTAGATTCATGATTTCCACCACAATGATGACAGTTGGCAATGAATCTGGATGGGGGTCCATGCTTTGAGTTTGCTGACTCACTCGTTAGCATCACTGAGACTGTGTGAACTCTGGAATGTGCTGGAAAGCTCTGGAGTTTACAGTGGGTACTGCAGGGCCACAGTTGCTACCATGTGCTTGAGCCTGTTACTTTTAACCACATACTACATACTATCAACATGACATCTGGAAATTACTGAAAGCATGCATCTTTCATTTGAAAGCATATTTGTCTGCTTTTCTGTGAGCTTGTATATCTGACAAATCTCAATGGCCTTATTCAAACTTAAATCACTGTTATTAAGCAAAATCTTTCTCACAGCATCATCTTTAATGCCACACACGTCTGTCTTTTATCAACTCATCCCTTAAATCACCAAATCTGCATGTTTTAGCCTTATTTCTCAAGTCAGCTGCAAAAGTTTCACCAGGCTTTTGATCCCTTGTATAAAATAAGTGCTTTTCCATATAAACATTTGTCTTGGGGTTACACATTTCTCTAAATTTACGGTTAAGCACTCAGGGTCCTCCCTAGATGCAGCTGGTATAATAATATGCTGGTTTCCCCCTCTCCTGCATAGATAGCAATTGCATACACAAATAAATGTTCTCTTTCAATGGCTTCTGACCTAGCTAAATTAAGTAGAATAAATGCCTTGGTACAGTCATCTTTGTCAGAAAATGCAGCCTGTATGAAATTGTTGTACTCTTGCTCAAACACTCTCCAGGTCTCTGCAGCATTATGGTCAAACACAAGTGTACTGGGTTTTTGAAATCTGTCTGCAATACCCACAAAGTATGCACAAACACACTGAAAATATGGCCTTTGTAATTATGTATGAGCAAACTGTTCTCACAGCACAGCTGGAAATAACATTCAAATGCACAATAAACTCTTCGAATTTTGCAAAATAACTTTACTGTGATAATGCACAAACATGAGAACACTTTATACACTTTTGACTTGGATATCTTTAATCAATATGAAAAATAAGTGCTTAGAGAAAATGCTGTCATTTCCTATTATTTTATTCGTTTTAAGCAATTTGGACTTTATTTCAAATATTTTCTGTAGTAATTTGAATATTTTTATCAATATCAGACATATTGGTTTATTCAAATATCATTTAGAGTGTTCTGTCTGCTTTGTTTCATATTTTGCAAATAAATAGTCTGAGCAAGTTTTAACATCTGAAATTTGTTTCTGACCTGTTTTGCAAATTATACATGCAGTAGGGATGATCCACTCCTGTACATTCCTCCAATACCAACCGGGTGCCTCCCTGACTTAATTTGAAGAAACTGGAGCTTTTTCTGGCAATGAATTGTTTTGGCCATGCTTCCTTTTGACACCATGCCCTTTAGACATGCCTCTTTTGACACCATGCCCTTTTTAGACATGCTACTTCTGACACCATGTTGCTCATCCCTCTCTAACATAGATGTCAAGCAGGTGGGGTAGTTCATTTAGATGTTTTATTATGTAGAAACACATCAGGATGGACAGCTGCATTATAAAATATAAACAAACTGATTAACAGAGAGACCTTACATATATACATGCTGACATCTCAACAGCATAGTACAAAATGACAGTCAGGCTTGCATATGCTCAGTATTTATACACATGTGCAAGCCTGTGGATAGCTTCTTAAAGGTACATACACATACATTGATCTACAGGTACCATAAAACTTGATGTTGTTTGTCAGATCTGCAGTTGCCAGAGTTAGTCTTGTAGAAAACATGCAATAATGCAGGCACTGATTTTAGGATAGAACTGTTAGATATGACCATCTGCCCATCTTCCCCACAGACTACATATAGAAAATGCTACATAGCAAAGTGTACAACTCTAAGGGGGGTGGGAGGTTGGCATAATGGTAAAGGTGTTTACCTTAAAGACACAATTTGCTGGGTTTGAGTCTCACACGGGGTAATTGGCTAGACTTAAAATGGCCCACAAGGGCTGTTATCCTAATACTAATCTATAAAACTAAGAACCTAAATGGTATAATACATATCAGCTATTGCCTTAGACCCACAATATATTGTAACAAGACCAGAGCATCCTTTAAAACAATTCTCCACATTCTTCATTAAGTGCATTTTGTTTTCTTTACACACAGGTTACCCACCCTTACTCTTCATGATAACAGAGAAAGTGAGTGAATGATGAAGTTACAGTAGTGTATTTTTCCTTGCTTATGTCATTCAAAGCCATTATCCCCGATCCTACCCTGAATCGCTAAACTAAATAAATAAAATCCTGGCTGTATCACTTGTTTTGGGTATTGTGCACCTTTACCTCTGTGCACAGATACAGCTGGTGTCCTGTCAGTATTTATAAAATGACCTGGAAGAGAAAACACTTTCCTGAACACTGGAGGCATGTCCTCTAATAATGATCCCAGTAAACATTAAGATCAGTTACATCTAGTGTTTATCTGACATTCATTTATTTGCAGATTATGGCCCTTTTTTCTAACAAAGCCATATCTCACTCATGGATCTGATAATGTATAATCCAAAAATGAACGCTGGCTATGCGAGTTCTTCTCTGGTACTGTTTCCATGATGGTTTCAGACAATCACTTATGTATTTTGACACATTCAGATTTAACATTTGGGACTCTGAGCCTACAGGTCTGGCAAGAATCAGATATATAAAAATTGTGGCTTAGCTCATACCCACCTTCTTAACTTGTCAGACTATGACCCATGGCTGAGTTTCACTTAGGGTCATGTTTGAATTGAGTTGTCTCCATATTACCTGTCAACTGGCCATCAAGATGAAGTACAAAAGTAAATGTATATAAAACTACTATAACATTTCTAAAATAAGTATAATTTTAATAAGCAAAAGAATTGAATGATTGCACACCAAGCAATCTCAAAACTAACTACACCAAGCTATCTAAAAACTAACTAGAATGACCTTTTTCTTTCCCAAGGCCCAAGTATTATAACTCACTTTTTATATAAATGTACAGCTTCATCACAGGATACATATCTCCTTGAAATCTCCTGATTCTAATGGCTACTCACCAAAAACACTGACATACTAAAGAAATACAATCCTAGCACAACTTAGAGGTAAAACCTGGAGTCACTGGAAATTCTGTTTTGAAATAAAGAACATCACTACTACTGAGAAACATTGCCAAAAATACACCAGGCCACACTAATCCACCTTCGTTTAATTCAACTACACTAATTTTTCAGTGCAGCCAAAAGAAATGTTGGAATTTGGTCACTCAAGCAACAGGATGTAACTCTTCAAAAGACACAACAGTAGAAAGTTACATCTCACTGTCTCCAGTTACCTATCAACTCAGGATTTCGTGACAAATTTCTCTAACTCCCAACAGTTCCAACTTTCTATCATCAATGGCACAGAACCATCTCAATGCTCTGCCAGGTCTAAAACAGAACACTCCCTTGACTCACCTCCTGCTAATTTTCATCAAGAAAAAAAAACAGACATTAAATCTATCTTATACATACCAATTGACAGACTAGTTTGAGTGGATGGCTTCTACCCATGCTTTATTTTATTATGTCATGAATATATCTTAGATCCCTTCAAACATTTTTACCTCTTCTGCCTCCGTGAAGGAACTATGCTGCCACAATGGAAAAAGCAATAGTCAGGCCTTTGCTGAGGTTCCCCATATGTTCCACTCTCAATGACTTTAAACAAATATCTATTCCACCTACCCTTGGTAGAATACTTGAAGAGCTAAATTATGAAACTGTGCTGAATATGCCTAGACATAACCGATTATATATCAGCCCTTTAACCCAGGTTCTGAACAGGGAGAAATGCCATGGCTGCTCTGTATATTCTTTCTGATGCTGTACTTGAAACAGTGAATAGAGGAGTGGTTGCTGGCTCCCTCTTCCTTGATCTAAAAAAAAAGACATTTGATTTAGTTGACCACATTCTCCTCCTAACCCTTCAAAAAGAAGTGGTCAGCTTTCAGGGTCTGCAATGTTTCATATCCTTACTAAACTGCAGATAATTCTAAATTCAGATATATCTTATTTACTTTGTTTCGGATTCTCTACATAATGGTCTCTGGTTCAATCTACTCTCCAGCCTTTTTCTCCCTGTTAATTAGCAAAGAACCAACTGATCCCTACACTCAAAAGTTATATTATATACAGATGATATGTTAATTTACAGAGCTAACTCATCCACACAAATGAAAAAAAAATGACTTAGAACATGAAATAGGATGCCTATCAAACTGCTCTCTCAACACAAAACATATCCTTAACTCAAAAAAAAAAAGAATGTTTTTGCAAACTAGATTAAGCTATCTAAAATTCCAGCAGAATGGATGATACAACTCAACACAGTTAAACAAAATGAAAAAGTAGACAGTTTCAAATACCTGAGAGCATGAGTCAGTGAGTCTCATCTTTCACTAGCATGTGCAAATGATGACAGGTAATATAAACAAACCGTATTGCTGATCTAAAAGGGAAAATCATATTTTTTTTATACTCAGAAGAAAGAGGAGCTATACAAAATATGCTCATACCACAGCTACTGACTCCCAATCATAGCACTCATCAAAAATTGTATAGATTACATAAAATAATGTCTGCACATTCATAAATCTCTCGCTCTCTAATATATATATATATATATATATATATATATATATATATATATATATATATATATATATATATATATATATATCCTGCAGCAGAACACCATTGCATATGTCAAAGGATGAAAATGTGAGGATATAATATGATAATATGTACAAGTATGTTAGTGATGCACTCAATAACAGGGAGAGTCTGTGATATATATATAGTAGATATCTCTGTAAATAATTGGTTTTGTTTTTAATATTTAATTTCTATATGTATTTTCATTGTTATACTGATATTTAATTGTTAATCCTTAATAAAAAAAAAAACTTTTTTGAAAAAAATAACAGAGAGATTGAAAGGTTATATATGCTTTTTAAATGATAATGCGAAAAATACAGTCCTGAAAATTCAGGAAAAGTTTGATTTATTCATAGTGAAATTAACATCTTAGGGGTATATCTTTAAACACTATAAGATAGTTGTTAACAGAAATAAGACTTTAGATAGAAGTTTCTGGAAATGTATTGAATCACTTGGAATGAAAGAGTTATTAGAGGAAAAACAAAGCTTGATATTACTATCTCTTGGTTTAACTCCCTGAAGTTGCATTAGAATGCTTTACATGGAAATACATGCACGGAACTTTAATTACATCTTATAAGATATCTAAGTTGAGTAAAACAGCAGTGTCAGAATGTTGGAGATATAATAGAATAAAATGAATTGGATTTATATATTTATTTATTGTGAGAAGGTTGTGATTTTTAGAAAGAAGTGAGTGCTGTTAAGGGAATATGGATAGATAACTGTGTTCTCACAAGAGCAGGAATCTTAACACGCTATTTTTCTAATTGTTGTAAGTTGCAGCCGGTATATAATGTTTTGGAGACTTCTTGCATTTGCTAGAAATGTTATTACTAGAAAATAGATATTAGATTTCTTGTTTAAATATTTAAAGTTTTTTTATGTTTAGCTGCTATTTTATCTATCAATCAAAAGGAAACAATAACATTGAAATATGTAAATAGTATTCTAATTATAGCTGCTGTGACAAATTGCAAATGTTAATTTCTAAATATGATGAAAATTGATGGTGAAGATATGAGTAATTTATTTTCTTACTGGACTGTAACTGTTGCATGCTATTAAGTATTATTTTTTCTTTCAGAAATTCTAAAATCAATAAAAATATTTTAAAAAGAACACCATTGCATCACCTTTTTTAAAGGAAAAAAAAACCTGTACAGCAGCATTGCATCACCCTTTTTTAAGTAAAATACTTGCCTATATAACTGATATCTGCAATGCTATTTAACTCTCTTGGTTACAACTGCATCTATGTAAACTCCTTTTCCTTATTTGATAGCAAGAGTATGACAAATATCCCTTACAGCCTCAGAAATCTGCATATATTAATCCCCATTCTTCAGCCCCCCCCCCCCCAAAAAAAATGAAATCAGCTCTGTACAACAGATTATGCTTTTTCAGTACTTGTTGGCATAATGGTTAAGATATTTGCCTTACAGACAAAGCATGCAGGGTTTGATTCTCCCATGGGTTAATTGGCTAGGCTGAAAATGGCCCTCAAGGGGAGTTAGCCTAGTATTACTCTATGAATCTATAAACCTGTAAAGCATGGCAGTCACTACCTAATAAATTAAGATGTCTTAGGTCCTTCCCTACATTCCACTTAAAAAAAAATCTTTGCAACTAGTTTAATTCAAATGTTTCTTCAACAGCAATGTGACACAGGGCTGGATTCCAAAAGGGTTGCTCTCAGTGTAAGTCTGCCCTGATTCTAAAAGACTTGCTCTCAGTTTAAGTGATTTTCTTCTGTATAAGGCCTATCTATTATTAGGCTTGCTATGGGGTCCAGATTCCATACACCTGCTCTCAGCCTGCTATCAGTGTAAGTGGTCATTTATACTGAGAGCAAATCCTTGCAGTCATGACCATGGGTTGTCTGTAAAACATGTTACATCTTGCATTTTCCACAAGTATGTATTTTCACAGGTGAGTGAAACCTAAGGAGTTATTCTCTATTCTAACAAGTCCGTAATACTCTACATAGTTTTTAGCCCTTCATTCCTTTCTTATTATTTATCATTTTTACGTTCCATTTCCTCTTATAATCTGCATCACATTAGCATTATTTTCTCAACACGTCCCTCCAAAATTGTTTTACCCATTTACAACATTTCAAGCTACTGTAAATAGTAACAGTAAATACTGTTAAAAAGTACCATGTATATTCATACATTAATTATATTCAAAAGTTAAAAAAACAATATGCTTATCCACATACTGATTTTTGCATTACAATTAGTATGAGCACCCTGTATCCCTGGACCTTTTACAATTATAAACAAATGCTAAGTATTCAGAACATTTTTCATTAAGTCTGGAGAGTTTATGTTCACTTCTAAGGCCTGCTGGCTATTCATTCCTCCATCATAATTCATGATTACTCAATAGGGATCTTTATCCCATCCATATGTAAACTTTGCACAGAAGAATTACATGAGATGAAACCTAAACAGGCTGTGCTAGGAGGGGAAGCAGATTGAGAAGGGTGAGAAATATGAAAATGGGAGAATAATTAAAAAAAATAAACATTAGATAAATGAACTGACTTTCTTATAGAAGTGCAAATCTCATGTCTCAGATGGGTATATGGTTGGAGTATTGAAATATAGAAAGATAAGGCAAGAGCAAATACAAAAAAAAAAAAAAAAACACAACAGAGCCACAACAGCTTGACTATGAAGGAAAATTTACTGATGCTTCCGGTACCTAAGCTATTGCCTTCAAGGAATAGTTTTACATCACCAGTCATTTTTAAACATGTGAAACAAAACCAATTAACACATAATCATTCAATTAAAGTTCTCCAAAGATTCCCTACCATTAAAATACTTAACAAACTATGCATACCAGTTTCCATAGTGTTTAACAGCAAGTGTAACATAGGAAAATAACAAAAAAAACATAAGTAGTGCAATGCAATTATCATATAAAATTATTATAAAGACTTCTTACACATTAAAATTGACTTCCAAGTTCATACCATGAGGTTGTGTAGTCCTGTAGTTCAAAATAAATCTAGTTTCCAAATGTAGTAAGTTATGTAAAAAAAATATTTTTTAAACAACATTGTGGTCTGCCTAATGTGCTAAAAAAGAAACTCTCAACCAAGCCAGTGTGCAATGAATGAAAATGCTGGGCAATGGGGCTGTCTAAATTTCCATTCCTTTATATCTCTTAAATGTTCCAAAATTCTTATCTTCACCATCCTCTTGGTTTGTCCCACATACCATTTTGAGGGGGGACAGCCACAACCTAAAATATATACTACCCCATGAGAGCAACAATCAAAATTTTGATTTTTGATTAAACACAATTTAATGCATAAGAAGTCTTAATAATAATTGTATATGATAATTGCATTGTACCACTTATGTTTTTTTGTTATTTTCCTATGTTACACTAGCTATTAAACACTATGGAAAGTGATATGCACAGTTTGTTAAGTATTTTAATGGTAGAGAATCTATGGAACACTTTAATTAAATGATTATGTGCTAATTGGTTTTGTTTCACATGTATAAAAATGACTGGTGATGTATAACTATTCCTTGAAGGCAATACCTGAGGTACCGGAAGCATCAGTAAATTTTCCTTCACAGTCAAGCTGTTGTGGCTCCATTGTGTTTTTTTCTAAATTTAGCTTTTTTGTGTTTGTGATAAAAATATACAATATTCTTATGACTATATTATATTCTTATAAAATAGAAATAACATATTCTTATAAAATAGATATAACAAGGAAAACATGAAAGACAATGGATGAGAAAAGGCAAACAATTTTGCAAATACAACTAGAACTGAAAAATTGCAGTACCCGAAAATGAAGATGGGAGGGTTTTTGCAGTGCTTTAGCCCAGAATAATGTAAAATGCCTATTGGGAAGACAATAAAAAGACAATTTGAAAAACTGGCAGTGAAGAGGAATATGCAGAGAGCATAGTTCAAATAAAACTACAATTTGATATTTTAGATTCTATGGTAGAGAATGCATGGAGAGTCATGGTATCAGATGCAAGAAAGAAAAATTATAATACAGTTTATAGTGGTGTGCTACCAATGCAAGTGTTATCGCTAAATGCAGTTATCTGAAAAGTGGCAAGTACTTCTTTTAGGAAAAAAAGATATATTAAATGAGGCATCGTATCTGTAATTTTATGAGGGAATAAACAATTGCAACATAAAGAAATGTTAACAATATGTTAGGAAATAAATTTTTATGGATGCAATGGGAATGTTAAAAATGGAGATTACTGTTCTGTTAAGTAACAGCGCTCACAGATCATATAGCAGTGAGGGCAAAATCTGGTGAGAATTTAAATAAGATAAAGAACTGGAAATAGTTTAAAATGTATTCTTCAATTCATAAAGAATTCCACGACAAGCACTCAGAGCTGTTGTTAAAAAGGGCTGTTTCCACAATCATGGGAAATGTGATTTGGGGCCATGTTATTTTCAATGAGGAAAAACATCATTTTTGGCTAATGTGCATGTCTCTTAGTTATGTGATGTTGCAACTTGTGAAAATCAATACTTTTCTGTAGTAATCATATCTGGTGACCCACACATCACATTGGCAGAGACACCTCCCTCAGTCATTCTAACACACACACACACACACACACACACACACACACACACACACACACACACACACACACACACCTACCATATGTGACTGTCTAGATAGATAGCCTCTCTCTTTTTCTCTCTTTCCCTCACACACACACACACACACACACACACACACACACACTTACACTCTCTCTCTCTGAAATCAAAGTAATTGATCTCCAGTTCTTAAACTTTCTTTTTCTTATCTCCTCTTTACAGTCTTAATTAACATCATACTCTCTTCTGCCTTTCTAATCCTATTTTACCACCATGTATTTAAAACTTTACTAAACATGTATTTTCCTCTCTCTGTTTAAACCATTATCTTGTGTGCATGTATGTGTGTGTGAGTTTGTTTATAACTGTAAAAAGTACAGAGACACAGGGTTCTCAGACTAATTGTAATGCAAAAACTGGTATGCTGCACACTTACACACGTACTCGCAGACACCTCCACCACTACCTGACAGGTAAACTCCCTGGCACTTAACTTTAACATGACCACGACTAGCCTGGCTAACGTTTACACATTTGAGTAGTTCTTTGAATTGCTCAGATGCAAAAACACCTTACTGCAGTCATTTCTATGGGGGAGAACATATGGTCAGTTAGCATAAGCTAGTCCCCAGAATGTCTCATTAGCATAAAACTCAGCTGAGGAACTGTCTCAGTGTTGTACAGACCATGTTGAATCATTGTTTTAGTTCTACCTGTGAATCAGTGTGGGAGCCTGCAAGTGGTAACTACCCATATTAAAGCTTAACATTGTATTGGCCCTTTCTAAATCTGGCCCATTAACTGGAATGTACAGTAAAAGTGAAGAAATGAAATGTGTACTTAGTTATGGAGAAGTCACTCTCATATGGGCACTTTCTGTAAAACATGAGAGGAGCATTATATCATTTTGAAATGTAAACAAAAAGGTTATTACTTAATTGTGCAAAAAAGTTCAGAAAATAAAATATAATAAAGAATTCAAGGATATATTTTGAGAGATAAAATTTGTACTTTGTGACATAATAGAACTATATATGAATTTGTATAAACCATTGATGAGAAAGGAAAAGACGTGTGTATTAATGTTTTAAATACATAGTGGTAAAATAGGATTAGAAAGGTAGAAGAGAGTATGATGTTAAGACTGTAGAGAGGCGATATGAAAAAGAAAGTTTAACAACTGGAGATCAGTTACTTTGAAAAGTTGGGATTATAATATTTTAAAGAAGAATGTGTGAGTAAAAATGGATAGAATACTAAATATGGCTTGATGACAGAGAGTGTCTGGAATACAAGGCAAGCAGGTACAATATGTTAATATTGATGGAGTGGGGCAGAAGAGAATTTGTTTAATAAAAAGGAAGTAGCAGAGAGGTAATTAAAAGAGTATAAAAAGAAGATAAATAATGCCTGTTGCAAGCAGGATGGGTAGGTTAAAAACAAAAAAAAATATTGAGCAACTGTAATAAGACTCATGTATATATTTTGAATAGGTTCATATGTTAGTGCTAGGCTAACTGCCCTTGCCATTTTAAGCCTAGCCAATTATCCCTTGTGAGACTCAAACCCTGCACCTTGTGTTTGCAAGGCAAACACCTTAACCATTAAGCCACCCCCCAACCCATATATAATGCATAGCAAATAATGCATAGCACTTTATTTTTACTATATTGTAATGTAATAGGTTAGTATGATGCTTGTATATAAATAAAGGAGAGTTAGTCTTTTTGATAAGTACCATGGGATGTTTTACATCCACTTTAGCTACAAGTAAGTCAGGAAGATGAAACCTTGGTATAATGTCTCATCTGAAGGATATCACACTCACCCCAACCCCATGATGCACTGTGATATCAATAAAAGAAAATTAATCCAAGTATCTGATGCATGGAAACAGAACTGTCATTCTTCTGATGTTTGTCAGTCAAATGGGAGTAGGCTTCTTGTTGAGTATCTGATGCTGACAAATATGCAGTAGATGAACATTTTTGTTGCTCATACATACACACACACACACACACACACACACACACACACACACACATATACACATGCACACATACACGCACACACATACACACACACACACACACGCACACACACAAACACACATGCATGCACACACACACACACACACACACACACACACACACACACACACACACACACACACACACACACACACACACACACACATGTATGGTGTGTGTGTGTGTGTGTGTGTGTGTGTGTGTGTGTGTGTGTGGGTGTGTGTGTGTGTGGGTGTGTGTGGGTGTGTGTGGGTGTGTGTGTGTGTGTGCATGCATGTGTGCATGCATGGTTTCTTAATGCAGGACTGGTGCACACATGGTTTCTTAATGCAGGAGTGGTACACACATAGTTTCTTAATGTAAGAGTGGTACACACATGGTTTCTTAATACAGGAGTAGTGCAGACATGGAGTGGTGCACACATGGTTTCTTAATGCAGGAGTGGTACACACTTGGTTTCTTAATGCAGGAGTGGTACACACTTGTATGAGTGCCAGTTTCAAATTCATACTGTTGCACAAGATGTGCGCTGTACCCACTAAAAGCTCTTCATAGGTTACGATTATGTAGGTTAAGGGCTAAAAATTCACCTGCCTTGATCTCTCAGCATGACCTCAGTCACCTTGTTATAGTCTGTGACACAGAGAACAAAAGTGTGGATAGTTAAGTGTGTAATTGTCCTAGACTGTAATTTGGAAGGAGGAGCACCCTAAAAGACATGATGACTATCATAGTAGGAAACTCGATGGTTTGTCAAATTATTTTCAGACACTTTGATGGAAATTTTTTAACAGGTTCATTCACATTTTAAAATTATATCAGAAAGTCCTAAAAAGGCACTGAAACAGATAGTAAATAAGAAATCACAGGTTTTCCACTTAGTTTAGGATGATAAGTTGTACCAAAGTTTCTATGATGAAGACAATGAACCAGAATCTTTTTTATATTTTTATTAGAATTTTTCATAACAGATCTATGCCCCATGCCATAAAGTCTTGCAGCAATGATAAACTACACAGAGGGGCTTTGAAATCCTACAATATACCAACACAAAGTTTTGTTTTACAGACACTCAATAATACACATTCACATGAGTAGGTGCATGCATGTACACAAACAAAACTTTATATTCACCTGCCATTAACATCTACCTGATTCAGCTGCATATCTAAGATAATAACAACATAATAACTAAGAAACTTTCCTGACATTCTGTTAATCTTATCCCATAACCATCTGTATCTGCCTGTCTGTAGTAATTTCCCAGCAGGTCCTAGGTTTCTCTTCCAAACACCAAATTAAATCATGTGCAGTGTTTGTGGTGTTTAATTCCAAGAATCAGCAATTTCCTTTCTCACACACAAAAAAAAAAAAAAAAGCAAAACGAAACATCAAAGAAGCCATCAAGTTGCTTATTAAATATTATTTAATTAAAACTAAAATGAATGTTAAGCATTTTCATCCCTCAACACAATGGGACTTCATCAGAACAATACTTAACGTTTGTAACTTCGTTATATAAGTTAAGACAGCACCCATAATCATACCACAATTAACCCTTAAATAACTTTAAAATTGTGATTATTTAAAATGTTTTAAATAACAATGAAAAATAGTACACACCCACCTCATAGCCAATATTGCAAACATGTTCACATAATAAATCAATTAAAATACTTACTATTGTAATATTATATACCGATTTAATTCGGTGAAAATACACAAAATATATCTATATGATTTTTCAAAAGTTAAAATTTTCAGTGTTAAAATTACTTCTAAGAGAGGCAAATTACTATGTAGGAAATATGGAAATGATACACACTTAAGATTTGACTACATCTTAATGCTACTGAGGATGACTGAAATGAAGAGAGATGATGATGCTGGAGATAATATTCTTGCTATAAATGAACTAATTATGATGTGCTGAAAAATGAGAGAAGATACAATGCGCAATGGCAATATATGAAGTAAATATCTAGTCATGGTGTACTATTTTAAATTGTCACCAATTAACCTTGATATAAAAATGCAACTTTTGTCATTTGTACATTTAATCTGATGAAGCACTGTTGTGTAATATCTTGTTAGTTTTAAAATATTGACGTTTATCTTCTGTCTTACTATGACATGTTTTTTATTTGTTTTTATAGTTTTATTTCTTTTTTACCTGGCTCAGGTTTATATGCTGCTCTTTGCTATTCTAAAAGAATATAGTCTAATAAGAATTTGCTTTTTTAACAGCAGTGCAATGTTCATCACTTAAAATATTGAAAAGGAGTATACCAATTGGGGGGGGAGGTTGATCTATTTGTAACAACTATTTCAGGCTCTTTAAAAGATTACAGCTATTAGGACAAGTATCTGTAAGAAGTAGAAATCTACAGATTTTTTACAGCAATCTGTAGTCTCAGTGCAAGCTAAATGAAAACTCCAGAATGGGGGGCAGGATTTGAGCTTGTTGAGCAGAATATTCTCGTCTAGGGCTGGTTGTGCTTTTGGAAAGAGGAGATGTGATAGAACGTTATTGAAGGTGGTAAGATCAGTGCAGAAAGAGACCAAGAAAATTATATTCTGTAACACAGGGGTTAGATTAAATCATTTTGGTTGCCAGTGATGATCATCTTAGGCAGGCTAGGTAACTTTCAGGGGAGTGAATAAAACATAAAATAGTTCTTTTATGGTTAATTACAAGAAGATTATATTTACCTCAGTCATACAGACTAGAAAAGGAATTCTGAAGATGACTTTGAAGGTTAATATGGTTGTCATTAGTTTGAAGAATTAACATATCATCTGCATACGGTATGAGGTCTAATGATTGAAAGTCTTCAGCAATGCTGTTTATGAATAAGAATAATTTGGTGAAATTGTTAGGAACTGAGGACTATATTTCATAAAACATAATATAGGTGCAGAGGATTTTAGTTTAGAAGTAAGAGAAGTGACAGAGAAATTATAGAAGAAGGTTGTGACAACATAAAACTAGAAAATATTTATGATAAGAGAAATTATAGAAAAAGGTTGTGACAACATAATAAAAATAGAAAGTATTTATAAGGCCTTTCTAATGTTGTATAAATGAAGTTTGGAACAGATGAAATTGTCATGGGACAACTTTATTGGTGAGAGAGTTGGGATTTAAGAAATAAGTAGGTAAGGTAGTAGTAGTAAGTGAACTTAAAGGGAATAGGCAGGAAAGGGTTAAGCAGGCTGGAAGGAGGAAGTGAGGTAAGTTGGGGAGTGGGTTCTGTAGGCTTTTGAGGTGGGATTTGTCTGTGGGAAGTCACGTTTGGTGTGATCTTGTTGGAAAATATATATATATATATATATATATATATATATATATATATATATATAAATAAATAATATATATAAAAGATATAGAAATAATGGGAGTTGTATGATGAATTGACAGTACAGTTGCAGTGTTTCAGTTCTAGGCTGTTGTTGTTTCTTGCTTTGCTTGGGCTGGAGGGTATAGGAGAGGGTTCGGTCATGCCTCTCAGCTGTACTGGGATTGTCTGTGTAAGGGCTATGATTAAAATTTACCCTGTTGTTGTGGGTTGGTTTGGGTCTGTGGTCAACTGTTATTATGACTTTGTACGGATTTCTTGCTGCAGGTGGCGTTTGCACTGTTCTGTGTTTGGGTAGTTTGTTTACCACTTATGGCCCGGGATTCATTGGTCATAGTGGCATTTTATGGGCTTTCTGTGGGCCATTAATGGCTGGCTGCACATGCACAGTATGCTGGCAGCCGTTATAAAAAACCCCCCATAATATATATATATATATATATATATATATATATATATATATATATATATAAATATATGTATATATGTATAATAAATAATACAAATATAAATAAATAAATAGCATTTGCAGAGCATATAATGGGTTTGTTTTTGTGTCCCTGGTGGTGTTAGTGTTATGTGCAGATAAGTGAGGCAGCACGGCATTTTAAGGGCTTTTTGCTGGTTGTGTATGCCTGCGCGCATGTACAGTAGTATGGAGGCATTTGTGTCTTAGTTATTAAAAATAAATAAATAAATAAATAAAATGCAGATTTTCAGCTGCCTTATATTTTTTTCTGAGTGGTGGTGGTTATGGGGAGTTCCAGAGTTGTGTCCCTGGTGTATTAGAAGTGCGTGGGTAAAAGGGAGGCCGCACGGTAGTTCGCGGGCCTTTTGCTCGCCGAGCATGACTGCATGCATGCGCAGAAATGCTGGAGGTGTACGTTTTTTAAAAAAAATAAAATAATCAAATAAAATAAGAAATACTGTAGTAGTCTAAGTTGATTGCTAGACAACATATAATGGGTGGCTGTGAGAATCGGCAGCTGATCCGGCTTAAAGGCCAGGTAGGCTGCACGAGGGATTGTGAATTAACAAAAAAAATGGGAAAACATTACAGGAACGCTAACGTAGTAAAAAAAAAAAAAAAAAAATTTATTATTATGACGAGGGCTATGTATGTCAGGAGTGGGAGGCATGCCTGGTAGGAAGCTGTGGATGTTGCTGTGGAGGTAGTACACAGAGTCCTGGGTTCAAGCCTTGTTAGGGAGGACTTTCGGGAACTCCTACACTGACATGGGATTACCAAGTGTTAAGTGGTGTGTGTGGTCTTTTTTTTCTTTCTTTTTCTTACTGTGTCTGTTTTTTACTTACAGTTGTCTGTGTTGCAGATAATGTATTGGAGATCACAGAAGAGGCACGGATGTTGAGGCAGAAATGGGTGAGCACAAGCAGAAGACTTGTTTCGGGAGATTCTGAACGAAGTTGTGACAACTAGCATGCAGGGTCCAAAGACTCAGAAAAGGCAGCAGATAGGGAACAGTACATGGGCAACCAGAGCCAAGAGATCAGGGCAGACAATGACAGTGGAGGAGAGGACAACTGAGGTTGAAACACCGGTGGCTTCACCTTCAGCCCCAACAGATAATCATTTCTTAGGCTCTTCTGGAGGGAAAGCTGAAGGACAGGTAGCGAAGAGTGATTGTTTGGGGATGGGTGGTAATATGCAAGTCAGGGTTAATGGAAGATCCAGGGTCTTCCAGGGTCTAGGTGTAAGCACTGCAGTTGATGCGGGTTTGCAGGCATTAGCGGGAGGTGATTTCAGTTTTGTTAGTGCCTCTTCATTGTTGTAGGAGGATATGAACCCTTGTCTAGATGAGGTATGGTCAGACTTTGGAACTCACCAGGGGATTGGTTGATGACACAAGTATTAAGGCAGGAGGGTGCATCAATCCTTTTAACTCCTCATATCTTGCTGGTGGTGAAAGAGATGATTTGGAATGGGGGAATTTGTAGATATTTATGAGTTAATTGATGTGGATGGGGTACAGCATTTGATGGAAGCTGAGACAGTGAATGGGAAGGACCTTTTGGCAGCATTGGTGGCATTACGTTGCAAGCGTGTGGGTAAGTTTCAGCAGAGGACATGGGATAATTGGGTCTTGGGCTTTATATATTATAGGGCAGCGTGGTTGGAGAGGGATAATACTTTGACCCTTTCGTTCCTAGCCTATTTTTTGATAATATGAGAGGCACAAAGGTAACGGCCAGGTAATACGTGGCTTTGGTATGATCAGAAGTTCTGTAAAAGGAAGGCAGTTGACAAGTCCATGCATTGGGAAGTTAGACACCCTGATATCTGGTTGTCCACCATAATGGACAGCTTTGGGTTGGGTAATAGATTGGGTAAGTCAGCAGAAGTGGGCATCGGGGTATGTCGGGCTTTTAATGCAGGGCGATGTTCTTGGACAGGTTGCAGATTCTCCCATGCTTGTTCAAAGTGTATGGCAGCACATTCAGTGATGCAATGTGCTAGGGGTGAGAGTCAGTTTGGGGGCTAGCTATCCTGCTTTCCAGGTCAGAGGGGATGGAGTGTGCCTCCCATGGGACTGCAAGGTGTATAGGGTAGGACCAGTTTTCATGGCCAAAGTGGAGGGTCCTTTTGGGGAATTAGTGGGCGCCCAGGAGACCCATTCACCTATTAAGGTCCAGATCCTGAGGGAGTTGCTGGTCCAGTATCTGCTGCCAGCAGTGGCTGGGGAATTGGTTGAGGGTTTTTCAAGGGGATTTTTGATTAAGTCTGCATTAGTGGGCGATGGTAAGGTGGTAAAAACTTTGAAGTCCATGCAGGGGAGGGAGGATTCCCTGAGAGCTTTGATTGAGAAGGAGTGCCAGGTGGGTAGATTGTTGGGCCCATTTGATTGTCCACCATTTACTCAATTTAAAGAGTCACCTCTGGATTTGGTTCCCAAGAAGAGTCCGGGTGAATTTTGCTTCATATATCATTTATCTTATCCTGAAGGCAATTCTGTTAGTGATTTCATCCCTGGGGAGGAAGTTAAAGTGACGTATGCATCATTGGACGATGGGGTCTGCATCATTAGAAGTTTTGAGGATCCCTGGCTAGTTAAAGTAGATATTGAGTTGGATTTTCACCTGTTGCTGGTTTGGGAGGAGGACTGGCCACTATTGGGCATGGTAGCTGGGGATAGCTTCTATTTTGATACAGCTATGCCAATGGGATGTGCAGTGGATTGTTCCACTTTTGAAAAGTTTAGTATGGCCTTGCATTGGATATGGCAACAGAGGGTGGAAGGGCCGAGAGCAGTACATTATCTAGATGATTTTTTGCTAGTGGGAGAGGGGACAGAGGGGGCACAGGTGGTGATGCATGACTTTGTGGAGATGTGGACATTTTTGGGAGTGCCATTGGCTAAACATAAGCTGGATGGCCCGGCGAAGGAGTTGGATTTCTTGGGATTGACTGTGGATGCATGTCAAGGTTTATTTTATTTGTTAGGGGAAAAGGTGGTTTGTCTACAGGAGAAAATCATGTGGGTGAGGTCCAAGAGTAAGATTAGTGTGAGAGATGTTATGGAGTTGTTCAGATTGAAGCATTTTGCTTGCAGAGCAGTGCATCCTGGATGTATGTTTTGCAGGTCACTGGCTTTTCTACTGAAAGGAGATAAGAGTAAGCACCATAGGGTAAGCGTTAGTAAGTTAGCACATGAGGATTTGGCTTCATGGTCACAGTTTCTACATCAGTTGAACAGGATCACATTTTGGCAGACTGACTGGGTAGGTCAAGGGGATTTACAGTTGTTTACAGATGCAGCTGGGTGTCTGGATATGGGATTGTTTTTTGCAGGGCAATGGTTTTCAGTACCATGGCTGCTACATTGGCCTGAAGACTGGAAATGAGAGGTTGCCTTTATGGTGCTTGTGCCCATTTGGGCTGTATCAGTGGTATGGCAGGATTATTTGAGGGATAGGAGGGGTGTTTAATTTGGACAATATTGTGGTGGTGAGAGTGTTGCAGGTTAAGACGGCTAAACTGTCTCGATTGTTTGTTCTTTGTAAGCTAGTATTGCAGAGTTTCTTGATTAACTTTGCTTTTATAGGGGTGCATGTGCCGGGGGTGGAGAATGAGATAGTTGACAGCCTGTCTCATTTTCAATTTTGCAGGTTTTGGCAGGTAGCTCCAACAGCAGCAAGGAATCCCATGGTGGTACCAGAGAAGATTTGGCAGATTGGGCAGCATTGATCAGCGGGTTGGTGCAGCAGTCGTGGGTGATATCTATCAGGAAAGTGTACGGTAGGGCATTGTATGATTTTGATAGTTTTTTGAGGCAATTACCGAAGAGGAGTGTATGTGGTCAGAAAATTTATTGCTGCGTTATTTAGCTATGTTGAGGATACAGTATAAAGCAGTAAGATTGGTGAGGGTGGTGTTGGCAGCAATTGGTGTATTTGCTCTGTCGGCCAAATTACAGGATTGGGCTAAGTCATGGACGGTTGGGTGAGTTTTGAAAGGTTGTGGTAGAGGGGAAGGCCCTTCTAGGGGTAGGAGATGGCCAGTGATTATGGGGATTTTAAGAATGCTGTTAAAGAGTTTAAGCAAGGGTATGTGGAAGCTATGAGGAATATGTAATGTGGGGCACGATAAGTGTATGGATGTACCGTGAAGCTTTTCATGTGTCAGAGTTACTGGGTTCATTGGTGTGGGAGGGTGTATTGATATTGCCAAGGGTGGTGTACATTAGGTTGAGGTCACTGTAAACTGATCAAGAAGGGAAAGGGACATCTATAGTTTTGGGGGAAGTTAGGTCAGTATGGATGTGTCCAGTGGTGTGGGGAAACAATTCTGTGCTACTGGAAAGGGTAGGGCACAAGGGCTAGTTTTTACATCAGTAGATGATAGAGCATTAACGGGGGAGCAGTTGAATTTAATCATGAGAATGGTCCTTCTTAGTGTGGGTTTAGAGGGGGACATGTTCTCTACTCATTCTTTCAGAATTGGTAGGGCATATGATTTAATGAAAGGGGACAGTTTGATTGAAGTTATTAAGAGGCTGGGGTGGTGGTCTTCTAAGGCATTTTTGACTTATAGTAAATAAGATTTGCTATATTTATTTTGTGGTTAATTTTTTCCCTTAGGGGACAGGATTGTCATTTTAGGCCATTCATTCTTATATTGGGTATCTAGGCGGGCTGTGGTTAGAAGCAATGGCATGGATTTGGGCTTGCAGCATTTTGGATTGAAGGTTACTTGGCATGGTATTAGAGGGTTGATGAAGAACCGGATACTTCACGTATTTATGGTGTTACGGAACCAGTGTGGCTTGCCCTGAATTTTGTTGATTCATTTAGCGGGGAATGATTTGGGCATGATTTTTAAGAAGCAGCTAGTTTATAATATTTGTGAAGATTTTTTTAGCTTTGAGGAAGCTTTATCTATCTGTTTGTCTGGTTTGGTTGGAGATTATTCCCAGGTTAGTTTGGAGGGAGGCAAAGAATTTTTCTGCAATCGAGAGGGCTCATAAGTATGTTAATTTTACGCTGGCAAAACAATTGAAGGGGATGGGGGTGCATAATATTCAGCACTCTGAGTTTGAGGATAGGGATCCCATGTGGTATATGGCAGATGGGGTTCACTTTAATGAATTTGGACTTGATTTGTTTAATTTAAATTTGGGGTTATTTTTGGAGGGTTTAGTAACTGGGGTTAGGGTGTGGGGGGAACATCCCTTTGGGGCTGGTGGGTGTAGAAGAGGGAAAGGCTTGCCCCTCTTTTGTCCCCCCTCTGGTGGATAATTGGTGGTAGGATTTTGAGGTGGTGGAAGTTGGATGGTGGAGGTTTTGGACTTGATGGTTTGGATTGGCGAAGATATGCTGAAGGTGACTGGGGAATGCTGCCTTGTTAGTGCAAGGATAAGTGAGCAAATGGGGGACACTGATTATCTAACGGTGAGTTGTTACACTGCCCTTATCTTTATTTATTTTATGCTTTCTTTACATGGAATTGAAGCTGTGTTGTGTGTAATAAAGTTTCATGCTTTATCATTTACTATGTTATACAATAAAGGTCATCAAAGTTCTTTGGGAGTCAGAGTGGTTTATTAAAGTAGAACATGACAAATGGTTTTCCAACACCTATCTATATTCACATTTATAAATTGGGGGATTGCAAGCTATATAGGCAGAGATTTTGCCTTTCCAAGACTTGAAAAATAAATATTAGAAATAATTTTAGGAATTATATGGAGTTCTAGAACAAGTTCTACAAAAAGGATTACTATGTTTTGAAAAGGAAGATAGCAGTTTCTTACTTATTAACCTGGTAGTTTAATTAGTATGAATCATTAATGTTGTACAAGAAAATGGAAACTAATGTGCATGCCATAAGTGAGATGCTATGGGAAAATATGTGGAAGTATGGGTAGAAATTAGTACTGGAAAAGGAAAACAACATGAAAATATGGAGATCGCTGGATAAGTACTGGCAAGAAAAAAATAAAATTTAGGAACAGGTAAAGATGTTGAAATAAAGAAAGCATGAAATATAGTTCTAGGTAAAGATGATGAAAAAAGGAAATTTATCCTTGACCAAGCAAATATTAACACTTGGTTCAATCAACTAGACCCTGGTATGAGTTAAATAATAATGCAACCAAGAGCCTGAGTGGAGAACCATTTATAACGTGTATATAATTTAAATATGCGTGCATTTACTGGATCTTAACTTTCTGTTACAGAGCCCTTTCAGAAAATACAGCCCTCTCAGTACATTATAAAGTAGCAAACTTGTTTACCAGTGATGCTAAAATAAACCTAGATAAAGGCATGCTTATTCTAACATTGGAATATGATATATGCTCAACCAAAACTGACCTTGCAACTGCCAAACACTGCACACCCATCTTATCAGGATTTGCATCTTTAAGACAAATATATCAGTGAGGGAAAATCACCCCTAAAATATGAAAAGGCCAATGGCCTGCCCACATTCTATACAGCTGCATTGTATATTTGTATAGTAGTTTGCAGACTGCTATATTTGGTCATTTTATAAACCTTGTTATGGCTCTGAAACTGAAAACTTTCACAATTGTTCTGTGTTCTTAACATGGATACATAACAGTATTACCTTAAAAGAAGTTCTGTGTCTATTATTGTCAGTGGCCTAAGAACGTAAAACTCATTGTCTTTAACATCTCAATCCATCCTTAAGCATGTTTGTCTTCAGGATAGTAGATTTCAGATTGATTTATTGAATAATTGAGAACTAGGGTAACTGACTGTTCCAAAAGGGTCCATTTCAGGTACTGTTTGGACAAGACAGCAGTAAAAAAAGATTAGCAGTATCATCACAATGAGAGAAAAATTGAATAACTTTAACAAAAAATATGGAATGTCACACTATCATGAAAAAAAAAACAAATAGTAGGCATAATTTAAACAAATATAATATACAAAGAGCAGAATCAGGAATAATCAAAGAAAAATATAAAGCTAGATTAAATTTAACCTAAAATG
This sequence comes from Protopterus annectens, assembly GCF_019279795.1. Lineage (NCBI taxonomy): Eukaryota > Metazoa > Chordata > Ceratodontiformes > Protopteridae > Protopterus > Protopterus annectens. The sequence goes on from NC_056729.1 coordinate 1,907,764,905, forward strand.
ATGAAGTTATTCCATCAAAGTGCAATAAACTGTGAACATTCTAAATTAAAATCAACAATACAGCTTTTGCAGGATTCCAGTTTCTTTATTATAATTAATTAATGTTTGATTGCCTTTTCTTATTATAATTATGTATTTATTTTTGGGGGAATGCATTTTGTCAAAGTATGTTCACTGCCCAAATGTACTCTTGAAGCAATAAATTCTATTGCAGCTTAAATCTCTCACTGAAGATACCCTTCTCATTCAAAATATTCAAAATGTGATCAGTATGTAAATTAACTGTCAATAAAGAGGAAGATGACTGGTTTTCTGATCATTGTCAATACATTATGTGTTTCAGACATGGGTGTCAAGAAATTCACCTAAAAGGTCTCATCTAAATTTTTAAAAAATGCAATATTGCTGCACTTTCCAAACAAATCCTCCAACTAGCATATAGTAAGGAAAAGACCCCACTCCAAAATAGAGACATTGTGAGAGACCTTGGATCAATGGTAGACAAGTCCCTCTCCTTTAACCATCATTTTTCAACATTAGTTAGGTAATCCTTCTATCTGGCACAGATGATCACATTGAATATTTAGTCTAGGTCCAAAGAAGTCATGAGACATCTATATTATACATTTCTCAGTCCCATTGTAGAATATAATGTCCCATTTTGGATGTACATTTCTGAACATATCAAGCAGTTAGAGACATCCCAAAAGTTTATGACAAAACAAGATAATATAGCTAAAGGACGTGTGATATCAAGAGACACTAGAGGCCTTGCCACTGTATTCAGTATCCTTCAGACTTCATAGAAGGTATCTGTGCCTTGCCTTCTGGGCCGTTAGGGATCCAGCAATCCAAGACCTCTAATATCTCTACAAATCAAACAGTTCTGAAGTCACTAAAACAATGACCCAAATCTGCTTCATTAAATAAACCAGTTGTGTTGGAGAGTCAGATTCATCACACAGCATGTATCCCTTTTCTGGAATAAACTTCATCAGCAGATCACACATTGTGATTCATTATTTTCCTTTAAGAAAGAAGTAGACATTTAGAAGGGTATTCATAATTTTTCATTAGCTATGACTGGCATTTTGCTCCTAGAAAAAGGAGATAAAATCTAAACATGGGTAATGGCAAGGCATAAATGCCCACATGGCCCAGCTGCCTTGTACATTCTATAATTCTAAGACTCTGAGAAACTCATTTGAAATTAAAGAGATACAAATGTTATATGCAACAAGTATTACATATGTGGAATATATATTAACAATCCAAGGCATTTAATCAAATCTTGAAAAAAAACAAAATGAAGTTTTTCCCACTAAAATCATGATTTTAACAAAGGATGTCAGGTTTAGTGACTTTGTCTTTTATTTCAGATGTCATCAGTACCAACACATCTGATAAATGAACATTTAAATAACTATAGCGTCATTACCTAACCCCTGCATCCTATGCTTAAAGGAAAACATCTTATAATATCAAATCTGAAAGTCTAATCATTTAAACGTATTTAAAATATGGTAGTAAAAATAGTACTTATGTATTATCGCAACCAAGGGCGCCCGCAGGCAGGTGCAAGGGGGTGCACTTGCACCCCCCTGGAACCGGCTGACCGAGAAATTCATTATATTTTAATTAAAAAAAAAAAGTATTTTAAAAGTATTTTAATTTTAAAATAAAGGTTTTTTTTTTAAGGGTGTTCCTCTTTAAGAACGCCCTTTGCGTCCCGTCCAGTCGCACAGACACACAAGACGAAAACAGGTCGCAAACACCTGTTTTATCTGTGCGACTGATGGTTTACGTCTTTGTCTTTCGCGCCTGCTGGGAATTTGAACTCCAGAGGACGTTCGGATTGCTGGGACGAAGTGAGAGGTAGGGTGTGACATTCCTAGTATTTCTTCACAGATGCATTTCTTTACACTAACGTCTCTGTTAGCGAAGACATCCAAATCATTCTTGATTAAATCCTTATTGCAGTATTGAAGCTAATTTGGTAAAAAAATATATATCTACAATAATTTGCAAGGTTTATATTGAGCGTTTGAGTCATATGTCTGCAAACTTAACTGTTTCTTCAGTATTACTGGTGCCTTTGAGAGATTTAAAGTTTTGGAATGGCTTCTGATCGAATTTCGTTGTTACTGATTAACTGTATATAGCAAAAACATGGCCTATATATGTAAGAATAGTCACAAACAGTTTGCATTTACTTCTGCTAACCTCAAGCCCTTCTTATTATAAAAAAATGCTTAATAAATTTAATAAGCCACTGTGTCTGTCCTCTTCTCAGAACAGTTTGCCAAGGGTGGATTTATCCCCAACTATCACCATGAAGTCATGTTCCCAGGAGGGCACTCAATCTCCACCTATTACTATAAGGTCATGTTCACAAGAGAGGCACACAATCCTCAGAAGGGGCATTCAATCCCCATCTAACACTCTAAGCTTATGTTCCCATGAGGTGCATTCAATCCTCTCTATAAAAAGACTAAATAAGTAGATAGTGAAAAAGGAATAGAGAATATAGTAGTAACAAAGGGTAGAACAACTTACAAATGTTCCACTGATTGTCTTTAGATGTATAATTACATCTCCAACAATGTACATCTGTAACTTAGCAGTCTGCATGCCACCCCGACAGTTACATACTCAAGTACTTTGACATTTAAATTCTGTTAAGTAATATTCTAGTGTACAAAGACCTTCAGCCTACAGTGCTGTCAGAGCTTTATCATTTCCAGACATAGCCTTTTTCTACAGTATTATCATGACTAAAAACTTCTTTCTCACGTTGCATAACTGAAAACTGCTGTACCCTTGGTGGATGGTCTCAAGTGCAGATAAGAAGTGTGACTTCAGACTCCTGTCCTGGACTCACTGTCCCTTATTATATCTCATGCTTGCTAACAGTAAAACTTGAATGTTATTTACTTTATTCTCTTCCTTCTCAGCAGTAACCAGATGACAACTAACTTATATTTTACTGTGGTAAAATGCAGACTGCATGAATTAGTGTGTGTTTGTATGTGTAGATTTGCCAAGAAAATATTCATAATTCCTATGGTTACACAATGCATTTTCTTTCTCATACAGCTTTGGTGGTTGTTTTAAGTAGCACTACAGTCAGAAAGCAAATTTTCTAGCTTGGAGAAGGTACTAGGTCCTGTTAGTGCATTATTAATTCTAATACATTTTTTAAGACTTCTCCAGTCCCTGTTTGAATTAACTTTGAATACCAAAGATACATCTGCTGATATGAAAATTGAGGTGGCAATAATCTTATCACATTCTTATTTTGTGTAATAAAATAAATGCCTTTCCAAAGTTCTTTGCTATTAGCAAGGCTCAGGCATCCTTTCTGCTTATAGTAACATTGGTACTGCAAAAATTAAGCCAACGTTACTACCCACAGAGTGGCTAAATACGTGACTCTGAATGATAAAAACATGACACTTAGGCAAGAACTTTAAATATAAATATATAATACACATAAAATATATCTATATATAGTTATATGTATATCTATATATGTATTGTTAATGTGTGTGCAGTTTCAGGCAGGTTATCAATTAGTTATTTTTTTAACAGGCATGATTCATAACCCTTTGAAGTTACTGTTAGTTGATTAGTGCTAGTGTCAAACCTTAGATCTGTCTGCGTTTTCAATTTGGGTATGTGATCATGGAGTTATCTTGTATAAGTAAATGGGTATGGGGCAAACCTCCACATCAGGAGGTGCTACTGTGTTTTTTATGTTGGAAATGTGCAGGTGCGTTTTCCTTTTGCAGTTGGTTAAGATTCACAGAAGTTTATTCAATTATATGTGTACTTGTGTAGTCAGTGTTGAGGCATTAATGAAATGAGTGAAACCATAATGGAACACTGGCTGTTAATAACACACACCTATGTGTGTGTGTGTGTGTGTGTGTGTCTGTGTATGTATGTACTGTATGCATGTATGTGTGTGTGTGTGTGTGTGTGTATATATATATATATATATATATATATATATATATATATATATATAAATGTGTGTGTGTGTGTGCTTCACACAAGGGGGCACCATACATGTGACATAAGAACCAGGGGTTACAGTAAGTATTTGAATTTACTGTTGATGGTCCATCTGAAAACATTATGCTCTGAAATGACAAGTTATATCTCACAAGGTAAGAGCCTAGGAAAAGGATTTGAAAGAATGCAATAAAACTGGTGACAGTAGATTGGAAGAGAAGTGCAGAAGTACTAGCGCTCCTAACACTTACATGCGTGCGTGCGCACACACGCACACACACACACACACACACACACACACACACACACACACACACACAGTGCCAGCCACAAAGGTACCATAGAAATGACAGCTGTAAGATATTTTGTAAGACTACAAATTCTGCTTCCAGCATACCAGGGCAGAACAAAAGTGTACATCTCTAAGATGTGTGCAACTGTCACCACATTGTGAGAAATACTGCTAAATATACTGTGTGAATTATAAAGACTACCTTAAAACCTTGCTGTAAATTAAGACACCTTGGGTATTGCTGGAGTTACTGGGTGGGGCAAAATGGGAATCCTGTCTCAGATGTCAATAAACTGAAATACACAATATACCGGATAGCAAAGGAGTTAAACAGGAATTGTAGTAAGTATACAATATACTGGATATCAAAGGAATTAAATAGGAACTGTAGTAAATACACAATATACTGGATATCAAAGGAATTAAATAGGAATTGTAGTTACCTGCAGAATGAGACAGAAGCAAACACAGCAGAGTTGAGGAATACAGGATTAAAGCAAAAGTAATACTGGTCCCTGTAGGGGGAGGATGGGATAATGTAAATAGCAGGTTTATTTTTAAGGTCCCCTAATATAACAGAAATATGAAAAGAATACATCATTTTAAAAATGCAAACCAAGGAGAGAGAAAGAGAGAGGAGTGTTGTAGCAGTGACATGAATATATGCAACATGAACTGTAACACCTTTGCTACAGAAACATTTAGAAGAAAATTAATATTTGATTATCCCCACTGATTAAGATTGAAACAATTAGCAATATAATTCACACAAAAGGATTATTTCCAGAGTGGTTATCTTATAAGAAGAACATTTCAGAACTAGGTATTGACGGTAATCCAGCCATCCCTCTTCTATACTCACTTTCTTTTAGTTCAGGGTCTTGCTGGACTGATCCTGGCAAACAGTGACTGCAAAGAAAAAGCCAGCCCATATGGGTGTCCAGTCCATCATATGCTGCTATTTCTTTGTGGTTCACAATTTATTTATTTATTTGATATCCAGATGAAAAGGCTAAGCCATAAGATAGCTTCCATGCATGATCAAGGCACTGCAGACATTGCACTTATATATTTTAACATGGTATGCCTTCAATTAAAAATGAATAAAAGAAATTGGGCAGCATATTTAAGCCACACATGTACTGTTGTATGCTTTAATAAAAATTAAGAAATGCTGCTGATGTGATTTTAAAATAAATATGAGATAAGTTTTGCAATCTCAGATCTGGTTCAGTAGAATCTCAGACTTGGCAAGTTGGTTGCTGGAGGAAAGACATAAGATGCAAAAGGGACTACAAAACTACATATATAAATATCTGCCTACATCACAGTGGGAGAGAAATAAGGAAGCGTTTAGTTGTCTGCCAGATTGTGTGATAATATTCATAACTGCTGTAAAATGGATGAAGAGAGATTAAAACCCATTTATAAGAGAGACTGCTACAGTTAGATGGGGAAGTAGCTAATAGACTCTGAATGATAGCTGTAGCAGAATGTGTAAGGAGATTACAGTCCATCTGTGTTTCATAAGGTTCCAACTTGCTCACCGAATATAATTTGTTGGAACCTCAGCCCAGTGGGGAAAAGACATTTTACAGCACAAAATACCCTGAATCCCCATTCGGTAGGGGTGTGGGGAGAATCTGCTTGTGACAAAAGGAGATAATGCCAGCACAGCTAGCTGGAATTTAGTAAATAATTATATGTCATTGCTGAATATTGAAATGGTTTATACAAGATGCTTGTGTTTGAAATGTATTAAAACTGTATGTCATGTGTATATCAAACTGCTTGTACAGACATGTGTTGAAAAGGAATTTGCAGAGTGCTGTGTTTGAAATGTAACCACAGTGTGCCCCACTGGAAAAGAACATAAATGTACCTCACTGTCTGTGTGATTAAGCATTCAGAGGTAACAATTACTGGGACATTAAAGACTGAATCTGCAAAAGTACAAAATGTTGTTAGGGAGCAGATTAAAACATTTTATAGTTATAGTGTGCATGGTATGTGAAACATGGGAGGGATGCTGGGGGATTATTAAAGGGAAGATAAACTGCAAACAGGGAAACAAGAAAAGAATGATATAGAGTGGGTGCATCTGGTCATTTTTCATAAAAGATGGTGATGGGTAAAGACACATATGATACAGCTGGAATGATTCAGGTTGTATAGCTGATCCAAACATTTCCCTGCATAGATGGATACAAAACCCTTTTGAAATTAAGTTAGATAACTCTATGAGGGTCATAAAGGTTTCAGCTAATCGCTGTAACAAAAAATAAGAGGAGCTGGGAAAATGACTTCAAGCATCTTGCACAAGTCTTTGTTAGACAAAATAAGGTCGTTCTCTTCCCAGGTTAGAGGAAGGAATGATTCTACTTCAAGAAAATGAGATTAAAAGGTCAACTGAAAATACAATCAAGTTAGCCTGATATCTACATTTGGATGTATATGTATATTTCTGAATATAGTTGGTTAATAAATAATGACATGCATTTCAGTTTCAGACTTCATATCATTCAGAAAATTCATTCTAACACAAATCCTTTTATTCTAGCAACTTTCAAATGTGTCCCTAGTTGTGGGCCTTTATCCCTAACATTATAACAGACTTTGTCCAGATTTCTTGTGTTAACAGATTGAGAGGTATGGTGTGTGTGCGTCTGTATGTATGTATAAGAAGGAGGAAGCATACCCTCACCTGTCCAGGTTTTTGGAGAATGTCCAGATTTTTGCCCCATATTCCTCCTAAAAAGCATTGAAGTTGCTAAATAATGACAGACATTTGTGTTTTAGATGTCATATCCTTTAGAAAAATGCATACTAACATAAATCCTGTTATTCTAGCAATGTTCTAAGTTCATGAGAGCAATATTTATAATCTGCTCCTATTTATTTTAGGCTTTGTCCAGATTTCTTGCACTTAGAGGTTGAGGTGTGTGTTAGAGAGAGTGAAATGTCCAAGAGTTAGCAGGTGGAATTTATTTTCAAGTTCATTTTCAAGGAATTGTGAGCTTCAAGGGAAGATAGTTTTACTGCTGCTCATGCTAAGCCTGCTTCAAATGTGCAACTGTTTTGTTTAGTAAATGGTGTCACTATTGTGGTATAGAAATTTTTAAAGCAGCACAGCAGGTAGCATACTTGCATCTTGATACAGAGAGCTATAGGTTCTACTCCCGCAACATGTAGATTTGTATTTTAAGGGGGTGTATGTCCTCCTTTGGATGAGATGCCTAATAACTATGAACTTGTTTTTAGCTTGCCACCCATTCCCTATTGCAATATACCAGCTTACCATTTTTTTTAATATAACTTAGGCAATTTATTCTTCAAGGGAAGCAGGCATTGAATTTGTAGATGAAACACTGAAATATGAAGTTGTTTTCTAGCAACAACTCCTTCACTGGTTTCAGATCTCAATGTGGAATTATTCAGATGAGTTTTACTTCTGCAAAGATTCTGCATATTAATTGATATTGGTTGATTGTACGACAGAAGTTTGAGTAGAGTGGCCCTTTATGGTTGAAATGTTCTGAATTGGGCAGGTTGTCATTATTGGTTCATATGATTTGCTTCATTGCTTAAAGGAAAAATGTTCAGAACTATAAATTTAAAACACACACTAACAAGTGGTGCTGTATTATACAAGGGATATAATTCAATTATTATATAGTATAATTAATACAGTCAGGAAGGTGAATCAAATAACTTTTGCATGGTTCTAAAAATGTGTGCAAAGAGCCTATGATTTGAAAACAGCCCAAAGGTAAACTTACCCTGCCACTGGCCAGATGCATTTTCTTTGAATGCAGGTTTCAATGTTGTTTCGGTGAATGTGGGTTTCCAAGGTAGAGAAGTTTTAATGCTAAGCCTCTTTTCATTCTAAGACTGTTGCTTTGTTTAGGTTTAGTAAATGTCTATCAGTGTTTGTGCTATATAATTTTAAATAAAAGTTGTAAATGAAATCCAAATATCTGTAATCATTGTATAAGTAAAGCATAAAACAGTATGCACACTGAAAGATTTGAACAGTGTATATGACAAATGGGGAAAAATAGCCAAGTAATGGGACACTGCAATGGCTGCGTGGGTGGGGGTGGGGCTGGGGGTAGGGCCATGTGGGCGGGGCAGCAGAGGGGGTGGGGCTGTGTGGGCAGGGCTTGGGTTTGCACCCCCCTGCAAAAAATCCTGCGGGCTCCCTTGATCGCAACCACACATTGTCAGCATTCACGGCATTCTCAGCATTTTCTTCTCAGTGAAATAATGTGCTGCTGAGAAATGCCGTGAATGTTGAAAATGCATGGTTGTGATAATGTAAATCATAGTCTCTTAAACTTTCTTGTATGCAACCAAGAAATCGTTCAAAGCGTGCTGTTATTTTTTCATGGTTGGATAATACTTTGTTAAGAAATCAATCAAGTCTTTTGCTTATGTTTAAAACTTGTTTGTTTTTTTACAAGATATTATCACAACCTTGTTTGTTTTTTTTTAGAAAGCATTATTACAACCACGTTTTGTAATGCTTTATTGATTGTCTGTTATGAGACAAGGAAGAGATATACTGTAATAAAAAGTATGGTGTGAGAGTGCTCTAGAGTTATTATGCTGAGCAGTAAACCAAGGCAGTGAGTGAAGAGAAAGTAGCTGAGAGATAGTATGCCATGATTAAAATATACGTGTAGTTTTCAGTGTTGGCAGTCATTGCCTTTTACTGCACATTCATTGCGGTAGCTGTAAGTATGCTTTCTCGCACACTTTCTCTCCACACGTTTAGCACGTTCATGTTCGGAAGCGTACTTACAGCTACCACATTGAATGTGTGATTGATATAATACGTAAGTACCATACAAATTATCTATATATGAACAATTCATAACTTTGCTGCTTTTAATTTTAACACACTCAAAATGTTTATGTTATTGAGCAACACTGGAGGTTGACAAGCCTTCAACCTTTGTTGTCATTTTAAATCTAAAAAATCCAACTTGTTTTGCCAGTCACTGCCAATTTCTTCAAGTGTCAGCTTGTCAATAGTAAAAAAATTGAAACATTTAAAAGTACAATTAACTGCATGCCTAATAAAAGGAACTGACCATATTTTTCTTATGGATACTATCATGATGCTGATAAATATATACCCTTAGGATCTTTTCCATCTTGCCCACATACAAATCAAGACAACTGGAGCACACAGATGAATAAACCACCACTGTAGTCTTGCAATCACAATATTTTCACCCTTTGGTACCATATGCAAAATATCCTTATTTCCTACATGGTCCACAACAATGTATGGACCTTGTGCACGGCAGCCACATTTTTAGCTATAACTAACCCAGTTGTGCTGTGGTGTTCCTTCTGTCTTATCAATGTTCTTATATTTCTCCTTCAGTCTTGTGGAGCTCTAAAAAAATTCTAGTTTGCTCCACTGTAACGGCACTAGGTATACCAAAAGCTTTAAATACATGCCAGCATCTGACAGTAATATCCCTTAACAATAAATAATCCATTGTGAAGTTTGTCATCAGAGCATGATTAAATGTATTGATATTTCTGACATTCAAATTTCCATTCATATCCACTTCACCTAACTGGTCATTTGTATTATCCCTCTTTTATAGGTTGATCAGTTTTATCACATCTTGTATCATAGCATTCAATAAATCCTCAGCCCACTCACTCAACATGTCTTTTATATAGCCTAATTAATTAAAAAAAGTTTCATCAGTAGTGATGCTTGATGCCCTGGCTAATTTTCTTTTTACAAGACTTACTTTTTTATAAAAAGGGGTGACAAGTTTTGTAATGTAAATATTAATTACTGAATGTAGGTTTTCAATTAATTTTTGTCTGAAAACACTTTTTGTTTAAATCCTTATATAAATAAACATCTAATAAGTTAATCCCTACAGCAGAAATAGAGTGTTTGTAACATAAAAACTTAGTAGTTTGGTTAATATAATAAATAAATTTATTAAATTCTTCTTCAGTCCTCTTCCACACAATATTTATTTATTTATTTTATTTTTACATTTGTTAATTGGGTTAGTCTGACTGGGCACAGAGAGCCCTTTTTCAGCCGACACTTGAGGAGAAAACCTCCAGTAAAGTAATTGAAAAATAAGAAAAAAACTAACAATAGAAAAAAAGAGAGAAATTTATAATCCGAATATATACAAGGCAAAAGTACAGTATTTTGAGAATGAAGTAGCAATATGTTTGAGAAATTTGATTAGCATTAAGTTATTTATAAGGGAATGTACCATTGCCTAAAAAAAAGAATTCAAAGGAACATCATGACATAGTACAACAAAGATGCATTTAATAGCATAGGTACTAACTGCAGAGAGAGTAATATATGTAGACAGAAAAATGTAAATAAGCATTTAATTTTTTGCTAAAAGGGCTATGAATTTTTTTTCCCAAAAATGTCAAAGCCACATTCACAAAAATGGGGGCTCAAACTATCCCCATTGCTAACTCATTGATCAGTTTAAAGTATCCACTTCAAAACAAATACAATTATTGGTGAGTACTATTTTCATAAAATATTCAATCAACTTCGTATCAGTACTAGACACCTTCTTGTAATCAGTACTACTTTGAAAAATCCATTTCATTCCTATTTTGTGTGATATTATGGTTTACTGTCAAAACCTGGAAATGTACTCAGTCAAGTGACGGAAGATCGAAACTAGACTTTCCAAGAGGCTAAACATTGAACCTTACGGTACTGAAGCTTGAATATCGATGACCGAACAGTACATGCAGGTCAACGGGCACATTGTCAAAATGGCGAATATCAAACTCTCGACATTATCATGGTTCAAGATAGGGGCTGAAAAATGTTTTCATTTTTGCTATTTCATTTCGATGATGTGATAACTTGATTGAGTGCATTTCCAGGTTTTGATAGAAAACCCATATTACCATGAATGCATTCTTAATATCTACAGTCACAAGTATAACATCAGCATTAAATTCAAAGAGTCTTTTAGTAAATGTTTGGAAAAGTCTTAAATAAAACAAATGTTGCCAAATATTCAGTTTTATATCCAATTGTCAAAACTATAGGTCTTAGTGTTGGATCATACAAATAAGAATGAATCTCTGATACACAAAAAATAGTAGGTATTCTGTATTTCTAACCTTCATAAAATAATACAAAATCATTGCTCATTTCAAAATTGATATGTAAATCCAAATCATTTGCATGATATGCCACATTAGTTTTATTTTTGGATGTGCGTGTATTGATCGCTGTTCATCAGAATGTTATTTATCCTACAAACATAGGCAACCCAATCCATAATCATCAACCCACCACCTTTATCTAGTTTCATAAACCTAATGTTTTTGCTCCTTTTAATTTCCATCCATCAATAAAACTCTTTCATTATTATTCAACTTGCAACTTATAATATCTTTTCTTCACCATGGAAGAATTTAAGTCTATAAGATCATTTTCAATGTCACACATGACAGATGAAGGGTGGGATTATAAATACTCTTTTTCTAACAAACCAAAGTAATGTTGCCTGTGTTAGGATTATTCTAAAATAAAATAGTAAAGTTCAAATTGTGAACAAATAACTTAAGATCTACTAATGTGTCCACTACATTAATTAAACCCCTTTTTGAATAATGAAACATGTTCAGAAGTAATTTCCATTTCGCTGAAATTATAAACTTTTAAATTATTGTGAACCTTAGGAAAAACTAAAAAAAAAAAATAAGAGGTGGAAAGATGCAAACTTGAGCTACTTGATGTAATTTGAGATTCTGAAGAAGTCTGTTATAGTTAGACGAAAGCCCTTAATCTGTTTGGGTTACAATAAATTAAGTTGTGCTCAAAGTACACACAGTAGCTCCAGTTTGCAAATTCCAGCTTTGAAATTACTGCTTTCCAAAATGGTCACAGTACTTATTTGATTGGAGTCTAATAATGATTCCTTGCATTCTTCTGCTGTTTTTTCATCTTCCAAGATGTATTCTCATAGTTCCTGCTGTTTGTTGTGATTAGGCTGATGTAACCACTATTCTTTTTTGCTAACCTGTGAAGGCCTGATATTAAAAAAGGTTGTTTTCTTTCTAAGTTGTTCAAATGCATGTTGTCATCACTGGAATAATCATAATTGTTTTGCACCTCTTTTCTTTGACTGTTATTCCAAAAGTAAACTTTTTTTTTTTAATTTTGTAGCCCAAATCATCCTTTGTTAATTGTTTATCTTTTGTAACTTTCAGTTATTTGTAATTATAGTTAATGTTAATGAACAATTCCTCAAAGGTCATCTTACATATTTGGAAATGCCAAGTCATTTATAATATGTTATTAACTGTTTTCTGTCCTTCTTTAATGCCACCACGTTCCTCTCATTATTCTTTGCTAATATTTTAATAATGGCAACACCTTGCAGGTCAAAAACTTCCACCCTCTACTCAAGACTAAACCCAAGTCAACAGCATCTGTTCTATTTGAATCAGATACAATTATTTAAATGCAGACCCTTGCAGTGCAACAATTATTTTTAATGAAAGTATTGATCGTAATCATGTTCCTAAAGGTCACAGGATAGGGTGCTTTCTAAATGGAATAAAGGGAGGCCCTCTATTGCAAAGTGATCTAATGAATTTTTTTTTACTTGAAAGCTACTGCTTATATGAAAATCTCAGTAAAGTCTGTTTTACAGAAGGGGTAATGTTTGGGATAAATACATGTCTCTCCAGCATGTCCTGTTTATATCACAGACAAGGTTTAACTCTTTAGAATAAGTAATTCTGGTACTGTTTGGTGTGCAGACATGCAGGAGATCCATCAGGGTGGGGTCTGACAATGCCATGTATTCAAGGCATAAATCTTACCTCAACAGCCTGTAGGAGACAGAATACAGGGATAGGGCCTTGAGGCTGTCTGTATAAGACCTCTGTGGACATTACAGTTATTGGATGTGCCTGGTTAGATACATAACAATGAAGGCATTGTACTTAATGAAAGGTCTGATGAATACTGAATACACTGAAACAATTACCTCCCTTGGAGCTAGATGCCATACCTTTGCTTATAAGTTGCACAGCACAGAAGAATTTCCTCAATACTGTAGACCCATGATTATCAAATGCTAGATTACTGTCTGTATCCCCCCAAGTCCCTGACCACTTGGTCAACTTTTAAGGTGTGTTGTCATTATGATAGTTAACAGGGGTGGATGACTTCAAAAGGATGCTGTATTTGCAGATGATATATATATATATATATATATATATATATATATATATATATATATATATATATATATTCATTTATTATATTAACTAACCTACTGAATATTTAACTTTTGTATTCTCTATTTCTGAGGTAGTGATTAAATTATTAGATATTTCTTTATATAAGGATTTAAAAAATAAGTGTTAGTCAAAATTTATTGCAAACCTACATTCAGTGAATCGTATTTACATTACAAAGGTCATCAACACTACTTACAAAAAAAAAAAACAAAACAAAAAAAAAAAAAAACATAAATAAGCCTTGTAAAAGGACAATTGACCAGGGCATCTAAGATCATTTCTCATGAAACATTGCTTTAATTAATTAGACTATATAAACGATATAACAGTTGAAAACAACCTCAAAAGAACCAGAAAATGTTGAAACATAATTTTATTACCAGTTGTTAAGTGCTTTCATTAAAAAACTTCATCAGAACAACTGCATACTAAAAAAACTCCAAATATATACCCCTACTACAAGTCACATGATATTATTAATTAATTCAACAGCAGTTAAAGACATACACTTCATATTATACATTTTTTACACTTGATTAAAAACTAAAACTCAAACTCCAGATATAATACATCCTGTTTAAATATGTAAGTATAAAAAATAAAAAAAACTAAATCACCTTATGCCATAATGCATAAGCTTTATTAGGGGGTAATGGAACAACTGTCATTTAATTAGGGTAGTTGTAGGCATTTAAAAATATTTGCCATCTCAACTCACACCTGTCTAAGTGTTCATCCATAATCCACCTTTGCATATCTTTTTTTAACTTGTTCAATAATCAGAAAGTTAAAACTATGGTTATTAAACCTATCCACGTGTCTATAAAGTGCATTAGTGGATTTTTTTTGTTCCTAATGTCTAAAATATGTTCATAAATGCACTTTTTAAAATGTCTACTAGTTTTTCCAACATAAAAAGCTGGACAGTGGTTATATTGTGCTAAATAGACCACATTAGATGTATTACATGAATAACACCCCCTCACATTATATTTCTTCTTTCTTATCTGAAAAGTATTCATACAATTTATATAGGATCATGTAGAACAACACCCATACTTTCTTGTACCAGAACAAGCTCTATTATCCGTACTCTGTGTTTTCCTTCCTAGTCTCGTCTTTAAAGATCTATCCTTCCTATATACCAGTATTGGCCTTGAACCCATTTTTTCCATCATATCACCATCTTCAGGAACACAGCCCTTTTTTTACAAATACTCTCAAATATTATTGAACTATCCAAATGAATAGTGATAAAACTGAGTGTATAGTTTTGATTCACATTTACTGAATCTCTACCTGCAATTTCTATTCTTTGTTGTCCCATAATAGGGACATAAAAAACATTGTCCCTCTTGGTTTTTACTTCTTGATACATCCTGTTCATTAAATCTTCATGGTAGCCTCTTCTTCTAAACATATCCACCACTTTATGGGATTCTACTAAAAAATGTTCTTTTTAGCCACACGTAACAGCTGTCCCTTGACCATAGCCTTCTTTTGGTGTCTAGGGTGCCAGCTGGAATAGTGTAAATAAGTGTTTGAAAAGGTAGGTTTACTATATATATATTAAAATAAAAACATTGATTATTATAATCTTTCCCTACCTCCACATCAAGAAAAGAAATGTTATCTACACAATGCTCAGAACAGAATTTTAAAAATCCTACAGTGTTATTTATTTTAATACATGAATTAACTGGTGATGGTGATATTAGGGTAATGAAACCTGATAAAGGATGAGGGGTGGTAGTGATGAATTTAGTGGATTATCAATTTAAAATGAATGCATTACTTTTCACTGAGAAATATAGTGAAGTTTCACGAAATGAAATCAATGCTGCATTTTGCAGGATTGATTTATTATTAGAAGACATGTTGCTACAGGGTGAAATTACTAAGAATGATTATGATTTTATGGTAAATGAAAAACCTACATTAGTTATATTCGGTATTCCGAAAATACATAAAGGTCTTGATAACCCTTCCTTTAGACCAATAGTTGATGGTTGTAGGTCAAAAACATACTATATTGCTCAGTGGATAGACAATCATGTCAAGAAGGGTATTTCTAATAATATTAATATTTTAAAGGATTCATGGCAATTTATAGAGAGGTTTAATGCTATCCCATATTGCAATATTGGAATTTTTATGACTATGGATGTTCACGACATTTTTTATGTAATACCACATGATGCAGGTTTATCATGGTTTGAAGAATGACTTTTCTCTACAGGTACAATGAGTAACACCCTGGTAAATGCTTGTGTAACTCTAATGGAGGTAGTTTTGAAAAATGTATATATTTTGAAGGACAAACATATAGACAGACCACTGGTATGGCAATGGGGGCTGCATGTGCCCCCAGTTTTGCAAATCATGTTATGGCCCAGTGGGAGGAAGAATACATCTTGCATAGTGAATTTTCCATTTGTTGGTCTTTATATGTCAGATGTTTGGATGATGTTTTCATCTATTGGATTAGTGCAGAAGAAAAATTAAAAGAGTTCTTGGTTTATGTAAATAACACCGTAGTTTTTTTTTAAATCTCTTTTGGGCATTGTGTAGATAAAATTTCTTTTCTTGATGTGAAGGTAGGGAAAGATTATAATAATCAATGTTTTTATTCTAATATATATATATATATATATATATATATATATATATATATATATAGAAAACCTACCTTTTCAAACACTTATTTACACTATTCCAGCTGGCACCCTAGACACCAAAAGAAGGCTGTGGTCAAGGGGCAGCTGGTACGTGTGGCTAAAATGGTTTCTAAAAAAGAACATTTTCAAGTAGAAGCCCATAAAGTGGTAGATATGTTTAGAAGAAGAGGCTACCCTGAAGATTTATTGAACAGGGTGTGTCAAGAAGTAAAAACCAAGAAGGGCAATGGGTTTTATGTACCTATTATGGGACAACAAAGAATAGAAATTGCAGGTAGAGATTCAGTAAATGTGAATCAAAACTATACACTCAGTTTTATCGCTGCTTTTAATTTGGATAGTTCAATAATATTTGAGAGTATTTGTAAAAAATTGGGCTGTGTTCCTGAAAGATGGTGATATGATGGCAAAAATGGGTCCAAGACCAATAGTGGTATATAGGAAGGATAGATCTTTAAAGATGAGGCTAGAAAGGAAAATACAGAGTACGGATAATAGAGCTTGTTTTGGTACAAAAAGGTGTGGGTGTTGTTCCACATGCTCCTATATAAATTCTATGAATACTTTTCAGATAAGAAAGAAGAAATATAATGTGAGGGGGTGTTATTTATGTAATACATCTAATGTGGTCTATTTAGCACAATTTAACCACTGACCAGCTTTTTATGTTAGAAAAACTAGTAGACATTTTAAGAAGCACATTTATGAACATATTCTAGACATTAGGAACAAAAAATCCACTAATGCACCTTATAAACATGTGGATAGGTTTAATAACCACAGTTTTAACTTTTTGATTATTGAACAAGTTAAAAAAAAGATATGCAAGGGTGGATTTTGGATGAACACTTAAACAGGTGTGAGTTGAGATGGCAAATATTTTTAAATGCCTACAACTACCCTGGGTTAAACGACAATTGTTCCATTACCCCCTATTAAAGCTTATGCATTATGGCATCAGGTGATTTAGTTTTTATTATTTTATACTTACATATTTAAAAAGAATATGTTCTATTTGGAGTTTGAGTATTAGTTTTTAATCAATTGTAAAAAATGTATAATATGAAGTGTATATGACTTTAACTGCTGTTGAATTAATAATATCATGTGACTTGTAGCAGGGGTATATATTTGGAGTTCTTTTAGTATGCACTTGTTGTTCTGATGAAGTTTTTTAATGAAAGTGCTTAACAGCTGGTAATAAAATTGTCATGAAACCACAAATACAAAATGAAAGAATCCCACAACAAATTCCAGGAATCACAACACCTCTAAATAGATGCAGAAATAGATGACCAAAATGTTTATGTTGACCAAAAAAGTAGTTTTATTCCAAAATAACACTTAACTTTCTCTTTTTTTTTTTTAACACAAACATCTTGTATAAATCACGAAACCACAAATACAAAATGAAAGAATCCCATAACAAATTCCAAACCCTTGGGCCGATAACCTAGTACCTACCTATGAACCTATGAACCAAAATGTTTACATTGACCAAAAAAGTAGTTTTATTCTAAAAGAACAGTTAACTTTCTCTAAAACTCTAACATCCATTTTATTACTAAAATAATCCTTTAAATGCAATTTACATACTAATTTGAACAAGTCCACTTTTATTTCGGGGACTCTAGATAACACAGAAGGAACTAATTTCAAGCCTTTGTTCTATACAGAAACTTCAGTTTCATTTAAAATATAATCAGATAAATTAACTATGTATGTCTCAACGACATGTAACTGATTCAATACCTCCAAATTATGTCCATTTACCCTGTTTGGAATGGGAACCATATCCCCGTCCTTTGTGGTTATCCGACCCATACCATGTGCATTTTTTATAATTGTTCCTGGGCCCATTGTAATTTTGAAAAGTCCTACGAAACTGTTCGCCATTTTGTGGATCAGGTAATGCTGGATATCCCTCTCTATAACATTCTTCTTCATCCATTGATGATACCGCACTCTCCCCCGACACATAGCTCTGATGCTGCGCAGGAAGAACTTCCTGTCCTCAGGCATATCTCACTTGCTGATGTCGCGGTTGTTGGTTGATTGTTAGAACAAAAGCCCACTTATGTTCATAATCCCATAGATCTCTTTGAAGTTTTTTCTTCTTCCTATCAGCTCTTTTTCGTAGGAAGACAAATGATCATTCATGTTAGTCAGAAAGGATTCCAAAACTGTATCTGAGGTTTCCTTAACAATATCCCCACATACTTGTTTGGTTTCTTCTACGAACTTAAATCTCTTAAGTGAGTCTCTCTCTACTAGTATTGTGACCCATTCTGTACTGCAATGATGGGCTGCCGCCACCTATCTGTCATGAAATGAACACTCCTGTTCATCTGAAAGATCAAAAGGGGTGGACGGACTCCTCAATGTTCGAAGACCCCTTGGTGTTATTTTAAGTTCCTGATATCTTTATAAACTCATCAGATTAAAATGAACTGCAGTCTCTTTATATAATAATTTTTCTATCATAGTAAACAGTTCTTGGACAGCCAGAACAGAAGATATATCTGCAGTCTTACCCACCATAGCAAATGGATTACCAGTACCATGAACTCTGGTCCCTTCCCATTTCTTTAATGTCTGAGGTGAAGTGATGGAAATATTATTAACTCCCGAGTTTAGATTTTCCATAGTCTCTGATTGTCTTTGAGCAAGCTGTAAACTCAAATTATTGCTCTGCTGCGATAAAGCCATCCCTGTTTCCATAAAAATATGGGGTAGAGACATATAAGATTTTCTGGACATATAATATCATGAAACCACTAATACAAAAATGAAAGAATCCCACAACAAATTCCAGGAATCACAGCACCTCTAAATAGATGCAGAAATTGGTGACCAAAATAGTTGACCAAAAAAGTAGTTTTTAATAAAATTGTGTTTCAACATTTTTCTGGTTCTTTGGAGATCGTTTTCAACTGTTGTTCTTAGTTTCTTCCTACCGGCGTGTATATAAAAGATATGTCGAGTGAGTGGGGCTAAGGATTTACTGAATGTTATGATACAAGTGATACAAGTGAGAGGGACTGATCATCCACCTATAAGAAAGACAATATAAATGACCAGTTAGGTGAAGTGGGTTTGAATGAAATTCTAATGTCA
Organism: Protopterus annectens; assembly: GCF_019279795.1. Classification (NCBI taxonomy): domain Eukaryota; kingdom Metazoa; phylum Chordata; order Ceratodontiformes; family Protopteridae; genus Protopterus; species Protopterus annectens. The sequence goes on from NC_056729.1 coordinate 1,907,784,297, forward strand.
GAAATATCTATAGATTGAGTCATGCTCTGGTGGCAAACTTCACAGTGGATTCCTCATGGTTAACGGATATGATTATCAAACATTAGTATATATTTAAAGCTTTTGATATACATACTACCACTATAGTGGCGCAACCTAGATTTTTAAGAGCTCCACCTGAGAACATTGGTAAGACCTTTCAGAAGGAACACAATGGCACCGTTGGGCTAGTTACAATGACTAAAACATGCAGCTGTTATGCACAATGCCATATGTTAAAGTGGACCATGTAGGACATAAGAATGTTTTGAGTAAGGTAGCAAAGGATGAAAGAAATTGTGATTGTAGGACTAAAATGGTGGTTTGTTTGGTGTTGTGCTCCAATTGTCCTGCTTTTTATGTGGGCAACATGGAAAATAACCTAACAGTACGTATCTATCAGCATCACTCTAGTATCCATATGAAGAATATGGTTAATGCCCTTTGCAGCCATGCAGACAGTTATATTGCTTTTAAATGTTTCAAGTTTTTGGTTATTGACAGGGTAATAACTAGTGAAAGGGGGACACTGGCAAAACAAGTTTGATTTTTTTAGATTTAAAATGGGAATAAAGACTGAATGCTTGTCAACCTCTTGTGTTATAAACATTATGAGTATTTTAAAGTTAAAAGCAGCAAAGTTATGAATTGACCATATACAAATAATTAATACTACCATATTTTAAATACTTTTAATTTAAATCAGTAGATGTTTGTATATGATATTATGAGGATTTTTTTTTAAGTATAGGATGCATGGGTCATGTGACATTTCTGTAGGTTTTTTTAAATATTCATTTTAGTGGATATTTTGGTTCTGATGAAGTCCAAAATGAAAGATGAAAGCACCAAACCTGATATCCTTTGTTTCAAGTGATTTTTGTAAGGACAACTGCATTTTGAGATTATTATTTAGTGTTTCCTGAAAAAGTAAGAGCAGTTGTCCATTTGGAACATCCTCCCCATAGGCTTTTACTGTTGATAATATTGGATATGGTTCGTGAATCAACTTCTTTCTAAATATAAACAATCTAGACAGATGATCAATAGCGCTGGGAGCAACAACATGAGAAACACTTTTTTTAATTTAAAAAATAATGATTAAACCACTGACAGTATGATTTAATCATGTGACAGAGTTAGCGATACTGTGAGTTGATGTTAGTTGGTTTGGCATTACATCAACTCTTTTGCAAGAGGGGCAGTCTGCTGCTTACAGTTTCGGGCAGTGAATGTCTCTCAGACTCGGTGTGCTCCGACTGGAAATCTTTGGCTTTAATTTATGGCTCTAACATGTTTTGCCATTTATCATTAGTGGCAGTCCAGTCTGATCTGAATTGACCATGAGCTATTGCATAGTGTATTTTCAAACTGTTACGGAAAAAAGCCTTGCAGTTACAGAGAATGTTGGTGCATTGGTGCATCACAAAGACTTCATCTGATTGGTATGCATTCACATAGCATAGCTGAAACTATACAAGGAAATATATAGGACCAGTATGTGGAATTCATGTCAACTGTGCCTTTTGTCCTGCTGTCAGAAGAGAGTTTATAAAAAAAAAAATCATACAATAATGAGCAAAGAATTGAATGAAACATGCTAAAAAGTATGGCATTGACAAGATGACTAGAACAGCCATGCAACTGGACTACCCTTTCTATGATGAAATCCATCTGTCATAAGGGCTGCTGTTCATATCAAACAAAGTGATTGCACCAAATCAGCTATTTAAAAATATTTATTTTATATCTGTTCACCAGGAAAGTCTGACTGGGTATGAGCCCGTTTTCAGTGGAGCCCTATGGAGAAAAGCTCCATAGTATAATTTAAACAGATTTACAGATCAACATTGGTTACAAAGAATAAGACAATCACACATGAGTACAAATTGTGGATACAATAAAATAATAAAATAAGCAAATATAAAGCAAGCAATAAAGCTGAACATACATTATATAGACGACAGAAGAGAGTTCCTAATATGTATGTTACATAATAAGGCATGGAAAATGTATTACAGAATAAGTAATAAGTTGTAAAAGTTATATACACTTTATGGCAAGAGACTTAGGCAGCAAATTTCAGTCATACCCCCGGATTCTCAAAAGCTTGCATGCCATGCAAGATCGGTGCAGGAGCTCAAACAGGCAATATGTCTGCTGTGCGATCCAGAAACAGCCTGCAGGGGTGTGCACAAGTGCACCTGCACTAATCATGCACGGACTAAGCCCTGGTATGCAAATCACCCCATTTGCAGGAGAAATCTATGCAAATGAGGTGGTTTTGCAGTCCAGGAAGCCTGCAACAGTCCGTGCAAGACTAGTGCTATCTGCAGAAATGTACTCGGTTAGTAACCGAGTACATTTCTGCAAAATCCAAAACGGAGCTGTGACAGCCCCAAATAAAGGCTGCATATCATATACTAAGCATGCCAATGGCCAATTATAAGGCCATTGGCATTGCAAACAAAAATAAATTTACAAAAATCAACTTTTATTTTTTTTTTAGCCAATCTCGGCTGTTTAAGTGCAGGGCAGTGGCGCGCAAATGGGATCGATGGGAAAGTAATAAAATAAACCTAAAATAAGCAGTCTAACTAAAACCACTATTCTGCCATGCAAGTCAATGGCAGGCAGAAGACAACCTGGCCAGTGAGTAGTGGTCGCTAAGGGGGGAGGCTCAGTGTGAGACATGTAACTATGCATTAACAGACAATCCTATGCAAATGAGGGGAAGGATAGTGAATCCTAGTTTTCCCCAGCATGTGATTCAGGTCCCAACAATGTTAGAGCAGGAATAGCTTGCTGCAAGCCTAGGAGTTAGGTGACATCATGGGGGTGTGTGTCAGGCATACTGTAAGTGGATTGGAGCCCTGTGGCTCGAGTTTGCTAGGGGGTGTGTCTAAACCTGCTTAGCACTCTTTACAAAGCCTAAGCAGGTGTGAGCGCCGTGCACCGGATTTTACAGGAAGAAAAAAGAAGTTAAACCAGGAAATAACAGCAGTGTACACATTTGAGAACTCTGTGTGGTGTACACATGGGCTTAAACATGAGGGCAATGGGAAGTGAAACCAGCAGTAGGAATGTAATCAAGGAGAACTAGCTTAGCTGGCAGGTGAAATGTATCAAAATCAGCCAATTGCACTGGCAGCAGACCAGCCCAGCCCAGAACACTACTATAAACTAAGCAAACACCTTCCCATCTGGTTTTTCCCACACTCTACAATACCAGTGTGTACAAGTGGGGAAATTGTAACAAACAAACCTACAAAATGAGAAGGGCTGCAGCAGGTAACATAGAACAACATGTGCAAGAGGCTGAGGGTGGTGAGGATGTGAATGCTGCTGATCAACCCACAGTGAGGAGACAGAGAAGAGTGTACATACCCAGGGTAACCTACTAGTTGCTACATGAGCTGGAAATAGCGGAGTGCTATAGGAAGACAGAGAGCTCCTACAGCAAATTGTTGAACTGTAGCGGCCACTCCTGACAACCAAACTGACCGAGAGGAACCCATCCCAGTGGATACCAAAGTATGTGTAGGCCTAGGAATACTAGCCACAGGTACCTCCCAAAGCTCAACTGGGGATATCATGGGGATCTCACAGGCATCAGAATCCAGAGTATTCCATCAGTTTCTGGATGCTGTGTCAGCATATGCCAGTGAGCACGTATATTTCCTCAACACCTGTGAGGTGTTGACCTGCAATATGTGTCTCTTCCACCAAATAGCAGAATACCCTGAGGTCATGGGTGCTATAGACTGCATGCACATATGCATCAAAGTACCACCCGGTGATCAGGGTAGGGTCTATATCAACCACAGGGGCATCTCCTCCATCAACTGCCTGGTCGTATGTGATGCCCAGGGCATTATAATGAATGTGCGTGCTGGCTACCTGGGAAGCTATGACGATTTCCGCATATGGTATCTGACACAGCTCTACCAAAGATTTGCAAGTGGGGACATCCCCTATGGTCACCTAGTGGGGGATGCTGGTTACACACTGGAGCCATGGCTGATGACACCCATCAGAAATGCACACACTCCTGAACAAGAATGCCATAATGAGGCACACACACAGACCAGACTTATAATAGAGCATGTGTTTGGGATGCTCAGTTCATGGTTCTGGTATCTGGACACATCCAGTGGAGTCTTTCAGTACTCACCAGCTACATATACCAAAATTGTTATTGTATGAGCTATGCTACACAATATGATTCTGTGGAAACAGCTGCAGCAGGAACAGCATGGGGCAGGGCCACACAGCCCCCCACCAATACCAAGGCCTGCACAGGCACAGAGTGACTCAGAGGAGGAAAACTTGAGCCTGCCCCAGTAGGCAGATGGAGGCATGCCTGATATGCTGAGGCTGCAGCAAAGAGACAATGCATAGCACATACACTGACACAGTAGGGACCTAGGGAGTGACACCTCTCTCTCTGACTTGCATATACAGTAAAAGGGATGCCAAACATGACACTACCTGTGCTCAACCATGTATAGGGAGTGTACTATGTGCATCCAACATAGGCAGCCCTCCAGCACGATCCGTAAGTCTGGCACATCCTCAGGGTAAGTCAATCGATCTACCAATTGCCAAATGGAGTAGAATGTGCTGTTACCTGTATCTGTGTTATGGATGTGAGCTTGCAAGGGAATTGGGTGGTTGAATGTTATGGCAGCAGACAGTAGACACCCATAGTGGAACCATGACATATGTAACACATACTGGAGTCACAATAGTAGCCAGTACTAGACGGGGTGACAACACCCACTGCAGAAAATGTGCTGAGCGACAGGTGTGTCCATATGACCCTCACATGCCAGTCAGGGTGATTCACATACCCAACAACAGTCTCAGCCAGCAGGACAGGTGTAGACAAACCCAGACAGAGCCTGTGCCATGGCCCCTGAATGATGGCTATGGTTAACCTCCCCCAGGCCTACACAGACAGACTACAGCAGGGCAGGCAGTGGGATGTTAGTTCTGAAGGGTAGGAAGTCAGACAATAATATGAAGGGCAACCAAAGCCACAATCTGTAGTACACTGATATGCCTCGTCAGCATGATAGTTAACAATACAGAATGAAATGGAGTACCTGACAAACCAGTACAGTCATAGCAAATGTGTTCAAGTGACTTGTGTGTCCCCCACATCCTACATAGTAATGTAGTAACAGTCAGGTGTGCCCCCCAATCCTGTGTGGAACTGTAGAAATATACAGGTGTGCCCCCTATGTAGTAATGTAATAACAGTCAGGTGTGCCCCCCATCCTGTGTAGAAATGTAGAAATAGTCAGATGAGCCCCCCCACCCTACATAGTAATGTAATAACAGTCAGGTGTGCCCCATCTACCCTGTGAAGAAATGTAGAAATAGTCAGGTGAGCCCCCCACCCTACGTAGGAATGCAATAAGTCAGGTGTGCCCCCCCAACCCTGTGTAGGAATGTAGAAATAGAGAGGTGTGCACCCCCCCATGTTATAATGTAATAACAGTCAGGTGTGCCCCTCCATCCTATGTAGAAATGTAGAAATAGTCAGGTGAGCCCCCCCCATCCTATGTAGTAATGTAATAACAGTTAGGTGTGCCTCCAACCCTGTGATGAAATATAGAAATAGAGATGTGCCCCCCTATGTAGTAATGTAATAACAGTCAGATGTGCCCCCCATCCTGTATAGAAATGCCAGGTGAGCCCCCCACTCTACGTAGTAATGTAATAACAGGCAGGTGTGCCCCCCAACCCTGTGTAGAAACATAGAAATAGTCAGGTGAGCCCCCCCCCACCCTATGTAGGAATGTAATAACAGTCAGGTGTGTCCCCACAACCCTGTGTAGAAATGTAGAAATAGTCAGGTGAGCTCCTCGACCTTACGTGGGAATGTCATAACAGTCTGGTGTGCCCCCCAACCCTGTGTAGAAATGTAGAAATAGACAGGTGTGCCCCCCATGTAGTAATGTAATAACAGTCAGGTGTGCCCCCCCCTCCTGTGTAGAAATGTAGAAATAGTTGGCTGAGCCCCTCCATCCTATGTAGAAATGTAAAAACAGTCAATGCCAAACGCTTGCTGGATTCCCTGCAGAAACAATATGCCACCTGTCGGTGTACAACACCAAGGTCAGCACTGTAGTACAAACTACCTGGACTCAATCCACACATTAAATACAGAAGGCCATACTGGGCATGCTCACACACTTAGGGAAATGAAGGCAATGTCAGTCAACAACATACTTAAAGGTCATACTGGGTATGCTCACACACATGTCTGCAAACACCAGTGGACCAGACATATCTGGCAGTTGCAATTGTTAGTGCAGACACTCGTCAGTATGCAGCATGCATGCCTTGCACACACAGTGGATAGGAATACAGACATATATGTAAGGACAGTGCACTATAATAAGCCAAAGGTGCACATGCGTAGATGTGTGGAAGAGGGTGACTGTAACAAGGAGCCATCCAGGCCTGTCCCACCCAGCACACATCAAAAGGGCCCCAAACACATGAGGTTCAGATGTCACTCACTGCAAATACTAGCCACCAGTATCTGTCAGCATTACAGACTATTGGTGCAAGTGCCAGCTGTGAAACATGACTATACAAGGAAGTAGTCATCTAGCAGCTGTATACACGTACCTGTGAAACATGACCTTGTGTGTGCCTGCATGTGACGTGTCAACCTCTAGGTGAATGGGTTATGGCCCATGCACACACACTAAACTACCCATAGCCCTACTATGACAAGCCTGCTGAGGTCATCCAATGTGAAATACACCCTTGGGAGAGTTGTAGTCCAGTAATCTCTATGGTGTGTACCATACTTTCATATTGTGGTAGTGTGATAAAATAGTTATGTAGGAGTTCAATTTCCAGAAATGGCAAGTGTGTGTGTTTGTGTGCGTGTCTGTCTGTGTAGAAAGCAATGCTTTTTAGGGCAGTCATACTCCCTACAATTCAAATGCTCAACTTTGGCAAGGCTGCTGATGTCATCCACCTAGTAATACACCTCTGTGAAGCTATAGTCCAGTAATCTCCGTAGCACATCCTGTGACTGCCTACTGCTGTAGTGTAATAAATTAATTAGGTAGCTATTCTAATCCCAGACATGGCAAATGTGCTTCTGTCTGTGTGGAGAGCAATACGTTTTAGGCTAGTCACACTCACTACAATTCAAATGCTCATCTTTGCCAAGGCTGCTGATGTCATCCACCTAGAAATACACCTCTGGGAATCTATAGCCCAGTAATCTCCATAGCACATCCTGTAACTGCATACTGCTGTAGTGTGATAAATTAGTTAGGTAGCTGTTCTAATCCCAGACACAGCAAGTGTTTGTGTGTGTGTGTGTCTGTGTAGAGAGCAATGCTTATTAGGGTAGTCACACTCCCTACAATTCAAATGCACTTCTTTGGCAAGGCTGCTGATGTCATTCACCTAGAAATACACCTCTGGGAAGCTGTAGCTCAGTAATCTCTGTAGCGCGTCCTGTAATTGCATACTGCTGTAATGTGATATACAACTGTAGTAGGGTTCTATACCCACCCACAACAGTTCTGGATGTTTTGTGTGTGTTTCAATGTCTGTTTAGGGAGCAATGCATTTTAGGCTAGTCACACTCAGTACATTTCACTTGCCCTACTTTGGCAATCCTGTTGATGTCATTCATTGTGAACTACACCTTTGGGGACAGAGCTCTCCCGTAATCCACATGGTGTGTCCCATAACAGCTCCATGCTGTAGTGTGATATGGACCTCTGCTAGGGGTTCTATACCCACATGTCAGTTATGGATGTTTTTTGCATGTTTCAATGTCTGTGTAGGGAGCAATGCATTTTAGCCTAGCCACACTCACTACAAGTCAAATGTCCTATTTTGCCAATCCTGCTGATGTCATCCAATGTGATATACACCTTTGGAGAAGAAGTACTCCAGTAATCTCCATGGCACGTATTATAACTACGTAGTGCTGTAGTGTAATAAAATAATTAGGTAGGGGTACTACTCCCAGACATGACAGCTGTGTGTGTATGTAAATCATATCCTGGGGGTGTGAGTTTGTTATACCTGGGCTGATGTGGAGCAAATTTCTTATATGGTGGCCCAAGTATATATCACAATGTCCACCATACAGGGATAACAGTTGTGAAATAGCCAAGAGGCTGGGGTACAAATCCATAATACCCATACGTGACATCAAGGCCAGGCAATCACAGTTAGTAACCCCAGTATTACCCAGAGCGCACTCTCAACCCATGTCCCACACACACACACACACACACACACACACACACACACACACATGCCTAGGCCACAGCCAATATGTGGGTAGTACACTGCATATTGGCCACTAACAGTAACTATGGAGTGATTGCAGTGGGCTACAGAGGGCATGGCACCCTGTCCCATCTGTCCAATAGGCACGCACATGCAGACAGTACACCTTCCCCATGTTCCCCACTGGACAGCTGCAACACCTATAATGCCATCACATGTAACACACAAAGGACTACCATGCCTGAAAACATGGCCTGTATGGACAGATGCCATTTACACTAGGGAATTCTGTTAGCATGCTATCAATGTAGGTGCAGTGTAAACCTGTGGTCCATTACCAGTTCCTGCCCCAGGTGGCCAAGACTGGCACATCTGATGATAATCTCTGTGCACAACATGGGCCAGACACCCCAGATACAGTTCCACATGTCACTGTACATGCATGTGTGTGGTGTGCATATCCCAGACGCTGTCCATATCATGGACTAAGGAACACATACATGGCAAGTGATGGACAGCATTAGCCACACACAATAGTCACCCAGGTGACTGGATTGGGGACACAATGCCCACCTGTGTGGGCAAATGCAGAAGCTACAGCCCTGAGCCACAATGCTGACCATTGTCATGTGGCCTGATGCCAAGTTATACCCATCACCTAGCCTTGTATAGCTGTCTGGCACAGTCGGCACCACACACCCATGCAGAAATGCACCCATGCATGTCAGTACTGGCACCCTGTGTGTGTGTTGTATGATGCATATGATCACATCCACACTCACTACAACCCCCATTGGCATACTGAAGCATGCTGTCTGATGTCAGACATCTCCCCATACCCTTTGCCCATATCACCTCTGTATGCCCCTGTGGTGCATGTGATACCTGCACAGTAATGTGTTGTGGCAATCTCACTAGTAATGGGTTGTATTCCTCACCCTGCCAAGTGTGTCAATGTGTGTTCATCCCTGTGAGAATGTGGCTGTGTTGACGCTGGCATCTGTATATGTGGACAGCCACGTGTACTACACCTGCTATATAGCTACCATATCCCTGTTACAGATGTCACTCACCATCACATATATGTTCTGAGGGCTCCACAACATGTAATCTATGTGGAGCATCCAATAACTGCATAGAAATGTGATAGCACTACATAGACATCAGGGGTTTGATACCCTGTGTTGGTAGGTGTGTGACACAGACATGCTTAGGCTTTACTCTCTCACCCCTCCCTGACTTGTCTTTGCCTCTGTCTGCCTATCTCACTCCCTCTCTGGTGGATGTGGAGACCTACACCTGCTTTGCTTAGGTAGCAGCATGTGTATTTTAAGTGATGCTCATGATCAGCTGATAGTCTCTGCATGAATTGTAGCCCTCCCCTAGCTGATTGCATGTGGAACATCTGTGGTAACATTCCCATAGCCAATTGCATGGAAACACACTCCAATATCTAAGAACATCATGTTGGTGTTGGCCCTTTTCATTCACTGTGAGCAGGAACTCAATCTGTTGTTTGGCAAACAGCATCTCAGATGGATTGGGGATTTACCTCTAACAATATACACCGTGGAAACAGGGCAACACACAGGAGGGGGATGTGCCTGACCTGACTATAGACTGTAAGTGCTGCTATATTGCAAGTGGAGTAATGTTGGTTTAACAGTGTGTGTGTGTGTGTGTGTGGATATGACTGTCCTACATGTTTTAATACCTGCCATGTCAGTTCTATGTTTATGAGGAATCCTCATCTGTAGGGTCATCTGCAGACTGGGCAGTGTGCTGTGCCCTTGGTTTCATGTGTTACTCACTGAGCATGTATCTGTGAACTGCAGAAGGTAGTGTGAGGATTGCAATATGTAGATGGTGAAAGCTGTGGAAGTTACTGACTTCATATCCCTCATAGGACATATTTTATTTATTTATTTTATTTTACATTTGTTGACCGGGCTAGTCTAGCTGGATATATTTCCATTTTCAGTAGAGGCCCGGGGAGAAAAGCTCCACACAGAAATACACATAAAAAGAAAAAACAAACCTTATAATTGAAAAAGCAATTACAATAATAACAAATGGCAATATAATGTCAAAATAAAAACTTAATTAAAGAAGATATATCAAAAGTATAACTTGTATGAGTAACTAAGATTCAGGTTAAAGGATGAGATGGCAGTAAGAAAGATATAGGGTGACAAGTTGTTGTACAGAGAGAGTTAGAGGTAAGCAAAAGGGTAAAATATCAGAGAGAGAGGGCAAAGATACTATAAGAGGGTAAAAATGGAAGCCATCTAAGAGATGACAGTAAAACAAAAGAAGCAGAAAAGACTTGCTAGATGTGAGACAAAGAAAGGAAGAGAAAATAAGAGTAAGGAAGAAAGTTATCAAAAGAAAAGAAAATGAGAGTTGGTCTTGTACACAAAAGAAAAGAAGAGATAGTGGCGGAAAAATGAGGAGGAGGATAGGCAGATATAGGTGGAAGATTAGTCAGGCTTTATACAGGAACAGAGCCAATGGCTTTTGAAGTAATTCTTAATTTCTTGTTTGAAGAGAGGTAGAGATGCGAGTAGAGTGATTTCACTGGGTAGTGAGTTCCAGCTCCTTCCAATTGTATTAGAGAAAAGGGAGTCACCGGCTGAGTTATTGGACTTTGTAGGGCAGGCCATAAGTTTCTTAGAAGATCTAAGAGAGTTGAGATTATTATAAGGGATTAAAAGTTGAGAAAGAATAGGAGTGTTATTGGGCTGGTATAGTAATTTGTGGGCAATATTGAGTTGGGGAATGAGCAACAGGTGCTGAAATTCCATCCATCCTAGTTGTTTGAGGTTCACACAGTGATGTGTTCTATAAGGGTTACCAGTAGCAAATCTGGCAATGTTGTAATAGGATGTGGCAAGTTTGTTAAGGTTGGCTTTCTTAAGGTTGGTAAAGATAGGAGAAGCATAAAGGAGTGTAGATATAAGATGGGAGTGGGCAATTGTAGCTCTGGCAGAAGCAGTTAGGTAGGGTATAATTCTATATAAGGATCCAATTTTTCTATTTACTAATTTGATAGTGATGTTAATGTGTTGATCAAAAGAGAGATTATTATCAATTATTATTCCTAAAAGTTTTGTTGTTGGTTCAGGGGAAATGACAGTAGCATTATTTGATGAGATGGTGAAATCAAGGGGTGGGGATTGTGACGTAGGGGTGAAAAGGAGAAGTTTAGTTTTTTTGGCGTTAAGAAGAAGGTGCTTAGAAAACCATGTTTCAACTGTGTTGAAGATGCTTTGAGTAAGTGAATGAAGTGTTGTAGAAGAAGACGCTGAGCAAATTAGGGTGGAGTCATCAGCATATTGTATGACGGTTGCTTGAGGAATTGCTAGATGTAGGTCATTAATGAAAAGTGTGAAAAGAAGAGGTCCGAGAATAGAGCCCTGAGGGACACCAATAGTTACAGGTAAAAGAGAGGAAGTTTGGTTTCCCCAAAGAACTGCTTGTTGTCTATTGCTAAGATAAGATGTAAACCATTTAATGGCAAGGTTGTCAAAGGAAAGGGATGTGAGTATATTGATTAATATAGAGTGGTTAACCATGTCGAAAGCTTTAGAAAGATCGATAAATAGTGCAGAAGAGAGAAGGTTATTGTTGCGGTTCCTATTTATGGTGTCTGTGAAGGAAAGAAGAGCAGTGGTAGTACTATGATGGGGTCTAAAACCATGTTGACAGTTGGCTATTAAGTTATGTATTGAGAGATGATTTAGAAGTTGTTGGTGTATACATTTTTCCATAATTTTTGCTAATGGAGAAAGGAGTGCAATTGGTCTATAGTTAGAATAGTCGATAGAGTTGCCTCCTTTGTGTAAAGGGATAATGTAGGACACTTTCCAGATGTCAGGGATAGTACCCTCTTGGATTGTTCTGTTTATGAGAATGGAAATAGGATATGCGATTGCTTTTGCAGCCTTTTGGAGAAAAAGAGAAGGAGGTTATCAGCAGAGGGGGTACAAGGCTTGAGTTTGTGGATGAGTTTATAGATGAAAGAGGTAGAGATAGGTTGTAGTTTAAAGTTAGGGGATGAAACAGCTTGGATTTGTGAGGAGATTGAGTTATTGATGTTCATTTGCTTGGTTAGGGAATGAATAGTTTCAGTAAAGAATAGGTTGAAAGTGTAGCAGTTAGGAGAGGGGTGTCTGGGTCCGCATTAAGTGGGCTAGGTGTTCTAGCTGTACCTGGGGACAGGAGTTTATTTACTGAGGACCAGAAGGCCTTTGGATTGTTATGATGAGTCTGTTGAGGTTTGCAGTAATAGTTTTTTTTGTCTGCAATGATATCCTTTTTAGTAAGGTTTCTAAGCTGGCGAAAGTGCAGCAGGTCCGGATTATTTCTGTGACATCTCCATTTAGACCAGATTTTATTTCTGGAGTGAATTAGATTTTTCGTTTCTCTTGAGAGCCATGGGGCTATATTGGATTTCATTTTAATGGTACGCTCAGGAGCATGCCTATTAAGTATGGATAAGAAATGTGTGTTAAAGTAAGATACTGCATCTTCAAGAGGAAGAGTTTTTAAGGGATTCCAGTTACATTTGCTAAGTTCCATTTGAAATGAGTCTACGTCAAACTGTTTTGTGGAGCGATTTTTCTAGTATTAGGAGGTTAGTAAAGTCAGTCTTTTCTCTTTCTATATAAGTCAAGGAATGGTCACTGATATCATCTGGCAGAGTTCCTACTTTGTAGGTGTGTTTGGTATTATTTATCAATATCTAGTCTAGAGTACTTTCTTTATTATTAGGCTTATTGATTCTTGTGGTTGAGGTAATGGTTTGGGTAAAGCCTTGGAGGTTTATATGGGAAGTTGGATTCTTGGTATTTATGCAGTTCCAGTCTATATTAAAGTCACCTAGAATTATTGTTTCTTGGGGGAGAGTTGTAGATACCCAGCTAAGAAAGGCTTCTAAAATGGGTATGTTATTACCTGGGGGTAGGTATATACAGATAATGTTAAGGGATTTCTTGGTGTTCAAGTGAAGTTTGATTATGATGGCTTCTACTTTGCTATCTGAGGTTGGGTCTATAGTAAGGGTGGAGATATTTAATTGATTGTTGTAAAGAATTGCTACTCCGCCACCTTTACGTTTAGTACGGTCATGTCTAACAATATTATAGCCTTGGGGTATAATTTCTGTGTCTTTAGTGTCAGGCTTAAGCCAGGTTTCAGAGAGGCAAATAATGTCAAAAGAATGGATATCAAGGAGAGCATGTAGGTGAGGTATTTTATTGTTTATGCTTTGAATGTTTAGATGTCCTATTAAGAGAGTATTGTTAAGTTTGGTTTTAGGAGTCAGAGGTGAAGGGTTGATAGGGCCAGGGTTAGGGTGTATGTCCCCATCCTGTAAGGTGTGGTTCTTTGGTTTGGTTATCACGATGTTGTTAAAGTAGGATTTTAGTTTCATTTTTCTATCTGTAGAGAGGCCATGCTTAATGTGTATGAGTCTGTGGAATTTAGGTAGAATGTAGTTGGGGGTAGAGGTACTGTTGGAATATGACTTAAAAGACATATCCAAGCAAGGTAGAGTTTGTTTATGTGAGAAGGTAGTCTGGCCATAGAGAGGGGTTTCAAAGAATGTCAGAAGGTAGAGTGAGAATAGTGTATGTAAGAGTAATACAGAAAGTATGGACATAGTTAGGAAGAAGGAAGCCATAATTAAAGAGGAGATAAAAGTAGATTAAATGAAAAGATTATGTTAGAGGAATATAGAAAACGAAAGAGATTCTGTTTTGGCAAAGGTATAATGAGATAGAAAAGGTAGATGTGAAGAGAATGGTCAATAGAGGAATTATAAGTGAGAGAGGTAGGAAATAAGGAGGTTAGGCTAGTAATGGTAAAAGAATAAATGGTGAGGTAGGATGTGTAGTTAATAGAGAGTATTAGAGGTAAGGATAAGTAAAGGGTAGAGGTAAGAGGGGATTATACAGAGAATAGGGTAATTAAAGGTGAGAGGGAGGAGATTGGGGTGTGGTTTAGAAAGAGCGGAATGAGAGAGTGCTGTGTATAGGTTGAGGAAGATTGTGGGAGTGGTTAGAGGGTATAAGCATAGGACCCTGGGGTGGGTGGGAATAGGGGTAGGGAGGAGCGAGTGAGCAAGAGGGCGAACGGAGCGGGAAGAAACCACATCAGAAAGGATTAGGAGAGGAAACTATCTAAAATGGAGGTAAGAGAGGTCTGTGAAGCTAAAGGAAGAAAGAGTTATGTAGAGACCAGGAACATCTAAGAGGGGATAAGTGAGAAAGGCTAGGGCACTATTAGGTGTGTCATAGGAGTGAAAAGGAAAGGAGGGGTATAGAGGGGGTACTAGGGAGGGATAGAAGGATAAAGCAAACAATATAAGGATTGTTATAGGGAGAAGGAAAGGATAGTCAAAGGAAGAGTGAAACAAGCAGAGCAGAGATAACAAGTGAAAAGCCTCAGAGAAAAGGTAGGGTCAGTGGTGATAAGATACGAGCAGTAGAGCACAACAGAGAATACAATAAGGGGGAGGGGAGGAATGACTGCTGGCAGATCTGGTAGTTACACAAATACACCTGGAAGGTGCAGAGGGCTGGAATAAGCAAGCCAAAGTCACAGTATAATAAAGTGTACTTATATGACATACAAAATTATCCAGCGGCTTTAGTCCAAGGGCAATCTGTTAACCCAGGTGAGGATATGCCAGGCAGGTTTGGTGGATGGGTAACGCTGCTCCTTGTAGTCCAAGGGGTAAAGGCAGGAGTTGGAATAAAAATGTGAAGATATATGTTCTGAAAAGCTAGAGAGAGATAACAAGGGATGAAGGAGAGAGTTAAAAATTAAGAGGGAGGTAAAACAATGCAGGTTTTACGATATCAATACAGTGGTATGCAACAGCTGTCTAGGCAAATGTACAAGGCATACTTCCAAATAACAACACACTTGCAAGAAGAGTAATAACAATGCAGTAAAAGTAGACTAACTCACATCTGTTCTATGTAAAACAACTATGTTGTACTATTACACACAAAAAAGAACAGTGAGGGTGTCAGTTAAAACACATCCCTTCTTCTGAATATATCGACTACAGGTAATACAATAACTTCAATTAAATCTCCTGCAAACAGAATGACCAAACAAACATCTAAAAACAGTTAACCTCTCTTGTAAGACGAAGCAGGCTAAGCAGCGATTAAGAATGGAGGGGTTCTAATTCAGTACTAAACTACATTAGTATAGATAACATAACATATGTTGCAACAAACCCTGTTACAACAGTAAATGTATGAAGTTATCACAGCAACATGCCAATATTGGCCCTGTGTATGTGCTTCCGGCCACAACTCTGTCAACCTTTGTACATATGTCGTGCATTAAGAGGTGCACATGTGCTGTACACCATCTTTAGTGTCATCATATTTGATAACAAGCCAGTGAGATATCAGACTGCTACACATGTTATGTACAGTAAGGGTTATATTTGATGACATAACCTGGGCATTCTGTGGTCGTTTGTACAGTACTGAGGTCTGTGTACATATGTTGAATGTCAACAGTGTGTGCATTGTTAATATGTACTTTACCCTGTGTGCAGACTGTGGTAGATGTCATTGTTATAGGTCTAGTCCTATCTGATGTTACATGCTGCTCCACTGTATGTTACCGTATTGACTTACATATTTGTAGAGCCATACACACACATGTCCCATACCACAGACAGCCAGCAGACCAAACTGTGTAGCAGCCCAGGATATGTAGGGTTAGTGTGTGAGTGGCACATACGAGGATGGTGTTGAACAGATAGTCCATATAGTGTAATATTATGCTAGCTTACCATATGTGCCTGTGGCTGAGTTCACATTGATTGTGGTTATGCACTTTCACACAGGTGTATCTTACCCTGTGCTGTGACATGCCTGTAGAGCCTGCTATATATGCAGGTACATGTGCATTCCCCCCATAGGAGATGAGGCCAGTGTTGAGCCAGTCTGTATGTAGCCTGCACAGTGCATTGTTACATGCCTAACAGCTTAGTGTACTTACCCAGTGAAATGTCATGTGCATATACTTGCCAGATGTACTGCTGCTGAGGCTCCTTTAACAGTCACGTATGTCAGACAGAGCAGTGGGATACTGTACAGATGTATGTGAATATCTAGTGGGTAGTTTGTGGCCATGGCACCCCTGTACCAGTGGTTATTATGTCTCAGGCCAGACAGGGGGTGTGTGAATGCATAACCTATGGTGGCATATGTATACCAGTCGTTATGTGTTATACCCATATACATGGCTGTTAACATCCATATTGTCAGGCATGGTACACATGGTTTGCACTAAGGGGTTCTGTGTATACCTCTGGACTGTGCAGAGTGCTTCAGAATGTCCACATATATTGGCCAATATCTTTGCTGCAGTCCACAGGGGCATTACGTACTAGCAGTGGTACTTTACTATGATGTCCTTAGGATGTCTGTCAGTAGCCAATGGCACACGTGGAAAGCAGATGTGACCTCCCACATACACCATGTCTGTGAAGACAATCCCAATTACAGTAGCAATAGTCTACTAATATACCTGCTATACATGCCTGACATCCACTTGCACTACAAAGTTGGGACTATAGGAGCTGGGGTAGGGCTGCACTCCATGTCCAAGACATATGGTGAAAATATATTTACATATAATTACCCAGAGATCTATATATATGATTACACATATACATATCAACATATATAGATGGGTATGTATATGTACATAGATATACATATACACACCCAGATGTATACATATACAGAGCAATATATGTCTACACATATACAAATAGTGATACATATGCACATATAGTTATCTCTCTCTCTCTCTATATATATATATATATATATATATATATACATATATATACCAACATAACTAAGCATATCTGTACACATAGGATGTGCATACATATATAGCTATATATATATATATATATATATATATATATATATATATAGATATATATATATATATATATATATATATACATATATATCTATATGTACATACACGTATATCTATATATACACATAAGTATATATACATATATGTATAGATATGTATGCACATGTACATACAAAGAGATGTACACATGGCCATATATATGTAGCACTATACAGATGTGTATACAGACATATGCATGAGTATACATGTGTATGTACATGTAGACATCTATGCACCTATGATATGTATACAACCATATTCCTGTCATGAGTAAATGTCACGATTGTGTATACCCTCCCACATGTATCTCACCGTATGTATCTGCTATGTGTACATTATAATAAAACAACATATGTGATGCAACAGTCATATTAATAACAAGACTATACAATCTAGGAAGTAAAGGCAATTGTTCAATACTACTCAATATGTGCAACGACAGCTATATTGGTAAAACAACAGCTGTCTTGATAGTAGTCATGGCATAGTGGTTAAGTGTTGTGACTTCAGTGTAAAGGGTTCTGAGTTCAAGACTAGCAGGGGCTGTTCATTTTGTTGCTGGGCAGAACAAGGGCTGTTGGATACAGAGTGGTTAAGGCAGTTTTTGTCCAATGTAAGCCACACACATCAGTATCACGACATTGTTAGGTAGGGGTCTACTCCCAATGTTGGCAAGTAACAGTGTGCGTGTATGTGGATGGGTCTACATCAGGTTTCAGGGTATACATGCCTCAGTGGGACACCTGTCCATGTAGCACAGGCAATATCCGGTATAGTAACCTGTGAAATGTGTTTGACTGTACCCCAGATATGTCACTGCTATGGTGCCAGCACAGTGACATACCCCATTGTCTAATATGACTGCAGACCATCCTCGTGCTGACACATGTACATCTACAACATACATGGATAACATTTTAGAGACCACAACCAAGCAGTGTTACTAACAGCCAGAAGGCATCATTGCTGAATGGCTACATTACCTGCCAGATATGCCTCACTCTCTACTCCCAACAACATGTTACACTGCAGGACTGTGGTACACTTGGTGTACAGTCACCATGTGCATCAGAACCATATCAGCCTGTCCCTGCATCGATGCTATGAATGACAAGGATGGGGCACAGGTATCATCATATACATAGGGCATCCTTGTGCTGACACATGTACACTTACAATACAATTGTATATTATTTTAAAGACCACAATCAAGCAGTGTTACTAACAGCTAGAAGGCATCATTGCTGGATGGCTCCACTACCTGCCAAATATGCCTCACACTCTAATCCTTACAACATGTTACACTGCATGACTGTGGTACACTGGTGTACAGTCACCGTGTGCATCAGAACCATATCAGCCTGCCCCTACATCGATGGTATGGATGACAGGGATGGGACACAGGTATCATCATATGCACAGGGTGTGGTGTTGGTTTGCCAGAGGCTGAGAGTGGCCACACATTTGACACCATGTGTGTGGGTGAGGGGTGTACTCTGGGGAGCTGGCTGAGGTGATATGGTGTGTGTAGGTACGAGGTTGCCCTAGGTGTGTTTGCATAGTGTGTGGGTATGCATGCACACAGTTCTGCCATGTGGCAGCCATACACAGGTGTTTATGGACAGCTGCAGACAATACCTGGCAGGGTGTGCGGTTCACAGCCTCCAGCCATGGACACGTGGACTGTGCCTGCCAGGCATTCCATGGGCGCATCCAGGTACAGGCATTGATGTGCTATTCTCATCTGCTGATGACATTTGTCTGATGGTACCAGGTCCCTCCTGGGACTGGCCAGGACCATATGCACGTGGCTTGCTGTGGTGTGCTGTGGACAGCACACTCCCGGGGCTGCTACTGCCACTACAGGAGTCCCTTGGTGTCCTAGCATGCCCACGTTGACTGCCAGCTGTTGGTGTTGCTGGCCCACATCCACGTGGGCATCACCACATCCCCACCACACGTTGAAGCATGGACACACCACGGCTGATGAGGGCTATCATCTCATCATGCTGTCTATCCGCTTGCTCAGTAGAAGCACGGATGGCACCCAAAAGTTCATGGAGGTTGTCACTTAAAGATACAAGAGCAGCCCTCTGCAGCCTAAGGCCCTGTCTGGTGTAATGTTCAATATGTGCTTGTGCTGCCATTACAGCCTGAAACATGCTTCTGCTGGTTGCAGCTATGTCACCTATGCCAGGGGCATGATGTCCAGCGGCCCTACCATGAGCACCCTGGGACATCCGCCTATGTGGCAGCCTGCTGGACATCTGGCTATGCCTGCTGCAACTGGACACAGTAGGCATGGATACCACACTTTCCTGTGCACAACCACTGAACGCCAGCTGTCCCTCTGCTATGGCCACTGGTGATGGGGTGTGTATAGGCACTGTAACTATGTGCAGGGGTGGGTTGACTAAAAGGGGGAAGTCAAATGTTGGCGCAGTGTCGACCCCTGACAACCCCACCTGTGCCTCAATATTATCATCATCATCATCATCATCCTTGGTGTCTGTATGGACACCTAAATCAGATTGGATGCAAGAGGGACCCTGACCCACCTCACCACTTGTGGGGGAAAACAATAAGCCCACTTTAAAACCTGTACAGCATTGCCTAACAGTATACACACACACACACACACACACACACACACACACACACACACACACACACACACACACACACACACACACACACACACACACCTCTGTAATACCTACCTGTCCATGGCTTTACAGACAGTCCCACATATATGTCCATGCGTTACCCTATCCTGCATTACACTTGTTAACATACACACATTGATACCACTCATAAACATCACAGTCATCTAAATGCCCACACAAGTGGCCACAACACAAGGCCTGTTGCTACTTTACCTGCCTGGCCTGTGTGTAGTGGATTTATATGGCCTCAATGCTGTCATTCAATATGCACCCTCTGTATGGCCGGAATGATGTGCATGGCCCCTATATGTGTGGGCTACTATGTTGTATCCATAATAGCTCCCATTGTTTTGTCATGTGTATGTAATGCTCAGTACATGCCAGATATGCTGCTCTGTCAGCCCATCATGTGTCAGCTGTAATATTTGGATACACACCCTGGTGTTGATTATTACTTCCCCAATGCATCTGTAGAGCTGCATACGTAGGTTGTAGGTAACCTCTCTGTTGACTGCAATATTAAGTGTGTACCTGGAGTCTACCTTCCCTCTGGATGCCTGTTCCATGCTACAGACCATATTATACTATTTACTGTCCTGTGATTACATGACAGGTATTCCTAGTGTGTAATTTGGCAGTCTATGTCCAAGTACTGCACGGTCCCAAAGGAGGTTACAGCCGTATAAACACCCCACAATCACACATGTACATACATGGCCACACACACATGCACACATGCATCATACATGCATCTATATCCCACCACTTCACTAGAGTGACCCTGCAGGCAAGCTAACTAACTGCCAGGATGCACACACACACACACACACACACACACACACACACACACACACACACACACACACACACACACACACACACACACACACACACACACACACACACACACACACACACACACACAGGTGAGGTTGCACAATGATCGTACACACAGTCCTCCTATTACCCATCTGCCAACATGCAAAACATATGTTACAGAAGAGCATGCAGTTCAGCTATAGTCAATCCATACTAGCAACAGTATACATGTGTATGATGCATATGCTGTGACTAGGTGATGCCCCTTCCCCTGGATACCACTGCACCCATGTACACAGCATTGCTGTGTACCTGTTCTGCACCCTGCCATGTACTGTGCACCACAACTCACAGGTGTACAACCCATTGTGGAATGTGTAGTACTGTGTCAGTTATGTTAGCTGTACCTCACACAGCCCCTATGTGTTTCAGCAACACACACCTGGGATGATATTTGGACTGTTGTCATTGGTGAATGCCTGATGCCTGATTTACAGCTGTCAATATCAACAGACCATGTATGACCACTGCAGAAATGCTTACACTGACAACGATCACAGCATACCGTGGTTATGGGGGGTGTACACACTTTTATTGATTTTACACACACATCCTTGATCTGCCATGGGACCACAATACTGCATATCTTACCAGTACACAAGCCCGGTATGTAACATATGCCCTTTACTTTCACATGCAGTGTCTATAGATTGTGTTAGGTATGCAGTTGTTGACCGCAAGGCATACACACCATGTGGGCATATGTGTGCACACCCTTATCATGACGGTTTATCATACTTCTTGTTGTGTGTATAACAGCAGTCACTGCTCATGGCAGGGGTATACCAGCCTGGGCCTTCTGCAATTGCCAGTGTATGTTTAGTCTACCCTACACATGTCCCCCTATTCTGCATGATTGCAAGGTCTACTCATGTGCACATCCAATGGTGTTCACACAATGTCATCACTATTGCAGTGTGGGTAGGGTTACAGCTGACACAGGTCCTGAACCTGACTATATGCAGATTGAGCCATTCCTACCATCTGTAGGATCCCTGCTGCAGTGCACTGGTGTGTCATGCTGAGACCACCCCCTCCCTCAGCTTTTTTGCAGATGCATGACAGGTAAGCCCTCCACATTTGTGTCACCTTGCAATGTTCCATACACTGAACACCACATGTTGCAGCCTAGACCCAGCTGATAATGTGGACTACTGTAATGCCTTATGCCATAGTGTATCTCTGCAGCAGTTGGCATTGTCCTACAGGTATATACACCGGTGTTGCTCAGGACATGTCACTACTGTAGGCCATGTCTACCAACAGTATGTTACTTCTTGTGGACACATTCCGCAATGACAGGTTGTTAGTTGTCATGCAGGTGTGTGACATACCCTTTCAATACCCCATCATGGTCGCCCCTGTGAGACCGTGCATTTCACAGCAGCAATACATGCACATGTACAGCATGCATTCAGGGTAGGTGTGTTACATGTGTGCATGGAATGTACCAACGGCATTACATGTCCGGTGTGTTGGCATGCATCTACATAAGACATACTCACCAGCTATAGGCTGCTGCCTTGTTGTTACCCTGGAGGGACCTACATAAGAAGGTGAGAGATGCAATGTCAGTGGCGACACCTGTGGCACTGCTACAGGCTGGGTGCAGTACTACCATACATCAACGGTAAATTCCCACAATGCTACCACATCTGGACATCTGTTTATCACTACAATGCAGCACCATAATATATCTATGACATGTCAGATATGCATGTTCTACCTGTACCACTGTGGATATTTACAGAACAGTGGTCTACTGATGTGCCTTGTGTCCTTACCTGCATGCTCCTTGGCTGGTGTGTGGGTGACACCCACCTCCACAAAGGGGTTGTTGGTGTTCTGGATTTTCAGGTGCCACAAGGCTGGCCATGAGCTCTTCCACACATGTCGGGGGGGAGGATGATATGCCCCCCCACGTGGCAAGGTGATCCCCCCCAGACTGCGGCAGCATGCCAATGGGCATTGTGAAGCAGGTCGCTGCAATGATGCTGCACCTGCTCATAACTGCGATTATGCAGGCTGACATCATTGACCCTGTGGACTAGATCGTTCCACAGAGCAGTCCGCTCCTGCTGGTCATGGGCTGTCCTGCCAAAGAGAACCTGGTAGTGCTGTACCAGGTGGTTGATGATGACCTCATTTTCATCTGCTGAATACACAGGTAACCTGCTGTGTGACATCTTGCCTCACACATAGCACACATCACTGTTATAGTCATATAGGGGACATGGCTTTACATACATATATGTTTGCACATATGTATATATGTGCATATAGGCATATATATGTGTAGATATATGTGAATTCATATATATGTGCACATATATATGTCTACACATGGGTGTATGTATATTTCTGGACATACATACTGATATACATTTCTCCTTATATATAATATATGTGACATATGTACACATATGCATACATATATGTGGGGTACATTCAGACATCAGCTCCACAATCTCACAACACCTTCCTGCACAGCTGTACTGTTCTGCCTTGCTACGACACAGACAGGTGCCACATATGGACATGGCCTGACATTAGTGGGGTATATGTGGGACTTGTTTGCAGGTAACCCTATTACACACCTATGGCATTCTGGCCTGATACATTACAGATTCAACTGAGTATCCTGCCAGTGGTGGTCCATGGCTCCCACATGTCCATCATAATGGCATTACTTCCACCACCAGCTATTGCCCACATCATATAAATACTTCCCATTACACAACACACACTATGATGGCTTACATCTTGTCTGTCAGTGCTGACCTGCACAGTTAACAGCTATGGCCCACTATCCACAGGGAAAAACACTGTTGTCCATAGCAGTTGTTCAGTTCAACATCATCACAACACCTGATGGAACATATAACTCATTCCACATCATCTATCACATTATGATGGACCAGGTACTACATTCTAATACATGTACATATACTTCACATACCTGTTGTGGGAATGAAGTATTTATGAATGGCAGCTGTCTAAATGCCTCCGTTTTCAGCTGTTAATTTGCTGAGCTTTTTTTTTCCCGGTTTCGCTTTTGCTTTCTTGCTTTCTCCCTTTCTTTCTCTCTTTCTCTCTTTCTTTCTCTCTCTCTCTCTCTCCCTTTCTCCCTCTCTCTCCAGTGAATGTATTGACCTGCTTGGGGTAGATTACAGCCTGGCTTTAGTAGGTGATGCACTTGATCAGGTGATGGCCTCTGCACCAATCAGTGTCCTACACTTGCTAACTGCATGCATCTTGCTGTGTAGTACTTCCAGTTACCACTATCAGGGCAACCACCTACTATAACTCCCTACATCATGTGGGTGTGGTCCCTTTACCTTTCCTGTGTGATGGACATCCTTCCTGTGTGTGGGCATCAGTGTTACAGACAGCAGGTAGCAACTCCTCTTCCAGGGGAACCGGCACACATATTTGTAGGAGGTTCCAGAACTACAGACAGAGTGTGAGTAGAGTTGTGTTATGCTTTGTATAGTACTGATGTTACAGGGTGTGTGTGTACATACTAGTTTACCTTGGAGTGCAGTCTGTCTGCATAGCTCTCAACTGTGGGCCTATCCTCTTGGTGGTCAGAGGTGTGCCTGTCATGTTTTGTCTGTCCACCACACAGGTCCTGTGTCAGCTATTTCACTGGCAGTGTGTGTGTTGAGTGCTATCAGTACATGGCTGCATGCATTTATGTTTGTAACCTCAATTCCCTGGCTAAGGGTATGTTGCAAAGTATCCTGTAACACCAGCAACTTGCTTAGTGTATGGCAACAGTTTTCCACATATGGGCCTGTGTTCCAGCCTCTGTCTTCCACCTACATACCAAGCTTTGCACATATGACATGCTGTCAGGGGTTGTTCTGAAGTGGGTTGTGTGTATATCACACTGCCATTGCTGCCATCAGTCCACTGCTGTTGTGTCCCCCACACATACAGTGGGGCTAGGGCCATATATGTGTGGTCTTCCCCTACACAGTACATGTGTGCCCTTATGCACTCCAGAGGCCAGTGTATGTAACAGAGGTATATAGCCCTGTATTACTGAGTCGGGGTAGATGCACCATAAATGACCTAGGCTGTTACCAAATGTGGGGGTATCAGGGGTGAGCTGCCTTAAGGTATCTGGATGTACAGTACCGTATACTTCACCTATATTTACATTACTCACATAAATTGGGTTAATGCAGGCCTACTGCCTCCTGCCATACAGACTGTTCTGTTTGTCGGTGTGCTTGTGATGGTGTCAGTTATGCCCTGTTATGTAACAGTTACATCCTATTTTGTCAACTGAAGTCTTTACTACCTAGTTAGTTTGTACAGAGTGTAGATAGAGACCGCTGAACTACACACCTGCATTACATACTGTTGATTGTTTGGTATCCTGTGGCCCAGTCTGTCTTTACTCTTGTACAATCTGAAGGCCTTGGCCTGGACAGCAACAGTTGTGAACCTTTCCTGACTACTGTCTTAGTATAACTGTTTCACAGTTGCATTACTCTGTTTATATGGATTTCAGTGTCTGAAGAGTTATATGACATGGCATATAGAGCTGTAATAGTACACAAATAAAGGTTTTCCATTTCTGCAAACCTGTGTGTGGTGTTTTTACTATGACCTCTCTGTGGGTATATGTTGCAGGCAATTACTGTAATTTGTATGGGTGGCCCATACAGTGTCCAGTTGTTCAGGTGTGAACTGTTAGCATAGTAGCTGTTCCATTTTGTGTGCACCTTCTACATATGCATCTTACTGTACATATCTCTGTGTTCCTGGGGATGTTGATAGCTTCCACATTTTACATTTCCTATGGGAGCCAGACTGTACTGCATGATATGTTACCAATACCAGCCTGACATCATACAGGTGGGTTGTAGTGCTGTTAACATCTTGTGCCCATGTCATGTCAGGTCCTGGTTATGGGATCTGTAACACTTGGTAGTGTATTGTAGGGCGGACATGTTTGGCATTGGGTGGGGGTATGCCTATTTGTACAGGACATACATTGTTTAGGGTGTCTCAACCCCATTAACGGTACAAGTGGGCATATTTGTTTTTGTTAATCTACCATTGCTATCTATAGATGTGTGGCTACATATATATATATATATATATATATATATTTGCCCTTCTCTTACTGTTTACATTTCTTTCCTAATATTGTGGACTCATTTTCAGAAGAAGTTCTTATACAATAAAGAACAAAAGTGCGCTCAAACATCAGTTTCATTTATCTTTGTGGTTTTTGAATTTTTATTTTTGCTGCTGAAGTTTTTGTTTGTAGATATATATATATATATATATATATATATATATATATATATATATATATATATATATTGGAATACACATGACAACAACAGCACTTTAATAAAAAATAGTAAAAATCTAAAACATGTGAGCGCTTTCACAGAGTGTTCCCTGCTTCCTCAGACATACTACAGTAACTGCTGCTCTTGTTTAAATAATGATACATCTATGTCATATCCAATCAGTTAACAGCATATTGATTGAATAAATAAAAGTTAAAGGCATACACTATACAAACACTATATAAACAATCAATCATATAAATAGTGAACTAAAAATATATGTAAAAAAACTGTAAAAACATGCTCTATAAAATTAGATAGTGGTAAAACTGTAAAATATATGTACAAATATTAGAAGATGTGACCAAACATAATAATCAATGTTTCAAAGCCCTGTTCCTAAGAAAAGGTTTCAGTGAAACCTTACTATTTAGTCCAGGTTTTCTGTCAGCCTGAAACCTAATTATCCATTCTTGTTCTGAGGCTTCAGTCTTGTTGTTCATGTTCCCACCTCTTTTATTATCTTGTATGATATGTAACACTAGAAATTTGAAGGTGTGTGTGGCTCCCTCCTTTACAACATGCATCGCTAACGCACTTGTCTCTTTTTTATTTTTAATGTCCCTTACATGTTCTAGAACTCTATCTTTGAGTAGCCGATTAGATAGCAAGAATGTTGTATACGTTGGTTTCTGTACAAAATGCCCAGCCTACTATGTAGGCAAATCTAATCGGCTACTCAAAGATAGAGTTCTAGAACATGTAAGGGACATTAAAAATAAAAAAGAGACAAGTGCGTTAGCGATGCATGTTATAAAGGAGGGAGCCACACACACCTTCAAATTTCTAGTGTTACATATCATACAAGATAATAAAAGAGGTGGGAACATGAACAACAAGACTGAAGCCTCAGAACAAGAATGGATAATTAGGCTTCAGGCTGACAGAAAACCTGGACTAAATAGTAAGGTTTCACTGAAACCTTTTCTTAGGAACAGGGCTTTGAAACATTGATTATTATGTTTGGTCACATCTTCTATTATTTGTACATATATTTTACAGTTTTACCACTATCTAATTTTATAGAGCATGTTTTTACAGTTTTTTTACATATATTTTTAGTTCACTATTTATATGATTGATTGTTTATATAGTGTTTGTATAGTGTATGCCTTTAACTTTTATTTATTTAATCAAGATGCTGTTAACTGATTGAATATGACCTAGATGTATCATTATTTAAACAAGAGCAGCAGTTACTGTAGTATGTCTGAGGAAGCAGAGAGGACTCTGTGAAAGCGCTCACATGTTTTATATATTTACTATTTTCTATTAAAGTGTTGTTTTGCCGTGTGTATTCCAACGAGTTGTTGACTTTTTTGGAATACTATACTTTTATCGTTGGTTACTTTATCCAGGTTCAGGGGATCTGTGTTTGATATCTCCATATATACCTACATGGATATATATCTGCGTACATATATTAACTTGTGTATATGTAGACATATAGGTGTAGATATATATGTCGATGTAGGCATTTGCATGTATATATTTATATATATATATATATATATATATATATATATATATATATATATATTAAAATATTTATATATATATATAGCTACATATATAGATATGTTGTATCTGTTTAGATATTAATATATTTACACACACACATACATCTAGATGTCGGTATACATTCTCTCAACTGTTGCATGACTGGGCTGGATGTTATGTTTCTGAAAACATCAAATATATGTATATCTGGCATGGCTTAGTGGTAAATCACTTTGTCTAAGGTGTGCAACATCCTGGGTTTGAGCCTTGTAGAGGTTATTTGTTTTGCTGCTGGGCAGAACACAGGCTGTTGGATACAGACTGATTAAGACACTTTAAAGAAGTTGTAAGCGAGTTTGCTCATGTTTGTGTGGAGGTAAGCACTGATAACTTCTGGTTACAGTTTCTTACACTCAGTTTCTAAATTGCTTAACATGTGTAGGCATTGCTTACCCCCATGCAAACAGGCTTAAATCTGCTTACTGCTGCTTAAAAGTGCTTCCCGCTTACCCCTGTGCTAATTTCTAAGAAAAGAAAAAGGTGTTGATAGGAAAGTGGTGAAAAAAAGGGGCATAAAGAGGGAAAAAGAGTAGGGAAAATAGTCAGTGATGTGCAGGAAGGGTGTAAGGAAGGTCCATAACTGTCCAATTCTTCTATAGCAACAGCTGTAAATATACACTGAATTTGGAGGTAGATTTGGGCACTCAAACCCCTGGGTGGGGGTGAAGACAACAGTAATAAGTTATGATGCCAATTAGACCAGATTACAGTCCGGGGGATACAAGTGGCACTGGTGAGGTCACGGGTGAGACTGTCCCAGGCCTCAACTTTATACCAAGAGCCCTGGTACTGGCCCTGCAGTAGTCTGTGCTCATGGCATTTTACCAGGAGCCATGTCATGAATCTGGACTCCTGAGTGCCCCAGTGCTGCACTCTAAATCGAGTGCCTTCCCCAACTCCAGCCATTCTGCCTACAGTAGGGAGCTGCAACCAGTTCTGGTAAGTATTTGTGCTTGGCGGGTTTAAATACCCCCAATTTCTGGCACTTTCCCATGATGGGACGGCTTTGAAAAGGCTAAGCTATGGGCACTCCTGCTTACCTAATGTTGACATTGCTTAAAGGGGTATACTACTGGGCAGACTGAGTTAGCCATACTACACATTGCTTACACCAACTAAGCTGAGCTGTGCAATGTTGCGTAGCATTGCTTAATATTTAATTTGCATTATATTTTCCTTTTGGCATTGATTTATTATTTGTTACATTTTGTATATGTGTCTGGTATCCGTGATTCATGTGTACGAACATGGTATGGGGTCCTGGGGACTTCAACACTTTATTACAATAACACCTCACATCTGGCCTTACTGCAGTACTCCAGTTTACGTATTTATGTTATGTAGCAGGTTATACAACATTACACTGTACATAGATTCATTTCACATGTTCAGTTTGATTTTCCTATGGTGAGGATTTATTTGTTGAAACCTCAATCTTATGTACTGCTATGAAGGATTAGTGATTAACTACTGTAGTGTAGAGGGTCTTGGGTTCGAGTCTTGCAGAGGCTGTTTATTTTGTTGCTGGGCAGAACATGGGCCATTGGATACAGAGTGATTAAGGCACTTTACAGCAGTTGTAAGCAGGTTTGCGCGGCGGTAAGCACTGCTAATTTCTGGTTACGGTTTCTTATACTCAGTTAGCTTCTACATTGCTTAATCTGTGTAGGCAGTGCTTACCCCCATGCAAATGCACTTAAACATTCTTACTAGTGCTAACATATGCTTACTACTGCTTATTTGTGCTTAAACCTGCTTACTAGTGACTTATTCATTATGGCACTGACACTTCACATGTGTATTTCCTGCAGTACTCCAGTTCATAAATATATGTTATTTAATGAGTTTTGCAACAAAAATATTGGTTATAATGTGCTTTGCCATGTAAAATAGATTGTGCTGCAGTGGGACTCGATCCAGGAATGCCTGCTCATTAGGCGAATGTTCTGCCCACTACACTATTGCTGTGCTGCTTTATTTGCCTATATCTTCCTTATTATCGTCTTCAGTCTTTTAAGCTGCTTTAACCATAGCTAAGCAATGGGCATACCTGTGCACCTACAGTTAGCTTTACTCGGATTTAAAAATATATATATAAGGATTTCTTCATTTAATTTATATGTACTGTTGCTGTTGTACACATGGGGGACCATTGGTGGGGATATGCGGACACCTATGAGCAGTCTTGCTCATTTTTTACCACTTTCTGCTATTCTACATTGCAGGGGCACATTTATTCTGAGAGCTCTGCTCTCAGACATGCTCACTGTACTCGTACACGCGCCATGTAAGTCTAGGAGCTCAGGCAGTGCGCCTTATTAATATGCATGGCGCACTGCCATCCTGCTCCAAAATGGGCACTTCTGAGCAGGACTAAGCTAGTCCTGCATGGAAGATTAGTAAATCCGGGGGATAATTTCTGCGAGGTTAGTGTATGAATAGAGAGAATGGACATTGGAAGGTTAAGGAATTATAGAAAGGTTAGGCTAGAAAGTAAGTAATGCAGGAAGGGAAGTAGGACAGATCAAGAAAAAGTCTCTTAAGACTGGGGAGAAGGGAATGGAAAAGAGCACTAAGATGGCGTGGAGCATGGACAGATCGAGTTATTTGTTAGATGTTCGTTCAGCCTAGACTTGAAGGAATAGTAGTGGGAATGTTCTACAAAGTATTCTTGTTTAAGTGTAAAGAAACGTCATGTGACATAATTTTTTGTTCTAATATGTTTTATTAAATAAAGCTTTTGGTTAAAAATTGTCAGATCTTCTGTATGTTTGACAAAATTGCACCAGGGTCACTGTGGTTGTTAGTTTGTTTCACTTCAAGGATAATCGACATTTACTCTGTGCTTCTTGTTTTATAGATCAACCAGAAGACATTAAATTAACAGAAGTGTCATTATAATCAATCATTACATTATTGAAAAATTATTTATCTTATAGAAGCCCTATTTCAGTCATTCTCATGGAACTGGGAGTTTCATAATATAACTACTTCACCAAGGTATCTGCAGTTTGATATGCTGGTTGAAAGAGTTTTTAAGGCTATTTATAACATAGAAAATGTATGTTGCCAGCTCAAGACAATTTTTCTTGACCATAGGAAATTGCTAGGCCAATGGACCTAGGGCTCTTACAAGCCTAATCAAGTTCTACCCTTATTTTCACAACCAGTACCTATTGCCCCTGTCCAAGAGGGACACAGGTGGAACCCCCCAGGGGAATTTACAGTTACCTATCCAATCGTCCAGATTGCTTTTGAAGAGAGCCGATGAGGTGCTCTGTTTGACATGAAGTGGGAACCTGTTCCAAAGGTGTGGTAGCCTCTGGGATACAAATCTGTCCCTCCAGTAGGTTCTATTAATGTCACATACCAGGTTAAGGTCTTTAGAGTGAGTAACCCGTGTACCATTTAGCTTACAGATATGCAGCATTCCCAGTAAAGCAGGGTCAGAGATTGCCTTGTATGAAAGGCAGAGATTGCCTCTGAGTAGTCGATATGAAACGAAATAAAGTGACGGTGTTTCAGATGATCTACACTGGACAGATGCTGAAAACCTTAAATTTTCCTTGGGAGGAACCTTTGTGGTCTCTCCAATTGCTGCAGGTGCTTGGAAAGGTACATACCAAAGAAGTGTTGAAATAAATTATTGGCCTAATGAGGGAAGAGTACACAGAGGTTATAACTTCTTTTTTTCTGGAGGCAATGCCCTTACTTATGAAATGAGCAATATAGAATGCCCTTCTTACCACTGTGGAGACATGATGGTCAAAGGTAAGGTTGCTGTCATCCTATGCTCCCAGGTCTCTCACCACTAAGTGCATACTTAAGGTGCTGCTATTGATGTGGTAGTAAGCAAGAACATCTCTCTTACTGAAAGAGATGATAATACTTTTTTTTGCATTTCGTTTAAGACCATGACTTTGGCACCAATCATTTGTTTGTGTAACACTCTCCTGTAGGATGTTGACATCATTTGGAGATTTTATGACCACTTCTAGTTTGCAGTCATCAGCTAACTTTGTCATCCACAGACCTTTAGTTTTTGATTGTATTTCAGAGAAATAGATTCCAAACAGTAGAGGTCCCAAGACCGATCCATGTGGAACACCACTGGTTATAGATTTGCTGTTGGGAGTATTGAAACATTAAATTACAATCAGCTGGACTGTCATCTTCTCAGCTCTTGATGGGACAGAGAAGGAAGTTAATTTACATAACTTAAATGTTTTACTTCAACAAGTGAAAATGCCACGTGATGTCAGCTTGGCAAAAAAGCTTAGCAAAAGTAGAAACTGCATTACAATAGATTGTTTCAAATGCTATATACCCTAAAGGCTGTGTACATTTTCAGAATTTGTAAACCCTTTGCCAAATGTGGAATCCATTTTAAAATACCTTGGAAAAGCAGAGAGATATTGTACAAGATTAGGCTAATACATCAAGATCCAACATTATAGAAGGCTGGACACATGCATTAATGAAGGGATTGACAAAGAACAGAGCCGTTCTCATCTCAGATTACTGAAACTTCTAGAAGAATACCAGAACATGACAGGTCTAACCAAGAAGTTACTCACATGCTGGCTTAATAGACTGCTGCAGAGATGAGCAGTCACCTTATCATGGCAACATGCCAAACGCTGCACCATATGAATTACTAGAGATAGTTAAAGAATGATAACATGACACTATACTGTATATGTATATATAAATATTATATTTTTGTATATAGCTATGTTTAATTCCATGGAGTACTTTATTTATTTCTTATCCATTGTATTCATGACATTGTTTTGCTCTGTATTATTGTAAACTTGTCTCTATTTGTATGTCTGTTTGGGGCTTTTCCCCTCGGGTCTCCACTGAAAAAGCATAAATTCTTACCCAACTGGACCAACCCGGTTAACAAATGCAAAATAAATCAATAAAAAAATAAATATGAGGTAACTTTTGAACCTAACATGATGCCATTTACTGTCAGAGACTCTAAAGTATCCTGACATGGAAGAACAACCAAGAAGGCATACCATACAGAATGACCTTGTGACGTGATATGTTAGCAAGACTAATTTTTGCAGCTTCTATTCAGTACATGTAAATTTCTATAGCAGAAAAATAACTGCATAGCTACATTTCTTTTTGCATAAATGACAACTCTGAGTGTCTTATGAGATGTCCCTTAAATATTATACATTAAATTATCTGTTATTTTATGTACACTTTTGAGTATCTTTGGGTTAAGGAAAGAGTTGAAAGTGATACTGTAGTATAAGTTTTAGTAGTTCTCCTAAGGCTTGTGTGTGCATGCTGCATCCATCCATCCATCCATCCACAACCCCTTTTCCCCGTTTTTACATGTGAGATGAGAGTGTCACTTTAAGAGTCAGTCGTCTAGAGCCAAGGTTCTCACAGTCACCTGGCTAGCCCTTATTACATATCACATGGATTTGTGTTCCTTACAAATGCTGCCTTGTCACAAGAATCTGAATACATCCAGACCACCTCTCAGGTGTCTTTGCATCATCAACAAATTATGAATACTGAATACAAAATCACAGCAGTAGTACTAAACTCAACTGGAATTTCATTTACTGAACATATAATCTGTAACTGTGCTTTATTCTCAACAACACACATTGCATACTTTATTGTTATTAGTTGCAGCTGAAAATATGCCCTGGTGATCCTTTTCCCATCCTACAAACAGGAGAATATAAATGTATGCTTGTAACAAATCTTAAACATTTCAAAAAAAACAATATCCTCCCTCAGTAACTCATTCTGTATTAAACAGATAAACAGTGACTAGATCATGCAGCTAAACTACAGAGTTATAGCTGTCATACGTTTTCCAGTGTCGATATCTTTCTAGGAATTCTGGGTTATAACAGGACCAAAAACCTCTGTACTGGCCAACTGCTACAGCGATAAGGTCTTGATCTCACCATCACAATCTTTCATTCTTACCACAGATGTGACAGAATCACTGTGCATAGACAGACTGATCCTAATAAGTTTCACGCTGCTGAGCTTGACTTTGTGTGTCAGTATAGTTGGGTATGATGGTGTCTGCTGAATAAAAGCAAAAATGGTGCAAAAAATAATTAATGGCTTGTACCAATGCACATTTGCTGCTGTAGACTCATTGATGGGAGGTCAATTCATCACCCGTTCAGTTAATTATTAACATAGTGAAAAACTTTGCTAGAGAATATCTACAATTAAGCTTTGAAAATGGAAAATACTTTTCAATTAATAATGTCTGAACAACATATTAATCACTGGTGCTACACAGTGGTGGTGTAGTAGTTATGCAATGTTTGGTTTTCTGAAATGACTAATGGCGGGAGTACCCAAGTCCTCACTGTACCCATTTGGGGGTCTTATTCGGTGCTCTCCTTTCCTCTCACATTGCAAAGATATGCAGTATATAAACTGATCCCCCAGACTGCCAATAGATATATGTGTGCATGTGTTTGAGCTGGAGTCCTGCAATGGACTGCCATGTTACCCAGTATTATCTCTCTGTTTATATCTGCTGAGAGTTGAGATCTATCTCTACCATAAACCTTAATACACAAAAGTACATACTGAAAAATAAATTAATCTCTTCAGCTCCATGTTGTGGAAGAATGAAGCCCTAGGTATATCCCAGATGACCAGGGTTCATAT
This sequence comes from Protopterus annectens, assembly GCF_019279795.1. NCBI lineage: Eukaryota > Metazoa > Chordata > Ceratodontiformes > Protopteridae > Protopterus > Protopterus annectens. Next base: position 1,907,818,717 of record NC_056729.1, read on the forward strand.
ATAGAGCAGACATGAGATGGGTAGACAGAATTTTGTTTTGTTTTGTTTGTTTTTTTTGGGGGGGGGGACTGACACTGTGTGAATTTATTTTGCTTTTCCTGGTGAAAACAAGGAATTAGAATGTATGGTACAAGCCAGTTAGCATGTGGTGTAGATTTTAGGTATGAACATTACTACAGACGTGGTTCTTTCTCCTGCGAATGCCCCATGGCATATGCAACATATTCTTGTACAATGTACCTCACATTAAACAGCCATTTGAATTATGCTGACTTTTGAACCATCAGTAATTTTACAAGTAAGAGTTTTTTAATGATTACAAAAGCTATGGCACTTTGATACTAAATAGATATGACCTACCTGGCACCTATACACACCCTATGTTATGTCTCAGCTATTGTAGACTTGAAGAGAACCTATCAATTGGATGTTCAGAGAATCCAAAGTCATGAGTGGTTATCCTTTTCAAGCAAGTCCTACCCTGACATCTCAATCACAATTAAGAAGGAAAAAAGATGGATAAATGATACTGGACTTTAATATGCTAACTGTAAACGTTATGTATCTATTTTTTACAGGGCAACATGTTACAAAAAACATGCATCATGGGCTCCATCACCAGAATATATTACAAGTGATGTAAATATGACATCTGGATTCAGCCTAAAAGACTGCAGTCCATTTCAGCTCAGTAAGAATCCTCCTTCCTTGTTTCTTACAGTTTTTAGAATCCATTACAAGTCATAATTTTATTCAGTAATGTTTCAGATATGGCAATTATTAACTATTATAGTTCAATTCTCTGTTATTGTTTTAACCATCAGAAGAAAAGTGGTGTAGAAAAAAGAAGCACAATGCAATAGAGCATTGACATGGGTGATAAAACACACACAGTACTGAGCTTATGAGGGATGCAGTGTACCAATGACAACTTTGCATCACTGTTAGAAGTAATGTTTACAATTAATTTCATCTTTAGGTACATGATTTAGCAACAAACCACAACTGGGTGAGATAGATCCTGTATGTTCCAATACACAGAAGTGGACTTTTGCTGTAATACTAGAAATTACATGACAGCATTTTATGTATTATTCTGCCTTGTGTATAAACTAATGATGTACTGCTCATATATGGATGTATGTCCCCTCTCTTGCACTGTAAATTATTGAAATGCAGAAGAGGAAAGACAGAAGGTACTCACTGTATGGAAACCTCTAATGTATGCTTTCATCATCCTCTATTATTTTTACAAACTAATAGCACTGAAAGAAGGTGAAGGGGTGAAGATTTGACCACTGTATTCAGAATCTTCCAAGAAGCACACACCTTCTACATCTTCTTTCCTGCTAGAGGGTTGCCTCCCTCTTTTTTAAGTTTTCTAGCTGTGTCATCTGTCTGGCTGCTAAAATCTTCCTAAGTAGATAAAATTCTTTCAGCGTGAAATGTTCAATGTATAATAGGCATGCTGATTACAACAACTAATCAGGATGCATGTTTTAGAATATTATTGAGCATCCATTATATAATGATGACAATCATAATGGTAATAGTAATGGATATCAAGCAGAATCAAGTACCTCATATCAAATCTTTAATTTGATTCACATATAATCAGTCATCATGTAATCGCTGTAACCATATACAGCGATACAAATGCAGACTTGCCAATATTATTTAATGACTATAATTCACTGGTATTTTTATGAAAAACACATGAACTGATTACTGGGGAGTATAACGACTTTGAATATTCAAAGATTCAAGAGAAACTTTATTGTCATAAAGGAAACACGGATGCTACCTAAACAAAATTTTGAGTGGCAGGTCTTTTACAGGAAAAAAACAAACACAAAAAGACATGGCATGATAAATATTATATAATAAACACTAACTATAGTACAGAAAGTAACATGCTTGTACACTATTTATGTACACTGGACAACGCTGACTACTAGATGATTAACACATGAAAAGAAAGTACACTATACAAAGAGTTGAGATTGGGTGATATTGCACATAAGGAAGTGATTGGAGTTGCACTTGAATATATTAATTTTAGTATGCAATAAATAAATATAATTACTGTATGGAAAAAAAAAAGAAAGAATGAGACCATGACAATCTATTATAGTTTTGATACATCCAGATTTATGTCTGCATTAATGAGTCTACTTGCAGTTGGATAAAAACTGTTCATGAATCTGGAGGTCCTGCAGCTGATACTCCGGAACCTTCTACCAGGTGCAAGTTTAGTGCCAACCATGCGCTGGATGAGAAGTGTCAGTACAAGTGTAAGTAACCAACCACACGCTGGATGAGAAGAGTCATTACAAGTGTAAGGAACCAACCACGTGCTGGATGAGAAGTGTCAGTACAAGTGTAAGGAACCAACCACGTGCTGGATGAGAAGTGTCAGTACAAGTGCAAGGAACCAACCACATGCTGGATGAGAAGTGTTAGTACAAGTGTAAGGAACCAACCACATGCTGGATGAGAAGTGTCAGTACAAGTGTAAGGAACCAACCACACGCTGGATGAGAAGTGTCATTACAAGTGTAAGGAACCAACCACGTGCTGGATGAGAAGTGTCAGTACAAGTGTAAGGAACTAACCACATGCTGGATGAGAAGTGTCTGTACAAGTGTAAGTAACCAACCACATGCTGGATGAGAAGTGTCAGTACAAGTGTAAGGAACCAACCACATGCTGGATGAGAAGTGTCAGTACAAGTGTAAGGAACCAACCACACGCTGCCTGAGAAGTGTCAGTACAAGTGTAAGGAACCAACCACATGCTGGATGAGAAGTTTCAGTACAAGTGTAAGGAACCAACCACATGCTGGATGAGAAGTGTTAGAACAAGTGTAAGGAACCAACCACATGCTGGGTGAGAAGTGTTAGTACAAGTGTAAGGAACCAACCACATGCTGGATGAGACGTGTTAGTACAAGTGTAAAGAACCAACCACATGCTGGATGAGAAGTGTTAGTACAAGTGTAAGGAACCAACCACATGCTGGATGAGAAGTCTCAGTACAAGTGTAAGGAACTAACCACACGCTGGATGTGAAATGTCTGTACAAGTGTAAGTAATGAACCACATGCTGGATGAGTAGTGTCAGTACAAGTGTAAGGAACCAACCACATGCTGGATGAGAAGTGTCACTCGGTATTTTGTGGGACCTCTTTTTACATTTCATTTCAAAGAGCTCCTGTAAGGTAGGAAGACTAGTGCCCACAATCTTTTATGCTGTTCTTATTATAGGTTCATAGGATGATACTAGGCTATTGGCCCAGAGGCCCTTATAAGCCTAGCCCAGAATTTTGCCCATATTCCCTCAAAGTCAGCATCTGTTTCCCCTATCCAGCAGAAACACAAATGGGATCAGAGGGGTGTATTTTCATAGGTTCATAGGATGATACTAGGGTAATGGCCCGGAGGCCCTTATAAGCCTAGCCAAGAATTTTGCCCATGTTCCCTCAAAGTCAATACCTCTTTCCCCTGTCCAGTAGGGACACAGGTGGGATCTCATGGGTATATTTTCTGTTTCCTGTCCATGTTCCTCTTAAAGCGGGCTAGAGAGATACTCTGCTTGACATGCAGAGGGAGTCTATTCCACAGATGGGAGGAGTCTTTGGGACACAAATCTATCCTGCCAACAAGTTCTATTAATATCACACACCAGGTTATGGCCTTGCGTATGGGTTGTGAAAGTGGAGTTTGTCTTATGGATATGCAGCAACTCCATCAAGGCTGCGTCTGAAATGGCTTTGTATGCCAGACATAGGTCACCTCTGAGCAGTCTGTATAAGAGGGTCAGGGCTCTTAGCCTATCTGTATAGGATAAGCGTTTGAGACCCTGGACTTTCCCGGTCAGAAACCTCTGTGGTCTCTCCAACTGCTGCATGTGCTTGGCAAGCTACATGCCAAAGGGGGCATTGTACTTGATAATGGGTCTGATAAAAGAGGAGTACAGGGATGTTATGACCTCCTTATTCCTGGATGAAATAGCCTTATTTATGAGATGGGCCATGTAGAAATCCTTCCATACAACGGAGACAACATGGTGGTCAAAAGTCAGATTGCTATCAACCTGAGTGCCCAAGTACCTCACGACTGATTGCATACTTAGTACATTGTTATTAATGTGATACTTAGTGGGGATGACATTTTCCCCAAAGGGGATAATGATGCATTTTTTGGTATTTAGTTTGAGGCCATGCTTCTGGCACAAGTCATTAGTTTGGGTAAGACTCTCTTGAAGGATGTTCACATCACTAGGGGAATTTAAGACAGCACCCAGCTTGCAGTCATCTGCAAATTTGGTCAGCCACAGACCACACATTTTGGCTTGCACCTCAGAAAAGTATATCCGGGTACACAGCTTGTTACAGGTCTACTACTAGTGGTGGCTTCCCCTACTTTGACTTAGTGGGTTATATAAGTGAGACAGTTAGCTACCCATCTGGTAACATAAGGGTTACTGCCTAGTTGGAAGAGTTTATCTATTATGCCCGAGTGAGGAATAGTGTCAAAGGTTTTTGCTAGGTCAAGGTAGACGGTGTGCACCATCTTCCCCTCATCCATGGCTTTGCTGACTCTTTCAAAGAAGTCGACCAAGTTTAACAGGCATGATCTCCTTTTGACAAAACCAAACTGTGTGGGGTCAAGCATTTGGAGGTTGCCAATGTCCTTGTTTATAAGGTCCATGATAATGCATTCCATGGCCTTGCAGATGAGTCTAGTTAGGCTGATGGGCCTATAACTGCCTGGGTCAGTAGATGCTCCACCTTTGTGTAGAGGGATGACAGTGGCTGTCCTCTATTCATCTGGGATAAAGCCGGTGCTCAAGCTTTCATTGCATAGGGAATCTAATGGTGCTGAGAGCTCATGCCTGAGTTCATGTAAGATACAGCCAGGGATGTTATCGGATTCCATGGATACTGTATTTTTTGCCTTTGAGAGGTCATTAGGGACCTGCTCCCTGGTGATGAGGGGAGGGGGGCAGGTGTTGGGGATGTCCTGGTTTACTGATGGGGGGGTCAGGGGTTTGAAGTTTTCACTGAACCTATCTGCCAGCAGGTTGATTCTGTTTCCCATCCAATCATCCAGGTTCCTCTTAAGGAGGGCTAGAGAGGTACTCTGCTTGACATGGAGAGGGAGCTTATTCAACAGATGTGGGAGTGTTTTGGACACAAATTTATCCCACCAACAAGTTCTATTAATGTCATAGACAAGGGTAAGGCCTTGCATGTGGGTTGCATGAGTGGAATTGGTCTTACAGATATGCAGCAACTCCATCAAGGCTGGGTCTGAAATGGCCTTGTATGCCAGACATATGTCACCTCTAAGCAGTCTGTATGAGACTGAGTGGAGGGACAGAGCTTTTGGACTATCTGTATGGGACAGGTATTTGAGACCCTGGATTTTTCTGGTCAGGATCCTCTGTGGTCTCTCCAACTGCTGCATGTGCTTGGCAAAGTACATGCCAAAGGGGGCATTGTACTCAAGAATGGGTCCGATAAGGGAGGAGTACAGGGATATTATGAACTCCTTGTTCCTGGATGAACTACCCTTACGTGGCCATGTAGAAAGCCTTCCACACAACGTTGGCAACGTGGTGGTTGAAAGTCAGATTGCTATCAACCTGGGTGTCCAAGTCCCTCACGACTGATTACATGCTTTGTACATTGTTATTAATATGATAAACAGTGGGGATGACATTTTAGAGTTTGTTTATTGGTGCTGTCCACTAGACAGGTTTACTCTTCCTTGAGGAAGATGATTTGGTCCAGTGAGATGTTGCTGAGTCTATACAGCTATGTAGGTGCTCATATAGTTTTTTGGTGTAGGCTTGGACATTAGTGTTAGTTCCAACTGAAGAGACCGTGGCTGTGAAGCTGCTTATACCTGCTCTGAGGAGATTGTAGTCAACTTTGGAAAAGTTTTTCATTTGACACTGACAAGGGGGAGGTCAGGGGAGATGGTACCTTCAAAAGTGATCATTCTATGGTTGGATCTTACCAAGAAGGATGACACTGTAGGGCTGCTACAGTGGCTACTCATGTTGGTTAGGACCAGGTCCAGGATATTTTCACCTCTCGTAGGGATGTCGGCCAGCTGATTCAATGCATTGGCAAAGTCAAGGAATCTCTGGGCATTCATGTTTGGGCTAGAATAGGTCTTTCATTCTATGGTTGGGTAGTTAAAGTCACCCAGGATCAGGGTAGAGGGTTGAATCTTGATGGATTCAAGTTAGTCCAGATAGGTGGAGTGGGCACCCTGAGTCATGGTTGGGGTTCTGTAGCTAGCTATGATTTGAATAGGTGTTTTGTCAACAGTTAACTGCACTTGGGAGTGTCTTCTGTGCATCATACCATTTGACTAGCCTGGAGGTATGTATGTCTTTGATGAATATTGAAACGCCACCTCCTTTAGCTTTGTAGTCCTCCATTTGGTGCCTGAAAATATGGTAGGATGAGTAACCTGGTAAGGCTGGGGTGCTCTTCACAGCTTTGAACCAGGTTTCAGTGATTGCACAAATGTCAGCATCCTCCACAGCAAGGAATGCTTGCAGTGAGTGCAGTTTCATGCTAGGACTCCTAGCATTTAGCAGCATGATCTTTAAATTTCGTTTAGAAGAATTTTTCATGTTGGTCATTTTATGCTCATGACTTTGCATAAAAAAGGCACTATGGGGGAGGTAACAGCCTTTGCCAGAAGCTTGAAGCCCAAGGGAAACAGATGAAGGCCATCTCTAGCAAAGCATAATGGTCTGTCAATCATGTCCTCCCAGGCTGTCAGATACTGGATCCCCTTATTCACTGCAGCTTCTTCCATTTGGCCATTATGCTGTTACAGAACCATACATTGCAGTTGCTGGTGATAATGCTCTCGATGGGTCCTCTGTAAAAGGTATTTTGAGCATTAATAGCGATCTTTGCTCTTCTACGCCTTCTTAGGAAGTGTAGTCACTGGTGGGCTTTTTTGAATTAGTTGGCCTGTGTTTGTACTCCAAGAAAGATCCTCTGATATACGGGTGCCCAGAAACTTTGTAGTTTGGACCTTCTTCACTTCTTCTCAGTTGATCTTGAGAAGCAGGTGCATGGCAGAGCTTTTTCTGAAGTAAATAGTGATTTATTTTGTTTTATTGTCATTGAGGTCCAAATTGTTGTTATTGCACCATTCAGTCACGGAGTTGACCTCATTCCTATACCCCCTCTTGTTATCACCATTTATGAATCCCTCCACTGTGGTATCATCTGCAAATTTGATGATGTCGTTGTTGCTACTTTTACAGAGCAGTCATGAGTAAGGATTGTGAACAGTAGATTACTCAGCACCCAATGCTGGGGTACTCTGGTGTTGATTGTAATACTCCCTAAAGTGTTGTTACCAACACAGGTCCTTTATGGTCTTCCAGTCAGAAAATTGAGGATCCAGTTGCACAGCCTTTTATGTATGCCAAGGTTAATTAGCTTTTCTATACATTGCATTGGAATCACCACATTGAATGCCGACCTAAAATCTATGAACAACTATCTGACATAGTTGTCCTTCTGTTCAAGATGATCCAATCTGAGGTGAAGTGCCACCGAAATGGTATCAGCAGTTGATCTGTTTGCCCGATAAGCAAACTGCAGTGGGTCAAAGGATTAGGGTAGTACTGTAGTCAAATGCCTTTTAACCAGTCTTTTGAAGCATTTCATTACATTTGATGTAAGAGGCAGGTGGGGTTGGCTTTTTGGGTAGAAGGATTATTTTGGTAACTTTGAAGCATGCTCGTACTTTTTCCTGGCCAAGTGAGGTATTGAAGATGTCCATCAGGACTGTGCTGAGTTGGTCTGTGCAGCCTTTCAATACATTCGCCAGAATATTATCAGGGCCAGCAGCCTTCCTGGGGTTCACTTTCCTTAGTTGATTCCTTACATCCATAGCATTGAAGTTGAGTACTGCCTCCTTTTGGTCATTGAGAAGCTTTACAACCTCCAGATTGTTTTTCTCTTCAAACCTGCCATAAAATGTGTTTAGATTGTCCAGAAATTCAGTGCTATCCTCACACTGAGCTGACTTGGTCTTGTAGTCAGTTAGCTATTGAATACCATACCACAGGCCGCTTGAGTCTTTTGCATCCTCAAAGCATCCCTGTATCCTCTTTCCAAACTCCCTCTTGGCCTCCTTGATACCCTTTTTTAGATTAGCCCTTGCCACACAGACATTTCTTATCCTTTGCCCTGAAAGCAGTGTTTTTTGCCCTCAGCAAATTGTACACCTTGTTGTTTAGCCATACTTTTTGTTGGCTCTTACTTCAATAGTTATGATTCTCATTGCATCCTCCATGCATCTGTATATGTAAACCATAGTTGTCTCAGTATATTCATCTATCTGCACCAGATTGTTCACCGTGGCTGCCTCTATAAAGACATCCCAGTTTGTGGAATCAAAGCAGCCCCTGAGACATTCCATGGCTCCCTCATGTCAGACCCTGATTTGTTTCACAGTGGGCTTATCTCTGATCAGGATAGGTTTGTAAGCTGGTATTAGGTTTATAGAGATGTGATCAGAGCCACCCAGATTTGGTTGTTGTACAGCTCTGTGTGCCCCTTTTATGTTAGTGTAAGCCTTGTCAAGAGTATTTGCTTCCTTTGTGGAAAAATCCACAATTTGGTAGCAATTGGGTAGTACTTCCCTGGTGGAATGAGGAAGTACAGGAGAGTATACAGATGAAGAGGCTGGCGAAGAAGAAGTGAGATTGCCAAAGAGATGAAGAAAGTAGACATGAGTATAAGGAGATGAGACGCATGGCAAAGAGAGTGGTGGCAAAGACTAAGGATAAGGCATATGGAGAGTTGTATGAGAGACTGGACATTAAAGAAGGAGAAAAGGACCTGTACCGATTGGCTAGACAGAGGGACAGAGCTGGGAAAGATGTGCAGCAAGTAAGGGTGATAAAGGATAGTGAGGGAAACATACTCACAAGTGAGGAGAGTGTGTTGAGTAGATGGAAAGAGTACTTTGAAGGGCTGATGAATGAAGAGAATGAGAGAGAAAGAAGGTTGGATGATGTAGGGATAGTGAATCAGGAAGTGAAACAGATTAGCAAGGAGGAAGTAAGGTCAGCTATGAAGATGATGAAGAATGGAAAGGCTGTTGGCCCAGATGACATACCAGTGGAAGCATGGAGGTGCTTAGGTGAAATGGCAGTGGAATTTTTAACCAGATTGTTTAATGAAATTTTGGAAAGTCAGAGGATGCCTGAGGAGTGGAGAAAAAGTGTTTTGGTACCTATCTTTAAGAATAAGGGTGATGTGCAAAGCTGCAGTAACTACAGAGGGATAAAATTGATCAGTCACAGCTTGAAGTTATGGGAAAGAGTAGTGGAAGCTAGGTTAAGAAGGGTGGTGATGATTAGTGATCAGCAGTATGGTTTCATGTCAGGAAAGAGCACTACAGATGCAATATTTGCTCTGAGAGTGTTGTTGGAGAAATACAGAGAAGGTCAGAAGGAGTTGCATTGCGTCTTTGTGGACTTAGAGAAAGCATATGACAGGGTGCCTAGAGAGGAGTTGTGGTATTGTATGAGGAAGTCGGGAGTGGCAGAGAAGTATGTAAGAGTGGTACAGGATATGTACGAGGATAGTGTGACTTCGGTGAGGACTGTTGTGGGAGTGACAGATATGTTTAAGGTGGAGGTGGGATTACATCAAGGATCAGCTCTGAGCCCTTTCTTATTTGCAGTAGTGATGGACAGGTTGACAGATGAGATCAGACAGGAGGCCCCATGGACTATGATGTTTGCAGATGACATTGTGATATGTAGTGAGAGTAGGGACCAGGTTGAGGAGACCCTGGAGAGGTGGAGATATGCTTTAGAGAGGAGAGGAATGAAGGTCAGCAGGGCTAAAACAGAATATATGTGTGTAAATGTGAGGGAGGGTAGAGGAATGGTGAGGATGCAGGGAGTAGAGTTGGTAAAGGTGGATGAGTTTAAGTACTTGGGATCAACAGTTCAGAGTAATGGTGAGTGTGGAAGAGAGGTGAAGAAGAGAGTAAATGCAGGGTGGAATGGGTGGAGAAGAGTGTCAGGAGTGATTTGTGATAGACGGGTACCAGTAAGAGTGAAAGAGAAGGTCTACAAGAGGGTAGTGAGACCAGCTATGTTATATGGATTGGAGACAGTGGCATTGACAAAAAGGCAGGAGTCAGAGCTGGATGTGGCAGAGTTAAAGATGTTAAGATTTGCACTGGGTGTGACTAGGATGGACAGGATTAGGAATCAGTATATTAGAGGGTCAGCTCAGGTTTGACAGTTTGGAGACAAAGCAAGAGAGGCGAGATTGCGTTGGTTTGGACATGTGCTGAGGAGGGATGCTGGGTATATTGGGAAAAGGATGCTAAGGATGGAGCTGCCAGGTAAGAGGAAAAGAGGAAGGCCTAAGATAAGGTTTATGGATGTGGTGAGAGAGGACATGCAGGCAGTTGGTGTGAAAGAGCATGATGCAGAGGACAGGAAGAAATGGAAACAGAAGATCCACTGTGGTGACCCCGAATGGGAACAATTGAAAGAACATGATAATGGGTTGTACTTCCCTGAGATCTGCTTTGTTGTAGTCACCAGCTATCATAAATGTCAGAATTCTTACATTGCAGATCACATATAGTATTATGCAGTATATCAAGTGTTTCAGTGATGTTTGCACTTGCTGCTACATATACAGCTACTACATAGATACCATTTAGTTCTCTGGGCACATAAAAGGTCTGCATTTCAGCATCAGAAATTCCATATTTACATAGCAATGTTCATTTACAATGCTACAGTTTTTGCACCAGATATTTATTTATTTTCCATTCATTTATTGGGTTAGTCCTACTGGACACAAGGTTACCATTTTCATTGGAGCCCCGGGGAGAAAAGCTCCAGATACATAGTAAAAAATTATAAAAAATAACAAAAATAAAAAATTATATAAACATAGCTATTTTGTACAAAGAGCATAGAACATATAAAAGGAGTAATACAAATATTGCAGCATATAGTGGTAGAATATTGAGAAACAAATTAAACAAGATACTATACAACAAAAATTTAATTGCGTGAACATAAACTCAAAAAGAAGTTTCCAAAGAAACAGGGTCGTAAACTAGAAATCATAACTATAAAGGTGGCCTAAACACCTGGTTCACAGTACTATGCATTAAGTGAAACTGTACAGTACACTTGTGATCTAGGGATGTTTCAAATCAGGAAAAGGTGACATTAGTCTTGTTTTGTACAGGAACATATCGACGTTTTGAATAGGAGATATTTTAGTAAGGATTTGAAAGTGTTTACTATTTAGACATATAATGTCAGTGGATAGAGAGTTCCAGGCCTTATCAACTGCATAGGAATAAAGAGATTGGCCTGAGCTATGTAAGCAATTTGTAACAGTCAGTAGGGTAGTAATGGAAGATCTTCGTTGACGTGCAGTATTATGGAAGGTGAGCAGACCAGAGAGGGCAGGTATTTTATTTGGTTGGTATAGCAGTTGATTGTATTTTAGTAGGTTAGGGAGCTCTAACCATCCTAATTGTCTTAGGGAAAGGCAATAGTGAGAATGAAACTTAGCACTGGTTGCAAATTTTGAGATTTTATTGTAGCAAATAGATAGTTTTAGAAGGTCAAATTTGATTAGGTTAGTTAGAACTGGGGAAGCGTATAGTAAGGTGGAGAGTAGATGGGTACGTGAGATAGTGATTCAGGATTCCTGTGTGAGGAAGCTCTTTCTGTGGTAGAGTGAACCTAGTTTTTATGAACTTTGACAATTGTTAGTGCTATATGTTTGTCAAATTTTAGGTTTTGGTCAATAGTTACACCTAGTAGCTTGGCTTGAGTTACTGGTGTGATAAGGGTATTGTTGGAGGATGTTATTGAGAATGGCGTGGTAGGGATGAATGTTTTGGATGGGTGGAAGATCATGAGTTGGGTCTTAGATGGCTTTAGTATGAGTTGGGAGGAATTTAGCCATTTTTCTGCAGTAGTGAAGGCTTCCTTGTTTCTATCTTGGAGTAACTGTAGAGAGGGGGGGCTGAGCAAATAAGGGTGAGCTCATCAGCATACTGTACTATATTAGTATGTTGGGTAACAAAGGGGGGGTTATTGGTGAAAATGGAAAATAGTAAGGGACCAAGAATGGATCATTGCAGAACATCTTGTCCCACTGGGAGGAGTGTGGAGATAGAGTTATGCCATTTAACAGCTTGTTGCCAGAGGGACAGATAATTTTTACACCGCAGAGGAGTTATCCAGATTGAACTCAGAGAGAGTCAGTAGTAATTTGCAATAGGGTACCATGTTACCAAGATTTCTTTGTTGGTTGACATGGTCAGTAAAGGATATAAGGGCACAGGTGGTTCTATTCGCTAGCAGGTTACATCGAAGAAAATGATTCAGTAGTTGGGAGTGTACACATTTTCCTAAGATTTTTGATAGGGGAGGTAGTATAGCTATGGGGTGATAATTACTAAGTTCTGTCGAGGAACCACCTTTGTGTAGGGAGACAATTAAGAAATTTTCCAGAGAGAGGGGACAGTGTATTCAGAAGTATGAAAATAGAGTAGGTGATGGCAGAGGTGGCAACCCTGAGTTAATCAGCGGGCAGTTTATCAGCAGCAAGAGTGGTGTTTTTTAATTTAAAAAGGTGTTTACAAATTAGGTCAGTTAGAACTGGTTCAAGAGGAAACTGGGAGTTTGTCTTACGGTGACAGTTTTTGTATTTGGGGGTATTTTTAGTAGTAGTGGGGAAATTGCTGAATACCTTTTAGATGGAGGAGATAAACTCATCATTACACTGAGTGGCAATATCATTGTTATCACCTTCAATGTTAGGGTATGGGGAGGTGATTTTGCCTGGTTGGAGAATGTGGTTGATTGCGGACCAGAATTTTTGTAGATTGTTGTAGTGAGTTTTTTGTAGCTGGATAGAACTTTTTTGTCATTACATATTTGTTCTGTTTCCGAGCTCAAGGACGTATACTCGATTTGTACTTGTTTGTTGTCCAAGTATTGTCTTGTTGTCTGAGTAGGGATCGTGTGTCCTTTGAGATCCAGGGAGCTCAGCTGGTTTTACTATGAATTATACATTGTGGGGCCATAAGATTAAGTATACCTAAGAAAGTATTATTAAAGTACTCCACGGCTTCATTTAATGATAGAGTTTTAAGAGGTGACCAATTAATTTTTTTAAAGTGTTGATGAATTGGTCTGGTAGGAAATTTTTGGAACTATGGATAAAAAGTAGGATGGGGGTTTTATGGGTTTTGTGTGCTGTCTTAGTATGAATGTGGGTACGTGATCACTGAGGGAGTCAGGTAACATACCAGATATATTGGCAGATGAAGGCTTGTTGGTTAGGATCCAGTCTAATATGGATTATTTTTTGGTGGATTTGTCTATACAGGTGGGGGTTTGGCTAAGCTGTGTGAAGTTAAATTAAATAGGTTTAAGTGGTACTTCAGGGGGGGGTGCTGTGATAGAGGCCCAATCAATGTTGAAGTCCCCCAGGATAAGTGTCTCCTGAGGGAGTACGGTGGAAGTCCAATGTTAAATGGACTCTAGGGTGGCAATATTGTCACCTGGTGGTAAGTAGACACCTATAATGTTGAGTTGTTTCTACTGGTTCAGTTTTATATTTGCAAACAGGGCTTCTGCATAGCTGAAAGTGGGGATATCTTTCCATATTTGTTAGAGAGTAAGGTTATGCCTGTAAAGTAGGGCAATGGCCCTGCCTATTTTAGCTATTTGATCACATCTAAGGATTTTGTAGCCAGGAGGGGCTATGGTGGTATCTTTGATGTGGGGCTTGAGCCAGGACTTGGTTAGGAGTACAATGTCAGGGTTATAGAAGGCTATAGAGGCATGTAGCTCTTCAATTTTATTCATGATGCCACGGATGTTTATACTGAGTATTAAGAGGTCAGAGGGTTTTTGCTTGCAGGGGATATTAGGTCCATGTAGGTTTGTAGTGGTGGGTATAGTAGTGGAAGGGCATAGGTTAGGGTGGATGTCGCCAGTGAGTGCAAGTTGGCTAATAGTAGTGGTCAGTAGTAGTTGAAGGGCCTGGGTTAGGGTGGATGTCACCATAGAGTGCAAGTTGGTTAGTAGTAGTGGTTAGTGTGCATAGGTAACTGGCGGTCATATTGTGTATGAGTAAATTGGGTAGTTTTTTATAATTAGTTTCTTTGTAGGTGAGCTTGGTGAGCTCAAAGAGGGTGTGGTCAAGGATAGTAGGTGAAATATATATGCAATTATGGAGGTGAGTGTTTGAAATGGTTAGTGTGAGGGAGTTTAGGTGATTGTGGTTAGTGATAGTGGAGTGGTAGTAAGTCAAATGGTAGCCAAGGGAGAGAACTGCTAAGAAAATAGGAGGTGCAAGCATGGTGAGAGTTGAAGAGGGTACTGGTAGTATATGTAGAATTAAGTTATCTGGTTTGGGAGTTATTAGAGGGAGAAAGGATAGTGTGATGTGCCACAAAACAAATAAATGAGCAGGTGGTGAAAGGAAAGAGGGGGAGTGGTTGGAGGATGATACGATAGGTTGGTGGGAGGTGTTAGGCAAGTCAGGTGATTGTGGTTATGAATAAATCTGGGTATTGACGGGGAGCATGGGATAAGGGGGCAGGATGGTGAATGAAGTGACCAGAGCGATAGAGAGGGCGAATGGATCGGGCTGAATCAACTCCACAAGGTAAGGAACTCAGCAAAGAACTGAAACAGTGAGCTAGAGTAGGTAAGGTACTAGTTAAAGTGCGATTATATTTAACTGTGACTGGCAACACCACTGCGACTTTCATAGGCAGTAGCTAACAGTAAATCAGATGGAAAGTCAGGGTCAACTGTTAATTAAGGGATGCTGTTAATTTTAAGTCAGTTGCAAAGAAAAAGGTGGGGGGGTCTATGCCAGGCCTTAGCATCCGTGCACACTACTTACTCAGAACAACAAGTAAGATACTTTAAAACCAAAAAAACAACTACAGGTTTTAATAACTAGTGTAGCTCTGTAGTGGAAGATGTTGGGGCAGGTAGCAGACTGCCGCAGCTTCAGATCACAGAGTACAGTCCTGAGGGAGAGGCAAAGCAGCAGAGTTATATTTCCAGTAAAAAATGCAGCAGGTGTATTTAAACAAAGTTTTAATAACTAGTGCAGCTCTGTAGTGGAGGATGGTGGTGCAGGTAGTAGACCACCACAACTTCAGATCACAGGGAACAGTCCCGAGGGAGAAGCAAAGCAGCAGAGTTATATTTTCAGTGATATCATTCACAAAAATGCACACATCACCTCCTGTACTCTGTCCGGTTCGATTCTCAGCTAGAGCGTCTTCTGCGTGGAGACATGCATGAATGGGTGTACCTGCGTTGAAGGTTGTGCGTCAGGGCTGGTAACTCGGCATGTAAAAATCAACTACCAATCATTAGTGGACTGGAGTTCCACTGTGGCGACCCCTAACTGGGAAAAGCCGAAAGACACAACAACCTCTTGTAGCTTTTCCACACTTAGCTAGGCTTATGTCGGCATTGAACAAAGTGAAACCATCAATGCCTACAGCACTGTCACTAATCCTGCTATTTAGCCAAGTCTCTCTGAAGATTAAAAGGCAGGTAATTCTCATCTTGCTGGTGGTGTTGAGGTCAAGCCTGACAAAGTCCATCTTGTTTTCTAATGAGCATACATTTGCTAACAGAACTGAGGGAAGTACAGGCCTGTGAGAGTTTGTTTTCAATCTGGCAGCATTTCCAGCTCTGCAGCCACTTTTTCTGGTTCTGATTAATCTCTTCCTTTTGGGTTTCATTCTGATCCATTTGCTGATGTGGGTACCTTGAAGCTTGTTTGGTTAGGATGCTGGGCTCCAGCAGTTCTGTGAGTGTTGTAGGCCCTTGATGCTCCATATTAAGGAGGAACTCCAGCCAGAATGATGGCACAATCAAATACAATTTCCAGAAGTTTCTTTCTGATGTAATTTACTGTAACATAATTTAAATGACTGGAAAATTATTTTTTCATTTTTTTTGCCAGAAAAATAAGACAAATTAAACATTCCTGTATCATGAGATAAGACAGCCACAGCCTCTCCTGGGCACCACTTTTTGTTTTTGGTTTGTTTGTTCTGAGAACATTTTCGAAAGTGCCCTTCTGCAGTCTGTTGAGAGGTTTGTGCTGTTTAGAACCTGAATGTTGAAGGGTGGTTGATCTAGGGCTTGGAGTAATCACCCTCATTCATCCTTTTGAACTTATTAAAAGTCTTTCTGAGTTTTTAACTTCTTGTATTTAAACCTGCATTTGAATGGTCTTTTGCTTGTTTGAACCAAGCTAAACTGAAGTGGGCTCCCGAGCCAGTACTCTGAGCAGAGATACCAGACAACTAGAGGCTTCTGAGTTTTCCAAAAACCATAGTTACCTGTTTTCTTTTTTTATCGTTTTTACTATCCACTGCACTTTTTATTGTCTGCCACCTACTTTAATATCGTATTTGAATACTGTGTACTAAACTGCACTGTTGTACTGCAACTGCCTGCCTTGCATCTGGGTCTGTTTGTAGTGGCTGTTTGTTATGAACACATTTTCTAGGCCATCCTTGAATGGAAAGGGCCCTTCTGCGTTCTAGTGAGAGAAGTGTGCTGAGTGAAACCTGTCTGATGAAGGGTGGTTGGTCTAAGTTATCGGAGTCATATTGACCAGGAAAAAGAAAGAAAGCAAAAGACCTTGCAGAAAAAAAGACAACAGCTATGTAGGTCTAGAAAACCCTAACAAAGACACAATCCTTAGGCCAAAAAGAAGGACTAAGGAAAAACAAAACTAACAGTAAGCATAACAAGTCCTACAAGGCTGATCATGAGAAAGAAAACAGTAAAGACAAAAGCTCAACAAAAGGAAGAAAATTAAAAAAAAGATACATAACACCAAACAGTACTACAGGGCATAAAAAGCTAACAAAGATCAAAATCTTACTAATGTACAAACACACGCCCCAAAGAAACCAAACAGATACAAGTAAAAGGAATACTTAAATGCATATAGTCCTGTAATACTGTTAAAAGAGAACAAAAAAGAAATGGCTGCAAGGAGGGTGAAATGCTGGGGAGGTACACAACAAAAAGGAGTGTAGTAGAGGATGGTATACACCCCATAAAGCAAACAGCAGATATATACACCTAAAGCACAAAAAACGTCTGAGATAAATACCAGTACAACACATTCATCCAAAAAAGGTTAGCCTCCTGTTGTACAAAAAAGAAGAAACAAGCATGGGTAGGCAAATTAGTCAGCCCCCTCCCACACTTTATGCCATAACCACATTCACAACTGCTGCAACAAATCAGGGACTGAAATAAACTTTCAGCAAGTACCTCACTATAATGGGCAGCCCACAGAATATGTAAAGCAGACACCAAAAGGAAATCTGCCCTAGCAACAGCTGGAGTCCAGTCACAACCATAGTCCCCATATAAACATTTTTCAATATTGAGAGGAAACATACATGACAGTAAATAAGGACGCTGTACACACTTCCAAATACCAGCCACCCTGGCACACTGAAGAAAAACATGCTCTGCTGTATCTAAAACCTGACACTCATCATGTGGACAGAATTGCAATCCCACAGGGTGAAACGCATAAGCAGATCTAACAGGCAACCTATCAAGACAGCAGCATCACAAAAAAGCATGCCATTGAAGAAACAAAACATAACACTGCCTGCGCTGACTCAAACCCAACAATCTTCCAGGGGAATAATGTTGATGCCCATTAATGACATTGAAACTGCCTAAAAGAGAATACCATTCTTTCCTAGAGGAAAGTAGGGAGTCTAAAGACACATGCCAAGCAGGCAACAAAGACTGGATTTCCTTCAGCTCCAATGAAGGGACCCTCCATGCATGCTTCACAGCCAAACATGTCTGACAAAACCGACCAGACAAAACTAGGAGCAAGCAAACAAGAAAAGAAAAATCTGCAGCCTGTAAATGCCGCAATACAGGAAAAAGAAACAAAGTGTACAAAAAAAGGACAGGATGCAGTAAACCAACACTACCAGAAGCAAGAGGAGACTACAAAATACCCCTCCTAACAGTTGTATAGGAAGTGCCCCCCCCCCAAAAAAAAAGAAATGAAAGACCTCAGACAAAAGGCAGGAGGACCAGGAATGTGGAAACAGACAGAAAAAACATACCCTAAAGTGTCCAAAAAGGCACCATTTAACAAATAGGCCTTTTTTCAGAAAGACAAAGGAAAAGAATGACAGAAAGTCAAGCATTGAACAGCTTTACCAAGAAGGGCTTCACAAGACTCAGAGATATAAGAAGGAAAACCAAAAGGCTCACCCAAGATAGAGATATCAGTGCTAGCAAAAGAAACATCCCCAACCATGGGGAACTACAGCAAAACCACAGGAAGTGGCAAAATTAAGAGAAAGGCCCACTAATGAAAAAAACAAAAGAAAAATAATAAAAATAAAGCAAAGGAATAGGAGAAGACTCTGCAACAATAGTAACGGCATCTGTGTAAGACAGAGAACAAGGCACCAAAACTCCTGAACATAAAAACGAAAAAGGAGACAAAGAAAAGTGTGCACCTACTACCAGAGTAAAAAGATAACTGGTCAAGGGACAACCATGATGCACACAATTCTTTATGGCAACTTCAGCTCTCATCCAGCCATTAACCACAGGAACAATAACAGAAGCTGAATAAATAGAAGTAATACATTGAGGAAAAAGAGGTCCAAATCCATAAGCCTTTAAGATTGCCAAAAAGGCTGAATGGCTAACATTGTCCAATGCTTTGCTCAGGTCACAAGGGAGCAGCAGAACAAAATTAGAAGAATGAACAAAAGCAAGAGACTTCAGCAAAAGCAATAAATCTTGCATAGGCCTACCAAAAATACCGTAGACCCCAGGGACCAATAAATCTTGCATCTTTGACTGCAGACGTAATTACAAGATCTTACAAAATTATAATTGATATTGCAAGGAGAAATCGGATGTCGTTTAGACAAGACCCTGAGGCCACATGTTTTTCAAAGGAACTTAAGGGCTATCTGAAACCAACCAGGATGGGAAAACCCATGAGAAAACCACTCATTAAACAATTACACCAGTACAGGCATCAGAGAGAAAACCACTCATTAAAGAATTACACCAGTACAGGCATCTGAGAGAAAACCACTCATTAAACAATTACACCAGTACAGGCATCAGAGAGAGAGGGGGGTGAAAATGGTAAGAGAAAACATCCAACCTGGGGCAGTATCAACCTTGAAAGAAGCAGTAGCCCTTTGAACTTCAAACAAAGTAATAGGGGCATCAAGAGCCACCCTAAAAACAGCAGGGATCACAGGTATTGGCCAAGATTCCATGGGAGGAGGTTTACCGCTATACAAAGTGGACAAATAAAAATTAACTTCCTGCAGAACACCCTCCTTAGTGGTGATAACATCACCTGAAGAGGACAATAAACTGTCAATAAAGGTCTCCTTCTCAAGACTACATTTACCAACATAAGGGAGAAATTCCTCATCTCTTCCTTTTAAAGAATGCGCTAAGTTCCGAAGAACCACTCTTACCCTAGCAATGTGATGCAAATGCAACTCACGGAGGTGGCAAAGGGTACTGGCAGGTGCATGATGCACAGCAGACTGGAAAGCAGCATAAAGAGAGTTGGAATAACCCTTAAAAAGGAATAATAAGAGTGGGCAAAACAACAATAATGGGAAACAAACGTATCTTTAAAGGACAACCACCAAGAAGAATGAGAAGAATAAAAAGGCAACAGAGTAAAATGGTCATGGTCATGGCATAGCTCAGTAATGACCTCTTACCAGGCAGAAGGGGCAGTAAAATGAGAAAGACCCCCTACTCTTACACAATACAGAAGAAACTCCAAAGGAAAAGGACAAAGCATGATGATCAGTAAAAGGCACAAAAGACAAGGAAAAAGAAACCACTTCAAAGGTAGAAGAACAAAACCAGTAATCAATTTGGGTGTGAGCAACACCACAAACGTAAGTAAAGCCAGGAGGACTACATACAGTAAGAGAGGCCAAATGTAAAATGTCCTTACAACAGACACTTGATTCCTGTCTGACCCTAGAACACCCTGGTAATACACCAAAAAAAAAAGAATAGAATAGTCAATTAAAAAACAAGGTTGGAAAAGTTGAAATAATAATTGACAGCAGACACTGGAATAAAAGCATAAACAATCACTAAACGTACAAAAGAACGTCAATGTAACAAATCCACCACCAACCCCTATCAGGCAAAACATGAATAACATCCCTAACAACCACAAAAGATTTATGATACAGTAACCCAATACCAGACCTATGATCTGTCCCTAAAGACCAAACCAACCAATCCCTGCACAAAGTTTCCCATTAGGAACAATAAACAGAGGAAAACCTTCCCATATCCAACAGGCAAGCAATGTCAGAGTGTAAGGCAGAAACTCAGGAAAAAGCAACAAAATGCTGAGGCAATGATATCATAACATTAATATTACAAAAATTCAAAGACAAGTTAGCCATCAATACCAGGATGAGAAACCCCTTTGGAACCCTTCCTGTGTCGCTTGATTCTAAGATGTCTGTTCCTAGAAGCTGAGGTCCAATGCTGGGAATCATCCATATCAGTACATAAATTACATTCACAGCTAACAGTATCTTCAGAAGCAATACCATCATCGGTAGAAGAGTTATCAGACGTATCAAGTAGTTTAACATATCAGTACCAGTAGGGACAACAAAAACAAAAGGAGAAAGAGGCACAGTAGAGTGAGAACCAGAAGCAACAGAAACAGGACTAGGAGGTCTAGAAGGCAAAGAAGGCAGAACAGACAACTTTAGAGGGGAGACAGAAGAAGGGAGGACAAGGGACAGAGACAACAGCCTGCACTGGGGGAGACTCCACAGGAGCAGCAGCAGAAACAGAAGCATCAGAAAGTAAAGTTTGAGCAGGCTCAGGGCAAACAGGCAACACAGAAAGTGCAGCAGGACAAATAGAATCAACATGAGAACATGAACATAAATGGTGGACAAGCTCTAGCAAAATGAGCTGTGGAACCACAATGAGTGTATTTCCTAGCAGGACAATCAGACAACAAGTGAGGAAAATCACCACCAAAAAAGCAAGACTTAGGCTGACCTGCTTATCTCAAAATGACTCTCTGACAGACAACAGATACACCAGGCAAATGGGAAAAGCCATCTAGGTCTCCCGCTCCCCATCCCAAACTCCACCAGCATCAGAATCAAAAAAAATTCCTTAATAAAAAAAACATCAGCACATCGAGAAAGTAAATACTCCTGAACTTGTACTTCTGTAACATAAATACAACAAAAATATAAAATAAGTTTATGCCTATAGGAAACATTTACTTCAGAAAGCATGAAATCAGACCAAGGCTGCTGATGTTTATGTGCAGCAAAATAAGAAACAAAAGTAGACGCTGCCTACTGCTTTTCAAATTAAACATCAGCAAAAGCATCCCTCCCCCCAATGAATAATAGCACACAAAGACTGAACAGACACAGACAAAGGTTTCAATTAAAGAATGCCGTATAAACCTACATGAAACAGGGTGACCTAAAGCAGACTTAAGATTTACCAAAGGTTTAGAAACAATCCTGAACTGCCTCAGAGAGCTAGGCTGACTCACAGAAGTAAAAACTGCCATCTTTGCAACATCAGCATAAGACTTGGCCTAAGAAACACCTGCAGAAGTAACTGGCAGGGCACTAGGGGGAGCTAAAACAGCAGAAACAGAAACAGCAGAAGCCAAAGAACTATCCTGAAGCTCAATTTCGAGAATTTACTAGACTCATGCAACACAGCTGAAGCCTATGAAGAAGTCTGAGACACAGCTAAAAGTTTTTAAATGAAAAGAAAACTGTATAGACAGAGTAGGAGGTTCCAGCAGCTATATTGTTACATTTCTGTAGCTGCTTTGATATAGTATTTCTTTTTTGTTAAATAATTAATAAACTAATTAATAAATATGTATTTGATTGTTTAAACATACATTTGTTAATCAATTAAGTGTGCTGTCCAAGGGCCTTTTTTTCTGGCATGATGAGGCAAAGGAAGACAGCATTCTACAAAAGTTGTAAAAAAACTGTACTAATAATTGCAATTGATGTACAAAACAACTATAAGTTAAGGCTAAAATGACTCTCATATTATACCATCTGATGAGCAAAATAGCAAAAAAATTGAATATAGTTAATGTACGGTTAGCCATAAAGCTAAGGTTTAATGGTATTTTCTAAAAGTTGAAAAACAAAAGCAACAAAAATATTTATGATCAAAGCAGCAAAATGCACAATACTATACATAGGTTCATAGGTAGGTACTAGGCTATTGGCCCTAGGGCCTATATAAGCCTAGCCAAAAAGGTACCCTGACGTTCGCCACCCAAGAAAATTATTTTCCTGTGCCCCTGTCGAGCAGAGCCACAGAGATGAACCCTTGGGGTGAATTTCCTATTTCCCATCCAATCATCAAGATTTTTCTTGAAGAGTGCTAATGAGGAGCTTTGTTTGATATAAATAGGTAGTTTGTTCCAGAGTATGCTAAGTCACTGGGACAGGAATCTATCCCTCCAGCATGTTCTGTTTATTGTGGTGACAAGGTTTAGGTCCCTAGAGCATGTAGCTTGGAGGGATTGGGATTTCTTTAAGTGGAGCATGTCTCTTTGTATGTTAGGTAGAGATCGCCTCTGAGTAGGCGATATGCGACGGAGTAAAGCTGGAGTTTTTTGAGACGGTCTGCATAGGGCATCTGTTTGAGGCCGGTAATCCTCTTTGTGAGGTATTTCTGTGACCTTTCCAGTTGGTGTAGATGTCTTGTGAGGTACATACCAAAAGGGGTGTTGTACTCTATATTGGGTCTAAAGAGTGATGAGTAGAGGGTAATAATGACCTCTTTTTTCCTGGATGAGAAACCTTTTGTGATGAGGTGTGCCACGTAGAAAGATTTCCTGACAACTGTGTCGATGTGATTATCAAAGGAGAGACTACTGTCCACCAGTGTCCCAAGGTCTCATCACACTTTCGGTGTTAAGTAGACTACCACCTATGTGGTAGCTCATGGGTACAGAGTTTTTACCAAAGGGGATGCAAATGCACTTTTTGGCATTGAGCTTGAGGCCATGGCTTTGACACCAGGCATCTGTCTCAGTGAGGCCTTTTTGTAGGATGTCCACATCATTAGGAGTTTCCATTATAGCTCCTAGTTTGTAGTCATCTGCAAACTTCATTAGCCAAAGACCTTCTGTGTTAGCCTGTACTTCAGAAAATTAGATACCAAACAGGAGAGGACCCAGAACTGAACCCTGTGGTACTCTACTTGTCACTGGTCTGAAGTCGGAATTGAAGTCTGCTACTTTCACAGTGTGGGTTCTGTCAGGAGCCAGTTGGCAACCCATCTTGTGACATAGGGATTTATAC
Source organism: Protopterus annectens (assembly GCF_019279795.1). Classification (NCBI taxonomy): domain Eukaryota; kingdom Metazoa; phylum Chordata; order Ceratodontiformes; family Protopteridae; genus Protopterus; species Protopterus annectens. The sequence goes on from NC_056729.1 coordinate 1,907,842,203, forward strand.
CTAGTTTAGTGAGTTTATCTATAATCCAGATTGGGGGATGGTGTCAAAAGCTTTGGCGAGATCTAGATAGGCTGTGTGAATCACCTTACCCTCATCTACGGCTTTGGTGACAGCTTCAAAGAAGTCTATCAGGTTTAGGAGACATGATCTGCCTTTTACAAACCTGAACTGGGTGGGTTCCAGAGTTTGGAGATTACCAGTGTCTGTTTATAAGTTCCATGACATATGTTCCATGGCCTTGCAGACCAGGCCATTAGGCTAATGGGGTGGTAGTTCCCAGGGTCCATGGTGGCTCCCCTTTTGTGGAGTGGGATAACCGTCTCTGTGCACCATTCAGTGGGCACAAAGCCTGAGGTGAGGCTATGGTTGAACATGGTGCTTAGGTGGGGTGCCAGTTCATTCTGTAGTTCATGTAGAATGTAAGCACCCACCAAGAGGAGAAAATGCTGAGAGAAGAAGGGAGCCACTTTTGAGATTTTAAGTATTTTATCTCTGTTTATTTGCTAAGTTTTTCTGCATAGTTGCCTAGTTTGAGCATTTTCTGGCTTGTTAAACTTGATTTCTGCATTAGTAGCTGTATTTAGAGCACAACCAAAAGCTGTTTACTGAATTTCCTGTTTGCACTTAATTTTAAAATTGTTTTTTCTCAAAACTTGCATATTTTCTGTCTTTGACCTAGCACTCTTGTGTGGGGTCATTTACTGCACTGTTATAACTTGATATTACTTGTGAACCTCTGCTATCTCTGAAAAACAAAAACAAAAAAAAAATCTTGCTTTTTTCCCACTTTTCTGAGATTTAAAAAAGTTTAGTTACAGGCTTGCTCTTCCTGAACTGTTTGTAAGTTTATGTGAGGCCATTTTTGCTTGGGCTAAAGGAAAGCCTCTCTGTTGATCAGTGGCAGTGAAAAACATTGAGCAGCTCCCCTGCCCCCGTGGGAGTGGTTACTGACTTGAAACTGTAGTTTTATTGACCAGTAGGGGTCATTTCCAAAACTCCTTCATCTTCCTCTCTTAAAACCTAGTTGCCTCGTGGGTTTGGCGTCTTTTCAGGCTTGTTGGCTGTTGGTGAAGCACCCACCAAGAGGAGAAAACTCTGAGAGAAGAAGGGAGCCACTTTTGAGATTTTAAGTATTTGTTCTCTGTTTATTTGCTAAGTTTTTCTGCATAAGTTGCCTAGTTTGAGCATTTTCTGGCGTGTTAAACTTGATTTCTGCATTAGTAGCTGTATTTAGAGCACAACCAAAAGCTGTTTACTGAATTTCCTGTTTGCACTTAATTTTAAAATCATTTTTTCTCAAAACTTGCATATTTTCTGTCTTTGACCTAGCACTCTTGTGTGGGGTCATTTACTGCACTGTTATAACTTGATATTACTTGTGAACCTCTGCTATCTCTGAAAAAAAAAATAAATAAAATCTTGCTTTTTTCCCACTTTTCTGAGATTTTAAAATGTTCAGCTTGCTGTTCCTGAACTGTTTGTAAGTTTCTGTGAGGCCATTTTTGCTTGGGCTAAAGGAAAGTCTCTCTGTTGATCAGTGGCAGTGAAAAACATTGAGCAGCTCCCTGCCCCCGTGGGAGTGGTTACTGACTTGAAACTGTAGTTTTATTGACCAGTAGGGGTCATTTCCAAAACTCCTTCATCTTCCTCTCTTAAAACCTAGTTGCCTCATGGGTTTGGCATCTTTTCAGGCTTGTTGGCTGTTGGTGAAGCACCCACCAAGAGGAGAAAATGCTGAGAGAAGAAGGGAGCCACTTTTGAGATTTTAAGTATTTTTTCTCTGTTTATTTGCTAAGTTTTTCTGCATAGTTGCCTAGTTTGAGCATTTTCTGGCTTGTTAAACTTGATTTCTGCATTAGTAGCTGTATTTAGAGCACAACCAAAAGCTGTTTACTGAATTTCCTGTTTGCACTTAATTTTAAAATCGTTTTTCTCAAAACTTGCATATTTTCTGTCTTTGACCTAGCACTCTTGTGTGGGGTCATTTACTGCACTGTTATAACTTGATATTACTTGTGAACCTCTGCTATCTCTGAAAAAACAAAAACAAAAAAATCTTGCTTTTTTCCCACTTTTCTGAGATTTAAAAAAGTTCAGTTACAGGCTTGCTGTTCCTGAACTGTTTTGTAAGTTTCTGTGAGGCCATTTTTGCTTGGGCTAAAGGAAAGTCTCTCTGTTGATCAGTGGCAGTGAAAAACATTGAGCAGCTCCCCTGCCCCCCCCGTGGGAGTGGTTACTGACTTGAAACTGTAGTTTTATTGGCCGTATTGGGTCAATTCCTGGCTCTTTCCAGCCCCTGCTATCAAGCACGCTTTAGCGTGCTTTAGCCTTGTTAGCACGGAGTTGCCACTAGAGCAGCATCAGGCAGCGCCGGTTTAACAAGGTTAAACTTTTTCTGGCTCCATAAAGTCTGTTCTTCATTTTTTTCCCTTAGAACTGCTCTACTAGTATTCTAAACAGTATATCCCTTAACTAAAAAGCGCAGCACTTTTTCCTAAAAAGCTTTTTTTTTTTTTTTTTTTTTTTTTCCTCCAAAAAAAAAAAAAAGCTCAGCACTTGTCTTAAAAGCATCTTCTTTTCAGGCTTAGCACTTCTGTATTATACAAAGTCCCTCACTAGCGAACCCCCCCCCCGCAGGAGTACCCACTTCCTTACTAAGTCCTCTCTCATTCAGTTACACCTCAAACATCTTAATTTCTCTAGCATGTCGAAGGGCCAGATGCTGGTGTCCTCTCCTGTCCAGTTGGTGAACCTGAGAATATTGAGGCAATGTTACAATTGCCTCATGTACACAAACAACCCTCTCCTCCTCCCACATAACACAAATACTTGCAAGAGATGCAGCTATTTAGCCAAACTGGAGGCTGGGCTCTCTCAACTCAGGACTGGCAAGACCAGACAGGAGGAGAAGGCAACTACACACACCACAAAACCAGTTTCACATAAAGCCATCACAACAATGAATCAAACACATAAACACAGAAAGACATACTCGGAGGCTCTGAGCAAAAATTTACCTAAACAGCAGAGGCCTCCAAAGCAGACACCCAAGCAACCGCCACCTCATGACACACCACAGGCAACACATAAAACACAAAATCAGTGTGCAAAGCAGTCACAGCCCTTAAGGCCAAATACAACACCAAACATACTTGTCATAGGTGACTCCATAGTCAGACACACTGACGTCCCACTCACCAGGCTGAACAAGGAGAGAGAGGGTCACAGTAAGCTGCCTATCGGGCGCTAGAATCCGCCACATAACACAAGCACTCGGGTCACTCCACAGCAAGTACAAATATGACACAGTCATTGTCCATGCTGGTGTGAACGACCTGAGACGTACCTCCCTGGACTACATGAAAAGAGAAATAGAGGAGCTCTCTGATTATGTAGCCCAGGCAGGTATGACCCTGACCCTGAGCAGCATCCTTCCTTCACCAAGAATGATGCCACAACATAGAGACAAGATGATCAGCTTTAACAATTGGCTTAATTTCTGGTGTCATTCAAAGGGGATCCAGTGTCTGTCTGCCTGGAATGACATGCTTGACAAGCCACACTGCTTCGCAAGGGACGGCTTGCACCTGTCACCCCTGGGATTCCGGATATTGGCTAAGACTCTTGCCACCCCCATAGTGCCTTTTTTAGGCAAGGCTCAAATTCTAAACCTATCACCCTAGAAAACAAAAATGGGAAGAAACTAAGGGTAATGCTGCTCAATGCCAGAAGTCTAAATCTCAAAATGCACGCACTCGAGGCCCTTCTCAGTATGGAGAACATCGATGTCTGTGCTGTGACTGAAACCTGGTTCAAGGCTCCTGAGAGCACCCCGGCACTATCAGGTTTTACCTCATATCATGCGTTCCGGCCCCAAAACCCAGACCACACCACAAAAGGAGGGGGTGTATCAAAATTTATCAAAGATACCCACACCTCCAGGTTGGTGGCAATGCACGAAGCATCGGAAACCATCCAGGTGCAATTAGCCATAGGCAAAACTGCTCTACAATTTGTAGCATGCTACAGGCCACCCTCTCAAACTCAGGAACCCCACACAGCCTTCCTGAAGACACTGGAGGGTATAAATGTATCTCTAAACACCATTTTATTGGGTGACTTCAACTACCCGAATATAGACTGGGAACATTACTCAAGCCCAAACTTTCTAGCCCAAAGGTTCCTGGAGTTCATAAATTCAAATGCCATGGAACAACTAGTCACCGTTCCCACAAGAGGAGAAAATATACTAGATCTCATCATCACAAACATGGGGACAGAATGCTCCACACCGGAAGTATATCCCTCATTGGTGAGATCAGATCATAAACTAATCTCACTGGATATCCACATCCCGCCCCCACCCCAAACAAAAAAGACCACAGTGAAGAACTTCTCTAAAGCAAATTTCACACTACTCAAGACTGGTGTGGTATCCTTCAAGGCCCCCGAGCCAGTGGAAACCACAACCCAAGCTGCGGAAGCCCTTACAAATGCCTTCTATGAACACCTCCAGGACTGCATGGATCAGGCAATCCCTAATAAAACCAAGACACTTTCCACCAAGAGCAAACGTCCAGTCTGGTGGACCCCAGCCATAAACAAACGTTACAATAAGAGGAGAAAGCTGTTACATGATAGAGCAAAATCCATAAAAGAGAAGACACCTTTGATCATTATTAGTAAAAAAATACGAGCACTCATAAAATCATCCAAGGCCAACTTTGAGAGAAAAATTGCCATAGATTCAAAAGACAATCATAAGGCCTTCTTCAGCTATGTTAGAAACCTGGGTGGAAACTCCCAGATATGCTCAGAATTAGTTCAAAATGATGCAAAAATCACTGAACCCACAGACATTGCCAACATACTGGCAGACAGGTTCAGTGCAAACTTCACCCCCCTCTCCCCCCCAAAAGTAGAGATAACTATCCCAGCGGAGTGCAGCCTCCCAGACATCTCCAATGCACAGGTGAAAGCTGCTCTCTCTAAAGTTGAAAACACAGCATCAATGGGACCGGATGGTGTCCCCAGCTGTGTGCTATACGAACTCAATGAGGAACTAAACCCGCACATAAGGCAGCTGTTTAATCTTAGCCTTACCACAGGATACGTGCCCAAGGAGTGGCGTACGGCAACTGTGGTCCCACTCCACAAAGGCGGTGCCTCTATGGACCCTGGTAATTACCGCCCCATAAGCTTAACAAGCCTGGTCTGCAAAGCTATGGAGAGGATCGTAATGGAGCTCATAAACAAAGACATAGGGGACTTGCAGACATAGGATCCGACCCAGTTTGGCTTTGTCAAGGGCAGATCATGCCTTTTGAACTTGGTTGACTTCTTCGAAACAGTCACCAAGGCCATTGATGAGGGAAAGGCAGTCCATACAGCCTATATTGACCTTGCAAAAGCTTTCGACACAGTACCCCACTCGGGTATTATAGAGAAACTTACCAGCTTAAATGTAAACCCATATGTCACAAGATGGGTTGCAAACTGGCTAAAGGACAGAACCCACAGGGTTAGAGTAGCTGGCGCCATGTCAGACTCCAAGCCGGTCACAAGTGGTGTCCCTCAGGGCTCAGTCCTTAGCCCCCTGTTTTTCGGCATCTACTTCTCAGAAGTATAGGCTAACATAGGAGGACTATGGCTGGCAAAGTTTGCAGATGACTGCAAACTGGGAGCCATAGTGGAAAGTACATCGGACACAGATATCCTTCAGAGGGGTCTCACAAAAACTGATAGCTGGTGCCAGATCCATGGCCTGAAGTTAAATGCCAAAAAATGTATAGTCATACCCTTCGTGAAAAAAAAAGTAACCCAAAGCTACCATATAGGTGGCAATCCACTAAGCACAGAAGAGGTTATCAGGGACCTGGGGACCCAGGTTGACAGTGGCCTTTCTTTTGACACTCACATTGCTAAAGTGGTTAGAAAAACCTTCTACATTGCCCACCTGATCATGAAGGGATTCACATCCAGATCAAGTGAGGTCATTGTTCCCCTGTACTCTTCACTTATCAGACCAATGATAGAGTACAATGCCCCTTTCGGGATGTATCTCACCCGACACCTGCAGCAATTGGAGAGACCCCAAAAGTTCCTCACCAAAAGGATAAAGGGACTCCAAAATCTGTCATATGCTGCCAGACTGAAGAAACTCCAGCTCTATTCAGTCACATACCGTCTTCTCAGAGGTCACCTGTGCCTGACATACAAGTCCATGTCCAACCCGGAATTAATGGACATGCTCCACCTCAAAAAATCCAAATCTATCAGATCCACTAGAGCAAGCAACTTAAACCTTAGCACGGATATAAATAGGACATGCTGGAGGGATAGATTTGTCACCCAGAGACTCCCTATGTTGTGGAATAAAATCCCTGTCCATGTGAGGCAGAGCACCTCGATGGCTCTGTTCAAGAGAAATCTTGACCGGTGGATGGTAGATCATAGGTTTACCCTGGGAATCTTCTCTGTGTCACTGCTGGACAGAGGCACAACAAACTAATGGGCACAGTATTTTTTAACATAAGGGGTGGTGTAAGCCACAAAAACTCTGGGCTAGGCTTATAAATGCCTTAGGGCAGATAGCCTAGTATAAACCTATGAACCTATGAACCTAATGCAGCCTGGGATATTGTCAGGCCCCATGGATGCTGTATTCTTGGCTTTGGAGAGTGTGGTTTTTACCTGTGCAGCTGACTACAGGAACTTTGCATTTTTTGGGCCCTTTAGGGGTTGAGAGGGGAGGTAAAGTTAGCACTGGCAGGATGCTGGCAATATCAGTTGGTTCTGTATATTTCGTGCCATTGTGCTCTAACTCAGAGCAGATCTGAGTGTTGCCATTGAGATTCTTAACATAGCTATAAAATGCTTTGTGGATGTCTTTAGAATCAGTGGCAATTTTGTTTTCGTAACTAGCTTTGGAGGATTTTATGAGGGATCTCAGCATCTTAATGAGGCTGACCAGGGAGTTCCTCCAATCATGGGACTTTAGTCTTTTTTGCAACAGGTTCTTTCTTCTGTTGTAGAGTTTGTTTATGGCAGGGGACCACCAGACTGGCTTCCTTGTTTTGGAGGATAGCATCTTGATTCTGTTAGGGATAGCACAATCCATGCACTCATGTAAGTGCTTATAAAGTGCATTTGTGTAGGAATTAGCAGTCATACCTCTATTATCCATCTGCATGGGTGTGGTGAAGTTTGCCAGTTCTTTCTTAAGAAGCATGAAGTTGGCTTTGGAGATTTTTTTTACAGTGGTTTCCCTAATGGGGGGTGGAGGCGGGATGTGGATGTCTAGAGTGATTAGCTTGTGGTCGAATCTCACCAATGAGGAATTGACCTCTGGTGTGGAACACTGGTCACCCATGCTGGTAATAACAAGGGCTAGGATATTGCTGCCCCTGGTGGGGGTGTGTGTGGATAAGTTGATCTAAGGCATTGGAATTTATGAATTCCAGAAAACATAGAGCAAAAGAGTTGGTATATGAGTAGTTTTCACAGTTAATGGTGGGTTGTTGAAATTAGGGTGTTGGGTTATACCCTAATATTTTCCAGTGTATCAAGATATGAGGAGTGGGAATCCTGGGGCATGGTGGGGGATCTATAGCAAGTTACAATTTGGATTGCAGTCTTGCCCAGAGTTAGTTGCACTTGGATAATCTTGGATGCATTATGCTGAGCAACTAGCCTGGAGGTGTGGATATCCTTAATGAATATGGACACGCATCCGCCTTTAGTGTTTCGGTCCAGGTTAGGTGGCCGAAAAGGTGTGGTATGAATTATAGCCTGGTAATGCAGGGGTGCTTTCTGGAGCCTTGAATCAGGTCTCTGTCACTGCACAGATGTCTATGTTCTCCATTTTAAGGAGTGCCTCGAGAGAATGCATTTTTAGGTTTAGGCTTCTAGCATTGAATAGCATTACCCTCAGATTTTTCTTGCTTGTACCTGTTACAGTGGTGAATTTGTCATTTGAACCTTGCCTAAAAAAGGCACTATAGGGGTGACAAGACCCTTAGCCAGTATCTGGAATCTCAAGGGTGACAGGTGCAGGCCATCATTCTCAATGCATAGTGGTCTGTTGAGCATGTCATCCCAGGCAGACAGATACTGGATCGCCTTAGAATGACACCAGAAGCTTAGCCAATTGTTGAAGTCAATCATTTTGTCTTTGTACTGTGGTATATTTCTGGGTGATGGCAGGATGCTACTCAGGGCTAGAGTCATAACTGTCTGGGATACAAGATTGGAGAGCTCCTCCATGTCTCTTTTCATGTAATCCAGGGAGGTACATCTCAGGTCATTCACACCAACATGGACAATGACAGAGTGATATTTGCACTTGTTGTGGAGTGGCGGATCCTGGCACCTGACAAGCAGATGACAGTAACTTTCTCCTTGTTTAGCCTAGTGAGTGGAACATCAGTGTGCCTGACTACAGAGTCACCTATGACTAGAGTGTTGGGTACGTTGTTAGGTCTTATGGGCTGTGGTTGAGTGGCACACTGAGTTTGTGGGCTATGTGTCATTTGGGTTGTGTTGAGGGTGGAGGTTGCTTGTGTTTCTGCTTTGGAGGTCTCTGTTGCTTGATCAGATTTCTATTGAGAGCCTCCGCGAATGTTGGTGTGTGTTTTGTGTTTCGATGTGTGTTTTGGTGGTGTAGGTTTTGAGGGACTATGTGATGAGTATAGTGTGGTGCAAGTGTTTATCTTCTCCTCTTGACTGTCTAGTCCAGTCTTGGGTGAAGACAGCTTTGCTTCCAGTTTGGCTATATAAGTGCAACTCTCACAGCTTGTAGTGTTGCGTGGTAGGAGAAGAGGGTTGTCTGTGTACGAGACAATTGCTGCATTGCCGCAAGATGCCCAGATTCATCAGGTAGATAGGAGAAAACACCGGGAGCTGAACCTTTATTCATGCCGGTATAGGTGCTTATTTATTAAGTACTAAAAAATGTTTTCCTCTAGACAAGTGAGGAAAGTTGAGTGCTGTAGTAATTTGTAGCTTATTTAGTGCTAACAATGAGTTCTGAACAAGTGCTGAGCTCAAAGAAACAGATTTGAGTGCTAAAACTAAAAAACTGGCTAGTTCTAAGGGAAAATGTTAAAAGCAGACTTTATGGCACCGGGAATAGTTTAGCTAAGTGGCAGTGCATAAAGTGTATTTTTTTAATATAACAGTAGCAAATGAGCAAACTGATTTAAACAAATTTACCACTTAACCAATAAAAAGCTAGCAGTCTTTGATCAGACAAGTTCTAACTGCACACTCCTGCCACTAGGGTGCAGGAGAACCTTCTCCAAAACAAGATGGTCTGGATTAGTGCTCACGTAATACAAGCAAAGCTAGATTCAGCAGGTCTGAATTTAGTCTATGCTACAGCAAACAATGTGTACCAATTTCAAAAAGAAACATTTCAAATAAGCAGGCACAATAAGCCTTTAACCAGAGACTTCCAGCTCAGGAGGGAAGAATCTACTCTCTCCTCCCACAAAAGTGCAGACCACACCTTCTTAATGTAAAATAACTGGCCCGAAGCCCAAGTGCTTAAACCAGAACTAATATACTTTTAGAATAACAGACATTAAGTGTTCAATCAGCAACTTCCAACTTAGAAGGATGTAAGCTACCTGTCCTGCCACAACAGTGCAGACCACAAACCTTCTTAATGTAAAACAACTGGTCTGAAGCCCAAGTGCTTCAACCAAAGGCTTAGAATAACTGTTACAATTTAATCAGGCTACTAGCAAGCAGTAATAAATGCAGCAGAATAAATGCAATTAAGTATTTTTAACAACAAGCAGCAAAAGCAAAATAAAGTAGGTTCATAGGTTCATAGGTTCATAGGTTCATACTAGGCTATCTGCCCGAGGGCATTTACAAGCCTAGCCCATAGTTTTGTGGCTTACGCCACCCCTTTAGTATGGGGAACTATACCCATTATTTTGCTGTGCCTCTGTTGAGCAGTGACACTGAGGTAATCCCTGGGGTATATCTGCGATCTCCCATCCATTGGTCAAGATTTCTCTTGTAGGAAACACAAATACAGTAAAAGCAGATGAATAACGTACATTTTTATATAACAATAGAAAACGAGCAACCTGATTTAAACAAATTACCCAATTAACCAGTAAAAAAACTCAAAACTGAGCCCTGTTCCAGCAGTCTTCAATCAGACAAGTTCTAATTGCACACTCCTGCCAATAGGGTGTAGGGGAACCTTCTCCAAAAAAGATGGCCTGGATTAGTCCTGAAGTTATACAAACAAAGCTAGATTCAGCATGCCTAAATCTAGTCTATGCTACAGCAAACAGGGCGCACCAATTGCAGATAGAAACAGTTCAAATATCAGGCACAATAAGCCTTTAACAAGAGACTCCCAGCTCAGAAGGGAAGAATCTACTCTCTCCTCCCACAAGAGTGCAGACCACACCTTCTTAATGAAAAATAACTGGCCTGAAGCCCAAGTGTTTAAACCAGAACTAATACACTTTTTGAATAACAGACACTGAGCCTTCAATCAGCAATTCCCAACTTAGAAGGATGTAAGCTACCTGTCCTGCCACAACAGTGCAGACCACAAACCTTCTTAATGTAAATCAGCTGGTCTGAAGCCAAGTGCGTAAACCAAAAGGTTTAGAATAATAGTTACAATTTAATCAGGCTACTACCAAGCAGTAATAAATGCAGCAGAATAAATGCAATTGAGTACTTTTAAGAAGAGGCAAAAGCAAAATAAAGTGCATTTTTTTTAGTAAAGTGCAAGGAGAGAGGAAGGAGGAGCAGAAGACAAATTCAAGGTTAAGAACCTAAGTGGGTTGGCCTTCTCAAATGTTCACTCTGTATTAAGTAAAGTGAACACCAGACTGGGAGGGGTGTCCCAGATCAAATATACAGTAGAGGCGGGCAACTTCAAAGCCAACAGCTATAACAACACCACAACAATAGGGTGTGAGGGAGGGGAAAAACAGTTTCAGGACAGATGAGAAACAGAAAACAATGCCAGAAATATATACAATAATTCAGTAAGGCAAAAAATAATTCAGTCTGGCAAAATTAAGACTATGCAGAACTCTGAAAGGTTAAAATGCCAAGAAATATACTTATAAATCAGCAATATATTTCCAGATTGAGAATCACACTTCAGCCAGAACACCATGAGTTTCCAACAGTGTATACAGGAATTTACAAACAGAAACTATTTTTAAATCAGCAAGCCTTATTTGCAATATTGATAATATTTAATTATGTTCTTGTAGCTTCTTTTGACTTATTGGAATTTACAACCCACAGAATTTCCAGATCATTTCTATCAGATCTTTCCTGCATTCATCTTGACAAGCCTTACTTAATGTACTAGCAAGATATATCTGTTTCTCCTCTTTGTATTATACTTTTATACTTCTACATATTATCAAAAGAGACAACAACCTTTGTTGCAGTCTTGCAGTTGATTTATTCAAGAAATTTTTAAAGATGCTTTGCAGTGGCTTATGATCTGTGTCACCTTTAATAAGTCTACCTCCAAAATCCATAAAAATGCCAGTTCTAACATCCAAAAGTTCAAAAAACATTTCTTTCTCAGCCTGTGCATTTCTGGCTTAAAGATTTACTAGTGTTCTCCAAGCATAGGCAATACATTAATCAATTTGCAATAGTACTTTTCTAGTCTTTGCTGGTTTGCATACAAATAAGAAATTGCAGGTTATGTTACATCAGAATAGTTCACTGTTGGTGTGGTAATTACTAATCTCGTTACTAAAGCAAACCTCTTGTACTGCTTCTTTGCTAATTGAAGAGTGTATCCTACTTATATACCATTTTTAGTGGGGCAGACATTGTGGCAAGGATTATGAAATTAGTAATATATATTGTGTTATGCTCAAGTAATCAAGTTAATGATGGTTTGTTTCTTAGAGGTTGAATATACACAATGGTACATACCTTGTCTACATTTGGTTGTAAGACATAATCAATGACAAGATGACCCATGTATTTCAGAGATGACATACAAGTCAAAAATTTTGATCTGAAGTAATTAATTTAATTTGGTCTTCAACTTGTGGGTATTCGGATCTGAATTGGATCTGAGATGGCCGCATCACTTGCATCTGATCCAAACTCCAAGCTCCTCCCCTTAGCCATAATGTTCACCTGCCTTCTTCCTTCCCTCAGATCTCGTTTGCCGCTGAAAAGCTACGCATCATGGTCATTGAGCTCCAGGCTTTTTGGGTAAGTTTACTACCTTTTCCCTTTCAGGTGCAAGAGTAGGTCTTCCCTTTTCTTAACTTTAAACTCCCTATACCTGCATTGTCTGTCAGTGTTGTTCTTAGATAAAAAAGAAAAAAAAAAAAAGAAGTAGTAGTTTCCCCCTTGGCCTTCCCACTCACTCTTTGAGCAAGTGTGTGTGTGAGTGTCCCTGGAGTTTTGTGGTGTCCTAAGATGGCTGAGACCCCAAGCCAGTTTTAGGAAGTGCACAAAGTGTTGCCATAAGCTCTCCCCAGATGATGGCCACACTCTGTGCATAGTGTGTTTTGGCATGGGCCATTTACTTACCTCCTGCCCTATCTGCATGTGCTTCAACCCATGAGCCCTGAAGGACAGGATGGCTAAGTTAATTATGAAGGGCTTGCTCCATTTATCAGGGATAGCTGTCCTTGTAACTTCTGCTTCAGCAGCTTCATCCGCTGCCACTTCTACTTCTGCTTCACCCCAAGCCCCTGCGATTCAAACTCCTGCCTCGAGGTCTAGGGAGGGAGACAAACACGGGAGCCAAACCAACAAAATTGTCTCCAGACTGCTCGAATCCAGCAGGGCCTCCAGCTAAAGCTAAGACCCCTCCTAGTCCAAGTACTCCTCAGCTCCACTCACCCAGGTTCTCCCCAGAGCTGAAGACATCTAGGCCACCCTCAAGGGCTTCCACTCACTGGCACTCCCAGCCAGTGTCAGTAGCTTCATCTTCCTGGTCAACTCATAATCTTAGTGAGGCCAAGATGGACAGGATGATGTGGAACTTCATCCACACCCAGATCCAGATAGGAGTTTTTCCAGCCCCCTCTCCTCTGGAGTAGGGAGCATATAGCCTTGTTTCACCCCTATAACCACTTCTCCCCTAAGTCTGTCCGTTTTGGAGTCTTTGTCGGAGGGTCACCTCTGACAGTACCCTGTACCTCAACACTGGCCATTGCCTTGAATGTGTCAGATCTGACTGGATCGGATCCAAGCTGTCAGAGCCATAGCCTTTTGGATCCAAGTGGTTGCTGTCGGTTCTGAGCTTGTCGAAGTGCAGTCTCCCTCTCAGCATCTCGGCACCCGCAGTCTCGGCTCCGGCTCCCCCATCGGATCTGAGGGGAGCAGCTCCTCTGCTCATTTCTCAGGACGTCCGCTCTCCCTTGCCCTTTGATGTGGTGGAGAGGGTCATCTCGAGTGCATCAAGACCTCTGACCACCTAGTCCTTGGACTCCGTCTTGACTCCCTCAGCTCTGGGTGTAGCCCCAGCTCTCCTGTCCTCTCAGGTACAGTCCGTGCTTGATTTGCCTCAGGGAGCTTCCATTCCAGAGTAACTTGTTTGTGAGTTCCTTCTAGACAGTTCCACTGAGGAGGCCCCTTGCAAACAGACATGCAAAAGTAGGCACTTGGACTCCTCTCCAGAGTCCCTCATGAATGACACCCACTTGGAGAAACAGGAAGGTTCCCCCAGGTCACCCCCCTGAAGATGTCTCCTTTGAAGACATCATGGAACTCCTTCATCAAAGGTAGGGGGGTGGTTTGCCCAAAAACTAACCCCAAACGAGTTGGTGTTCCTAGAGGCATACGGCACAGGCCCATCTACCTCCTGGGTGTCCCCTCCCGTGGACCCAGTTATGGACCTGATAGCAACTCAGGCATGGAAGGAACCAGACACCATGGAGCCTATTCTCAATCATCCAGATAAAATTTTCAGTGTCCCACCAGACAGGGCTAGTTGGACTAAGGGGTCCCCAGTAGATGCTATGATGGTGGCAGGCACCTCAAAGAAAGATCTCGCACAGCAGAGCTCTAAGGTCCATCCTCCTGACCAGGAGTTGAGGACTATGGACCATTTAGGGAAGTGGGTGTATGCTTCAACAACCTTTACCATAAGGGTGCTGAACTATACGGCACATGTCGTCCGACTGCAGCGTGACCTGGTTAACGAAGTTGCTGAGTTACCCCTGGAGTCCACGCCGGTGGAGGGCAAAAAGCAGTTCTCCACACAGATGGCCACTCTAAAGGCAGTAGCTAACACGTCCATGCACCTCTTTTCCCATGCTAAGGATGGAACTGCCAGGGCAGCAGGGTCAGGTATTGCCATAAGGCATCACACTTGGCTCCGGCTGTGTCAATTCTTGGAACCCTTCAAGGCATCCTTTTCTAATGCCCCCTATGATGGTTTTTCCCTGTTTTGGAAGTCTGTGCATGAAACACTGGTCCAGAGTGAGAAGGATGGGAAGACACTGTCTGCTGTTGGGTTCCACTTCTAAGCCCCTCAAAGATCCTTCTCTAGGAATCAGTGAGGGGCAAAGAAGATGTGGTTCCAGAAATCTCAGTTCTCCAAGGACCCTCAGGATTCCTCTTCCTCCAGAGTCAGAGGGGGTATTGATAGACACTGGCCTTGAGATAGAGGGGGGGTCCGAGAAATTTCAGGTCTCGAGAACTGTTCTCGGACAGGACCGTGCACTAGCCCTGAGGGGTTGCCCGACTGCTCATCTCTGAAGGCAGTCGGGGGTCACCTCTCACTACACCCAACTGAGTGACAGTCTGTAACAACAGACCATTGAGTGTTGCAAATCATATCCAGAGGTTATTGCATCCCATTTGTAGAGCCACCTCTCCAACCAAAACACCTCCTAGACATTTCACCCATGCAAAGGGAGGTAGCAACATTGGAAATAGACAAGCTGCTAAGAAAATTAGTTATCCAGACCATCCCCCCAGACCAATCCAGATTGGACATTTATTCTAGGTTCTTTTTAGTGCCAAAGAAGATGGGGACCTAAGACCCATTCTGGATCTTTCCACCTTGAACCTATCTGTAGCCAAGGAAAAATTCCAGATTTTCACTCTTCAGTCCATATTGCCCTACCTGCAGGAAAAGGATTGGATGTGCTTGATCGACTTGCAGGATGCGTACTATCATATCAAAATGAACAGGCTGTCCCACAGGTTTCTCTATTTCTGGCTGGGGGCCAATCATTATTAGTTAAGGGCCCTCCCCTTTGGTTTCACCACAGCCCCCCAGGGTGTTTACCAAAGTGATGGCGGTAGTAGTGGCTCACCTGAGGCTTAAGGGAATTCAGGTCTTTCCTTACCTGGATGATTGGCTCCTTGTTGCCCCCACAAAGCATCTGCTGTGCCAAGCCAGGAACTATTTCCTGGTATTAGAAAACAGTCTGGGCATTACTATAAACCTCAGCAAATCATCACTAACTCCAGTCCAAACCCTAGACTTTATAGGTGCTCGGACACCATACAAATGGAGGTTTAACTCACCCCGGAGAGGATACACAATTTAAGACTTCATGTTTCTTACATTCTGCAGGCGCATCTTCCCTCAGCGGAGACAGTTCTGTAGGCTCTGGGTTCCATGGCAGCCACAATCATTCTTCTACCCTTTGCACGACTTCATATGTGACTTTCCCAGTAGACACTAGCAGTTCAATGGTCTCTACTAGATCTACCTTTGTCCCATCCAGTTCTGATTTCCTGGGCATGCAGATAGTCTCTTCTCTGGTGGATTCTCTCCCCGGACCTTGTTAAGGGACGTCCCTTTGTTCCATCCTTTTCAATAACCACAGTGACCACAGACACTTCCCAGCTAGGGTGGGGGGCATTGCACGGCAAGAGCTGTCCAAGGCATGTGGTCCCCTTCCAAGACCAAATTGCCTATCAATGTCCTGGAGATGAGGGTTGTTCTTCTAGTGTTGCACACCCTTCATGCCCATCTTCCTCTGGGGACTATTGCTATTCAATCAGACAACATGTCCATACCTTCCAACTGTACTGAATTACTTGGTTAAAACTGAGTTTGGGGGTCCAAATATTGGGGTGCCATGATTCCTGAGTTGCACCCCTTAATTCCCGATTTCCCAGCACTTATATTTTAAAAATTTAAATCCTGGCTTTTTTGAGCTGACGTCATCACACATGTGATGACATCAGCCAGCCTCTCAGAATCAAGCTTAAAGGCTCAACTTACATCTCTTTTTCAGCTGGTCAATGTGCATCCATTTCCAAATGTTTAGCAGAAATGCCATGATGAGAGTCTGGTAGTGGATATATATGAGCTTGAGCTGCAAGACTGGAATGGAAAGATGTGAGGCTGAGGCTGGTCAGCACTACTGTCGACAAAAAGGAAGGGGATGTGTCAGCTGCCGACAAGAAGGAAGGGGGTGTGTGAAGATCTGCCATTTCATATGCTGCAGCAGAGGTACATTTTTATATGTGAGGAATGAAAGCTGCTGTTTCATATGCTGCAGTGTGTGTGTGTGTGTGTGTGTATGTGTTTGTGTGTGTGTGTGTGTGTGTGTGTGTGTGTGTGTGTGTGTGTGTGTGTGTGTGTGTGTGTGTGTGTGTGTGTGTGTGTGAAATGCCCCAGGTGAATATACATGGGGGCTAGAGGAGGTGCTCAGGCTCAAACCTTGTGCCTTTGGTACAAGTGACGAGACTAAAGTCCCTACCCACCACCCCTTGTGAAAACTCTCCAGATTGATGCTTCATATTTGTTCTGTTCCTCATAAAATCTGTGGGTTTATGGCTTTTTGTGGCAAGTCAATGAAGGATTGAATTCAGTAAATAATGACAGGCATTTGAATTTCAAACTTCATATTCTTAGAAAATAAATGATAATATAAAACCTTTTATTCTAGCAATTTTCTAAGTTTATAAAGTCAGTATTTGAAATTTGTCCCTATTTTGGGGGCTGTAATGTATTCCCCTGTTATTGGCTTTGTCCAGGTTTTTTTTTGCTAACAGGTTGAGAGCTATGGTGAGAAGTGAGAACTGAATTCTGTATTCCCCATTATTAGCGTTGTCCAGGTTTTTTTTTGCTAAGAGGTTGAGAGCTATGGTAAGAAGTGAGAACTGAATTCACTAAATGATATTCATTTAAGTTCAGGAAACTGCTAATCTGGTGTAGTGGTATGTTGCTCTGACTGTAGTGCACAGGGTCCTAGGACCATGACTTGGTAGTGAAAGGCATGGTGGTAACACAATATTTTATTCTAGCAACCTTCCAAAATTATACAAGCAATTTTTAAAATATGCCCCTGGTTTGGGGGGTTTTGTCCCCCCCAATACATTTTGGACTTTTCCAGATTTCTTGTGCTGCAGAGTTGAGAGATACAGTTGAGTGTCAAGTGGATTTTACAAGGAGCTGAGAGCTTCAGGAGAAGAGAAGTCTAAAGTTGCTTATCCTGAGTCTGCTTGCATTGTTAATAGCATACCAGTTTAAATACTTGCTTTTGATGCAGAAGGCTGTTGGTTCTACTCCCACAGTATGTAGATGCATTGCTAATACTGTACTGTGTTGTACTTTTAAAGAGGGTGGGTGTAACAAGTCAAGTGTGTAGCTACAGATACAACAGAAGTGAGAAAATGTCATGCACAAGGGCATTTGTGCCTCAGTGGAAGTGCAAAAAAATATAATTTACCCAAATTCTGGAATCGAAAATCATAATTATGTTCTGTGCTGCATTTAAACAAGTACAGTACATTTTCCAGCATTCAAGATAAAATACATATTTTCCACTGCAGACAGCGGAGAAGCAAGAGTGGCCAGTTAACAGCACCTGGATTACAGTGGTAGTTTTGATGCTTCAGGTTGAATGTAGGAAAGGGTCTGTCAGCACTTGGGCTAAAAATTGGAAGTCTTAAAACATACAGTTTGCCTAATTTATTTTGTTGTGCATTTACAGCTTTTGAGTTGGTTTGATAACACAAATCAGAGTAAGTTAAGCAAAAAACTGAAATTGAAAAAAAAGTTTGAGAAGCTGTGCAAGATGCCTGTGGCTTACACAACTGTTATATGTA
Organism: Protopterus annectens; assembly: GCF_019279795.1. Classification (NCBI taxonomy): domain Eukaryota; kingdom Metazoa; phylum Chordata; order Ceratodontiformes; family Protopteridae; genus Protopterus; species Protopterus annectens. The sequence continues at coordinate 1,907,860,251 of NC_056729.1, forward strand.
TATGTACATTTATATATATATATATATATATATATATATATATATATATATATATATATTTATCATATGTATATATATATCTATGTGTGTGTGTGTGTGTGTGTGTGTGTGTATATATATATATATATACATATATATATATATATATATATATATATATATATATATATATATATATATATATATATATATATATATATATATATATATATATATATAAATATATAATGCGTCTGTGTGTGCATGTGGAAGTAGACTTTTATGATTGAAATGTATTTAATAAAATCAGGAAGATGTATCAAAGAACACATGTATATTTCTTGTTTTGTATGCAAGGGGCCTATGATTTGAAAACAGCCCAAAGGTAATCATTATCTGCCACTGGCCAGATGCATCTTCTTTGGATGTGGTGTGGGTTTCAATGCTGTTTCAATGAATGTGAGTTTCAAGGGCAGAGAAGTTTTAATGCTAAGTCTGTTTTCATTGTGAGATAGCATTGCTTTGTTTAGCAGATGTCTATTAGTGTTTGTGCATTGTGCTATAAAATGTAAACATAAAATCCAAATTATCATTGTAGAAGAAAAGCAGTATGTACATTAGTGTTTATGGTAAATGGGGTGAAATAGCCAGGTAATGGAACATTGCAATGGCTGCAAGGGGACTCCGATGCCATATTTTGGTTGTCGGTTCTTTAGTTTTGAAAGTTGGTATCCCACAATTCCATTGGAGTGTGTATGGTTACATAATTATATATGCAAATTTTATGTTAATCAGCATACAGATTTGTACCTATTTTTTGTGGGCCTTGTCCAGATTTTTGATGTTTCCAGGTTGAGAGGTATGAACATGTCAATAGTCTGGTATATCAACAAACAGGGTGGAACCAGATCTTACCCCCTTTGTTGCAAAGCCATGAGAGTGTGGGAATGGGTGATTTTCACCGGCTGCGTTTTGATGGCAATGCACATTCCGGAAAGGTCCAACATTCTGGTGGACAGGCTCAGCAGGACTATTCTGATGCCTTATGAGTGGTCTCTGAATCCTTCAGTAGCGAAACAGATCTTCCTCAAGTGGGGTCGGCATTGCTGTGATCTCTTCACATTTCCTTCGAACATGAAATGAAGTGAGTTATTTGCTCTGAACCCCCCTCAGGGGGAAGCCCTCAGAGATGCACTGGTTCATGCTTGGCCTCCTGGTCTTCTTTATGCTTACCCTCCATTACCTCTCATTCCAAAGATTCTTCAGAAAGCTTGCAGGTTGGGGACCACAGTAATCCTCATTACCCCATTATGGCCTCAGCAAGTCTGGTTCCACTCCCTTTGGTCTAAACTGGCAGTTCCACCATGGATCCTTTTATCCAGTTCCGGATCTCATTTTGCATCCCTCGGGGATTCCTCACCCAGACCTGGATAGTCTGAAACTCACCATTTGGCTGCTCCAGTTCCATTAATGATTAGGACTTCTGGTTTATCCTCTCCAGTTAAAACCATTTTGGTGGCAGCTCACAAGTCTTCTACCAGAAAAATATATTGTAGCAAGTGGAAACGGTTCTCAGTATGGGCCTCTCAATGGGACCTAGATTCGTTTACGTCTCTGGTTTCAGGTGTTCTGGAATTTATAGCAGGTATCTTTCACCAAAGGAGCTACCTCTTCTACCATTAAGGTCCAACTGTCTGCCATCTCTTAACTTCCATGTGGGGGAAAACATGGCTTCTCAAGCTTCTTCCAGATTTTGTAAGACCTTCCTTAAAGGTACCTTTCTTTTAAGACCCCCAGTGAAAGATCTTACACCTCCATGGGACCTCACATCCATACTTCAGGCTCTAGTCTCTCCTCCCTTTGAGCTTTCGGCATCAGTAGATTTACAATTCCTATCTTGGAAAACTGCCTTTTTCATTGCTGTCACTTCTGCTAGGAGGGTGTTGAAACTTCAAGCATTGTCCTTTAAAGTTCCTTACATGTTTTTTTTCATAAGGACAGGGTTTTCCTGCACACTAATCCTTCCTTTCTACCCAAGGTGGCTTCAGAAAACAATATCAATCAAACTATCAGTCTTCCTGTTTTCTTTCCAAATTTCCAAAATAGGGGTGAATACAAGTTACACTTGTTAGATGCACATAGGCAACTGAGGTTTTATTTGCACAGAACAAAATCATTTTGCAGATCTGATCAGTTGTTTGTCTCCTATTCAAATCCATTTCTGGGCAAGCCAGTTTCTACATTGACCATTGGTCACTGGATTTCTCAGTGTATTATTCTAGCATATTCTGATAGGAGCATTTCCCTTCCAGGTCAGGTGAAAGCCCAGTCCACTAGGTCTATGGCCACCTCAGCGGCTTTTTGGTCTAGAGTGTCACTGGATAACATTTTTTCTGCAGCTACTTGGTCCTCATCTCATACCTTCATATCTCATTACAAATTGGACATTGTACCCAGAAGTAGGGCATTTTTTGGCTTTGCAGTGCTCCAGAATATCCTTCCATGAGGGCCACACAGATATTGGTAGCTGGTCACTCTGTCCCACAGGTTGAAGACCAAATGAAGTCAACTAATTCAGATAAAGAAGTTATGTGCTCACCATAGCATTCCATCTGAGTAGTTTTACTTCATTTGTCTTCAACCATCCCCCCTCCTTCCCCCAACCTTGTCACTTTTGTTCTAACCTTGTATATGGGAGATGAGCACTATAGTGGCTCTCTTGGTTATGCCTGGCTTAGTTTTTGGGTGCCATCAGTGGTAAGGTCTAACTGGGGCAGACATGTTTTCTTGAGCAGCAAACTTGATCTGATGGAAAGAAGGAAACAGGGGAGCATTATGGTTAAGGGGAGGAGCTTGGCACTCAGATCAGATGCTAGTTATGTGGCTTTCTCGGATCCGATTCTGATCCGAATATCCACAGGTTGAAGACAAATGAAGTACAACTACTCAGATGGAACTTTATGGTGAGAACATAACTTCTTTTATTTTTTTGCTTAGTTTCAGACCTTGTGACCTTACTCTGACAGCTTAATCAGTCTGATGGCATGTTGCTTTCTGGAAGAGCCACAAATCAAAATATCATGAGTTATGTTTACACATCTCCTTCCACTCCTTCAGTGATATTAGTCATCTGGAGCCAAATAAATTCCAAATAATTATATCAGAAATCTATAACTTCCCAAAAAGTCCATTAAAGATACATAGCTGTGAACATGCTACACTTAGATGGATTTGTCAAAATCTCTGCTTTACCCTTCTAGGGAAAGAGAATGGGGGGCACAGTAAAAGGGTGTTTAAATGCAAGGCACAAATAGCCATATGCATCAACTGCCTTTTATTTCCTATGATCACCATCCAGCACTGAAAATAATTTTGTATTAGGCATAGAAGAAATGATGAGTTGTGCTGTCTGTAGTAGATCATGTTAAGGTTTTGTGCACTTACACAGATAAGTATTTTAGTCAAAGTACACAATGGTGTCAATGCATTATGTAGGATCCTTCCAAAAACACGCACCTACATGCTCCATACTTTTACGTTACTGCTCTATTTTTTATCTATTGGGTATTCCATAGAATGCATAGATGAGAGGCACAATCTCTGGTGAAAATTTAAAGTAATATTTTGTTTTCAAACATTTGTGTCCATTTAATAAATCAGAAAGGTTTGTTAAAACAAAAGTTTTAGTTTTGCTGTATTAAATATTGCACTTATGCACTTCCAGATAGGAGATATGTGTCTAACTTCAAATTCCAGTTGTTTCTCTTGACTTTTTGAATTACATCAATGACAATGCAAACCACACTCTTGCATACTCTCTCATCACTACTTTTTAGCTTGAATTCTCTTAATCACGCCCATATAGACATACATGCATTATTACTACCAGTAAATAAACAAATAAATACACTGTTAAATAAATAAATACACACATAAGTAAACAAATGCAAAAATCTATTCCCTGAGATTCTGAAAGTGCTGTCAGCATATCTTATGTTTATAATCACAGCTCCAGCAGATTTTATCAGCGGCTTCAGTTTATGCCCTGAACCTGACAACAGTCTATATGCTAACACATTTTGCTTGCAACTTAGAGCCAATTTTCTGAATATAATCTCAAACATCATGTTTATACGCCATTCTAGTATTTAGTGAGCAATACAGAACAGTTTTTCTCTGTCTCTCTCAAAAACATTGTTTGACTTCTTATTGTATTGCTTCTCAACCCATTTCTGTCTTTTCTACGGATAATATTCACAGATTTAATTTTGCCTAGTGCTCATAAGCACTTCAGATTTCATATCATTTCAACTCATAAGTTTGTAATTTCACAGGTAGTTAACTAGGGATACAGTCCTGGGGCCATTGAGGAGCCTAGCCCAACTTCGCAGTTGCTCCCCAAGTACTGTCTCAAGGTCACACAGTAGGCAGATGAAGACTGACAAAATCAAACCCTGTACCACAGGAGCTACAGCTCACAGCATTTCTCGTGGTACAGAGTTTGATTCCCTCAGTCTCCAGAACATCATTAATTCTCTGACTGATCTGTTTGGTGAGTGTAGTGTTTTACTGCTTGTTTTTTATTAGGTATTATCTTGAGCAGCATACATTGCAGAGACATGTAGTTCATTCAGCTTTTATTTTTATTATTTGTGTAGCTGGTAGGCTTTATTTTTACTTCTGATTCTCAATGTCTCTGCCAGTTGTACCCATTTCCATACTATCAGTCAAAGATTTTATCTGCATATCCAGGAGTTCCCTCACACAGTACACGTTGATGGCTTTTGCAAGAGTTAAGTTTGATTTCTCCCAACAACCTGACCTTGATGTGATCACTTTTTTTTAGCTACATGCAGTTCTGTTTGTGATTAATATATCTCAACATATTATTAGTGAAATGCCCTTGTTGTTTCAGATATGTCGCATGCATGTCAATAATCTCTTGTGCTCCTGATTTCTGGTAGAAGAGTAAATAAATAAATAAATTCTTAACAAAGAGCATGTTTCTCTTGAGCTCACAATATGCCTATATTTTTTCTGTATTAACCAAATGCTTGTCTATAGTTTGTCAATGCACCCACTTGCAGTGAAGCATTGCTCCTGTCTTTAGATCGAAGTAAAAACAGTTTCAGGCGAGACCTGCCAGCAGTTTTACAGCAGTTGAAGGATACATTTTCAATATTATGAACCCAAAACTGAATACTGTCTTCCCAAAATTAATTAACTGTGTTTTGCTAACAAGTCTTAAGGAAAACATAGATTTTCAGAATTGTGGAAGCCAGAGGACTGTCATTTGACTGAAAATAATTTTGTATGGCAAACTACAAAGTTGAAAAATGGAGCTTACCTAGTGTGGTGTAATGTCTATAGTGGCCTTAGAAACAGTCATGAGGTACATGGAGCTGTGTTGTTTAGGGATTGTGGGTGAGTGATTTGACACTCAGGCAGTGAATGATAGAAGTTGTTCTCTCTTGTGAAAAGGGAAAATGTGAAGCAAAAAACAAACAGGAACTGGTAGAGGTTTGAAAAAAACACTCAGAAAAGAAGCACACAAAGGCCTGATAAAAAGAAGGGACAAAGATAGGTAGTCTTGGGGCTGAAAAAAATCAGTCTTCAGTGGACAATAAGAGAAGTAGTACTGGTGTGTCTCTGCAATAATTTTGACAAAGCTCCAAAACCAGAAAGAGAGAGCTGTGAATCTGCAGATCAAAGGGAAGTCATGCGGCTGGATGAAAACACCTGCTTGTGTGAAATATAGGAGCTTTCTCTGGACCTGGATGCAAGCATTTACCCACATAACAAAAATGGACTCTTGGCAACATTTTGTTTTGAACATGCAAAATTGAAAATACCTTATATAATATGAAAAGTGGAATGCTGGACTTTTATTTTGGATGTTATTCTACAAAAACCTTCAACATTTTTGTTGTTCTTCATAAATATCTAAAGTGTAAAAGTAATGTGTAAAGTTTTTTTTTTATATAACTACAACATACTAACTAGCTATTAACTGCTAGCAATGAACAAAGTGAAATAATCAGAGGAATAATGTAATGTTTGCTGGTGATTGTGCAGTCAATTATGCACATACCCTGTCCTGTCACAAAACTGTTGATGGCAGTTCTTTGTAGGCATTAAAGCACCATTCTAATACCACAGATATTCTGCTTACTGAAAGGTTTACTTACAAGTGCCCAAATCTACTTGGTCACATGACTCATGCCCCCATGTGGCTAGACTTCTTCATTGTATATTATGATAGAGAATTAGTCAATTTCCATTTTTCTGCAGTGAATTATTTATTTACATATTATATATCCTCACCAAAATAAAGACTAATGAAGGAAAATGAAGCTAAAGCAAAATAGCTGACAGATAATAATAATAATAATAATAATAAAAAAAATAATAATAATAATAATAATAATAACAGATAAGAATAAAGAAGACTAAATGTGAATAAAGAACATACTAGAATATAAATATCTGGAGTTACTTAAGGACCAACAATTAACCTTCAACCCACAAACATTTAAGGTTATATCTAAAGTAAGAATGCAGCTCAAGGCCTGCTATATGGTTTTAAACAATTTAGCAACCTAGGCCTCTCAAATACTTGTAGTATATGTATCCCCAGCATGGAATATGCACTTTTATTTATGCAACGTACTAGACGAGAACAGTAAGAGGTCAGTGGATTCCTTGTCTTGACCAAGCATGCTATACGCTTTCATTCGTCACCTTTAAAATCCTATGTACATATTGAAATACTTTCTTTCACAAACAAATTAAGAATTAAGAATAAAATCATCTCCTTATTCCTTAAAAGGAGAGTCAAAAGGGTAGCACCCTTACAATATTTAGTCTTAAGTGTTTAGAGGCAGTAAGCAATACATAAATACAGTTTTTTCCAAACTAGCTGCAACCAGTTGGAGCCGTCTCCATTCAGACAACATAAACTCTCTTTTTTCTGAAAGATTATTTCATTTTAAATTGCATGATTTCAGGTACACAAATTAATATTCATATAAACAAGAAAGAAATACAAATACAAATATATATATATATATATATATATATATATATATATATATATATATATATATATATAATGTGCAGAACAAAATCTAAAATGAATAATAATACTAATACTTCTCTAATAGCCTTTGCCTGGAAAGTTTCTTATGTGTAACATTAATAGTTCTGTTATTTAATATTTGTAGTTCCTTACTGCACACATTTATTGCCAGACAAGTAAATTCTGAAAAAGGGAGGTAGTTATTGCTTTTCCAATTCAATGTAATCAACTTTCTAACAATGGCCAGGATAGACCATAAGGGAGGCACTTGTGTTTTAGGAATTAAGTCTGGAATTTGAACATTAAACTGAATTAATGAATTTGTTATGTCACATTTGCCTGACCATAAGGCTTTACTACAAATTTTAAACTTTTCCCAGAATGGAATAACCTTTTGACATTTTAGTACCATATGTTCCCAATCTGCTTCTAAATTATTATTACATGTCCAACAATTTAAATTATCTTTTCTATAAAAAAAAATGCTATTTTAGATGGTGTTAGAAAACTTCTATGTAAGAACTTCCATGTAAAGATTTTCCAATAAATGAAAGAAGTGGAGTTCCTTACCAACCTTAAATAAAGTTTTTTATCTGTTTCTGAGAATGATTCCTTATTTATTTTTGCAGGATATTGCCAATGGGACACATCACAATCTATACGTTCAGATCTCAGAATTTTCTAAATTACTGATAAATACGACGTATTCTTATATTTAATATTGAAAGAGCATCTGGCGTAAAACTTTGCTAAATCATTTCATGCAGACAGCAGTAAATATTTACATACCGGATCGGTCGAGGCCCGGGTTAACAACAGATGCCACCAGTACTGTTAGCTAACAGGGTGCTGGATGAAATTGGGCTACTGTTGGCCAAAAGAGTAGAAGAGGGGGAAGGCATGGCCAACGGCAGGAAGAGAGGAGAAAGGCTAGGACTGTGGTAGTGAGGGTTGGAACTTTGAATGTTGGCAGTATGACTGGTATAGGGAGAGAGCTAGCCAATATGATGGACAGAAGAAAGATTGGTATACTACTGTGCGTGCAAGAGACCAGATGGAAGGGGAGTAAGGCTAGGTGTATCAGTGGTGGGTTCAAATTGGTTTATAATAGTGTGAATGGGAGGAGAAATGGTGTAGGAGTTATCCTGAAGGAACAGGATGCTAAGAGTGTTTTGGAGGTGAAAAGAGTATCAGATAGAGTGATGTTTATGAAGCTGGAAATTGATGGTGTAATGATGAATGTTGTTAGTGCATATGCTCCACAACTTGGGTGTGTGATGGATGAGAAAGAAAAATTTTGGAGTGAGTTGGATGAAGTGGTGGTGACTGTACCCAAGGGTGAGAGAGTAGTTATTGGAGCAGATTTCAATGGGCATGTTGGTGAAGGGAACAGAGGGGATGAAGAAATGATGGGTAAGTAAGGTGTTAAGCAAAGAAATGCAGAAGGTCAGATGGTAGTGGATTTTGTGAAAAGGATGGACATGGCTGTGGTGAATATGTATTTTAACAAGAGGGAGGAGCATAGGGTAACATACAAGAGTGGAGGAACATGCACACAGGTGGATTATATCTTATGTAGAAGGGCCAGTTTGAAGGAGATTAGAGACTGTAAAGTGGTGACCGGGGAAAGGGTAGTTAGGCAGCATAGGATGGTGGTTTGTAGGATGACGTTGGTAATCAAGAAGAGGAGGGGTAGTGTAAGGCAGCACCTAGGATCAAATGGTGGAAATTGAAAAAGGTTAATTGTGAGTTGGAGTTCAGGGAAGAGTTAAGACAGGCACTGTGTGGCAGTGAAGAGTTAGCAAATAGCTGGGTAACTACAGCAGAGCTAGTAAGGGAGATTGCTAGAAAGGTGCTTGGTGTGACATCTGGACAGAGGAAGGATGCAAGGAGACATGGTGGTGGAATGAGGAAGTACAGGAGAATATACAGCGGAAGAGTTTGGCAAAGAAGAAGTGGGATTGTCAGAGAGATGAAGAAAGTAGACAGGAGTATAAGGAGATGAGGTGCATGGCAAAGAGAAAGGTGGCAAAGGCTAAGGATAAGGCATATGAAGAATTGTATGAAAGGTTGGACACTAAGGAGGGAGAAAAGGACCTGTACCAATTAACTAGACAGAGGGACAGAGCTAGGAAAGATGTGCAGCAGGTAAAGATGATAAAGGATAATGAGGGAAACATACTCACAAGTGAGGAGAGTGTGTTGAGCAGATGTAAAGAGTACTTTGAAGGGTTGGTGAATGAAGAGAATGAGAGGTAGAGAAGGTTGGATAATGTGGGGATAGTGAATCATGACGTGCAATGTTTTAGCAAGGAGAAAGTAAGGATAGCTATGAAGAGGATTAAGAATGAAAAGGCTATAGGTCTCGATGACATACCTGTGGAAGCATGGAGGTGTTTAGGTGAAATGGCAGTGGAGTTTCTAACCAAATTTTTAATGAAATCTTGGAAAGTGAGAGGATGTCTGAGGAATGGAGAAAAAGTGTTTTGGTACCGATTTTTAAGAATAAGGGTGATGTGCAGAGCTGTAGTAACTACAGAGGGATTAAACTGATCAGTCACAGCATGAAGTTATGGGAAAGAGTTGTGGAAGCTAGGTTAAGAAGGGACGTGATGATTAATGGTCAGCAGTATGGTTTCATGCAGTGAAAGAGCACTACAGATGTGATGTTTTCTCTGGGAGTGTTGACAGAGAAGTACTATGAAGGTCAGAAAAAATTGCATTATGTTTTTGTAGACTTAGAGAAAGCTTATGACAGGGTGCCTAGAGAGGAGTTGTGGTATTGTATGAGGAAGTCGGGAGTCTCAAAGAAGTATGTAAGAGTGGTACAGGATATGTACAAGGGTAGTGTGACAAAGGTGAGGTCTGAGGTGGGAGTGACGGATACGTTTAAAGTGTAGGTGGGATTACATCAAGGATCAGCTCTGAGCCCTTTCTTATTTGCAATGGTGATGGACAGGTTGACAAATGAGATCAGACAGGAGTCCCCGTGGACTATGATGTTTGCAGATGACATTGTGATCTGCAGTGAGAGTAGGGAACAGGTGGAGGAGACCCTGGAGAGGTGGAGATATGCTCTAGAGAGAAGAGGAATGATGGTCAGCAGGACTAAGACAGAATGTATGTGTGTGAATAAGAGGGAGGCTAGAGGAATGGTGAGGATGCAAGGAGTAAAGGTGGTGAAGGTTGATGAGTTTAAATACTTGGGATCAATAGTTCAGAGTAATGGTGAGTGTGGAAGAGAGGTGAAGAAGGGAGTACAGGCAGGATGGAGTGGGTGGAGACGAGTGTCAGGAGTGATTTGTGACAGATGAGTACCAGTAAGAGTGAAAGGGAAGGTCTACAAGAGGGTAGTGAGACCAGCTATGCTATATGGGTTGGAGACAGTGGCATTGACAAAAAGGCAGGAGTTAGAGCTGGATGTGGCAGAGGTAAAGATGTTAAGATTTGCATTGGGTGTGACGAGGGTGGACAGGATTAGGAATAAGTATATTAGAGGGTCAGCCCAGGTTGGAAGGTTTGGAATCAAAGCCAGAGAGGCAAGATTATGTTGGTTTGGACATGTGCTGAGGAAGGATGCTGAATATATTGGGAAAAAGATGCTAAGGATGAAGCTACCAGGTAACAGGAAAATAGGAAGGCCTAAGATAAGGTTTATGGATGTGGTGAGAGAGGACATGCAGGTGGTTGGTGTGAGAGACCAAGATGCAGAGGACAGGAAGAAATGGAAGCAGATGATCCACTGTGGTGACCCCTAATGGGAACAGCTGAAAGAAGATTTTTATCTGAAAGAAAAATTATAGTATTTTTAGAGTGAGTTTAGTGTTCATGACTAGAGTTATTTTTAATTTAATATTTATGTATTCCCTTAGTGCCTGCATATCTAACCAATTTATATTATTTATATTATATCTGGCTAAGAGCTTACTTTATTCCCATCTAATAATTGGTGCCAAAATTATAAATTCTTTCTTTCAATACTATATATTGTGTTTCATTAAAAGATTGTAAGCAACCAGTGGAGCAAGCTACAGGAAAAATCAGAATGAATAATTGCTTGAGTAAATAACTACTCTCCATTACTACTTTAAAGTTATACAGGATATGATTAATTCCAAAAGTATAGTTAACAACAGAGTTATCATTCAGGCAATAGTCTCTTGGTACCCAATATATTATACTTGTGTTTGATGAGATATATTTTGTTTCAGATACCATGTTTAAGGTTATAATTTATTTGTGTAGGTATTTCCAATTTAAATTATTTGATGAATTTAACCAAAGGGCTACAGTGTTTAACCTGGCAGATTTGATATAAAACTCAATATTTGGGAATCCAATACCATTTTCTCCCCAACTTTTGATATGCCAATCATAAGATATGCATGTTTTTTAAAATACCACAAGCATTTTAATAATATAGTGTTCAACCTCTAAATAATCTCTTTAGATGGCAATAATAGCAATGATTAAGCAACTTAAAATATTTTTGGAAATAATAGCATTTTTATTAATATGAACTTATCTTCCATCAATAAAAATGTTCTATACCAATTTTCAATTAACATTAGAATGTTATTAGATAATTTTTATAGTTTAATGCAACTGTTTCTTTCCATTTAATTTTATATCAGTTCCTAAGTATTTAATTGTTTATTTTTCTATCTAAATTCTTTATATATCTTTTAATTTGGACGTAATCCTTTTATTTACTGACATTGTTTCTGTTTATTATGGTTGAAGTTTAATCCAGAAATTTTCACAAAGCAGTTTATTGAGTTGATGATACTCTCTAATGAAGTTTCAATATTGCTAGAAGTTAATAAGATATCATCTACAAGCAACTGGATTTTAGAGTTATACTTTTCATTAACCAACATAACCTTGTATTTTACTATTATTTCTAATGTACATGGAAAAGGGTTCTATAGCTAAAGCAAATAATAATGGGGATAGTAGACATATTTGTTTTGTTCCCTTAATACTCTAAAAGAATAAGAAAGAAAATAACTAATTTTAACAAAATAAAATGTATTATTACATAATTTCATTATTGTTTCTATAAAGTTTGAAGAAAAATGAAAAGTCTTAAGCACTTTTTGTAAGTATAACCAATTAATTTAATTAAAAGTCTTATCAATGTTTAATAATAGCGACAATTAATTTTTGCTATTATTAGCAAGATCAATTAAAGATAAAAGTCTGATAATATTATCTTTCAATTTTCTCTCCAAAATGAAATCAGTTTGGTCTTCTCTGATCAGATTTGGTATTATATTATTTAATCTTTAGATAGAATGGCCATAAATATCTTATCAACATTTACTAAAGAGATAGGACAATAGGATATATATAACTTATGATCCTTATCTTGCTTTAAAATAGAGGTAATCAAAGAGTATTTCCATGGAGGTGGAATATTTGAGGTATTTCTAACATCATCAAATGCACTTATTAGCGTTTTTAATATGCTATATTGTATTATTTTATATAATTCAGAGATTAGACCATCCATGCCAGAAGCGTTATTATTGTTCAACATTTTTATTTGTTCCTTTTTAATTCTGTGAGAGATATGGGCTTATTCAGCATGTCATTCTGTTCTTTTTTATTCTATGTTTTATACTTTCATTTAGAAAGTTATTAGTGCTATAACTATTGACTAGTGATAAATCTTTATTAGTCCATTCCTCATAATGTTTTCTAAAAACTCCTAAAATATCTTTTAAAGTGGTTACTCTTTTACATTTGCTGTTTACCTGATAAGTGATTTCCTTAATATGATTTATATTATTTAGTGTTTTTGATCTTATTGCAATTCTATATAAAGTTTTAGAATTTACCAAATAAATTTGTAACTTTAGTTTCTCTAGGATTATTGCTACTTTATGATTTAGTATGTAACCTTATCTCTGTCAGAGGGTTTGAAATGTAATTAAAAATTATCAATTTTGCTTGAATTAGAGCTAATCCACTGGCCCATTCTTGTACTTTCTTTACATACCAACTCTTTATTTTGCCATACATGTAGGCTTATAACGTGTCCCATATAATAGTATTAGAAACTTCACCCGTATCATTAATATCTATGAAAATCTGTAGTTCATATAAAAACAATTCCCTAAAGCCTTTAATTTTTATCTATATATGCCAGAATTCTTTGCCAGAATATTAATTCATTTGTTTTTAAATTAATCTTAAAAACAATGGCATTATGGTCAGACAAAGGAAACAGTATTATTAATACTTCATTAACTTTCGAATATAATCTACTAGATGCAAATATTTTGTCAATGTTTGTTTCAGTGCCAAATATATATGAATAGTGGGTATAATTTAATATATTTGCCTCTTTTAGTTTTTGAATATCTCTAAGATTTATCATATTGATAAAATCATTGAATTGTTGTACTGTAGCAGTTATTTTGGGTTTTTGTCTTTGGTGTTGTCTTTTTCTAAAAGTATACAGTTGAAATCACCTACCATTAAGATGTTTCCTTTTGCACATAAAGATATAATATCTAAGTATTGTTTTGCTATTTTGGAACCATTTCCAGGAATCCAATACATGTTTACAAAAGTATATAATTTTTTATCAATTTCAAGAACAACCAATCCCATAATGCCCTTTTTATAAGAGTAAACATAAATCACTTTAGGTTTAATTAGAGTTTTTTTTCCTAAACTATTACAGTGTCTTTACTTTTAGCATTATAATGTGAGTCTGATAATAATGAATATTGTTTATGTTAACATATCAATATCATTCTTCAGTAAATGTGTTTCTTGTAGAAATACTATATCAGCTTCATTCAAGATATTTAAACAAACCACCTTTCTTCATTGGATTATTTAATCCATGTATGTTTAAAGAAATACACTTACATGCTCCCATTTCCAGTTTGAATTAAGACTAGCAGTTTTAAATATAAATGTACAAAAGATTGACATTGCTTAAGTTTAACATTCTTTATGGACAGAAAGTAAAAATATTTAGTAGTAACACAGTAAATATATTTACAGTCCTTAACATGGAATATAATATTCCTGATTTGATGATATAATCATACAAATCACCATCTATCAATCCCAGAGTTCCTCAATCCATTTCTTCTGCTTTGATTTCATTAATATGAATTCAGAACTTCAGTTATAATAAACAGCTTTACCTCTCATAGTAGTTAGCAATGAAATAAATTAATACAAATGTGGTGGGAGGTTGGCATAATCGTTAAGGTTTTTACCTTACAGATACAAGGTGCGGGGTTTGATTCTCACATGGGGTAACTGGCTCGGCTTAAAATGGCCCTCAAATCACTTAGCCTAGTACTAATCTATGACCCTATAAGTCCATATTGTAGTCAAGTCAGAAAAAACTTTCATAATTATTTTGTATAATAGCTTTTGTATGGGTGCACTTTATACCCTCGAAACATGAAAAACCTGAATCCAAATCACGCGACACATAAAGAGGGAACCGCAAATACATTGAACATACTAAAGCGTGAAAATGTAAATCTCAAACCGTCATAGTCGGCCAACCCATCACCTGCAACATACTCCCTACCCAAACACAATAAAAAAACATGTAAACACACTAACCAAATCCCTACTTCTAACTCTAAATTAAAGCACCAAAATCCTACTGCTAACCCTACACCAACCCCACATACACAACTGTCTATGCACTATCCTTAACCCCTCCCTAACCCTAAGGTCCGTAACTACCACACACTTCCCCTATGGAGTTTTACCCAAAACAAACTAAATATTCCACACACATACACTTAACAAAACCCTACACTAAACCTTACATACATTACCTACAAAAAACCTTACATACACTACCTACCTATGCACTTACCTCAACCCCTCCCTAACCCTAACGTCTGTAACTATCGCACACTTACCTTATGGAGCTATACCGCAGACGGGCCAACTATGTGATTTCAATATTTCCCCTATCACTTTTTTCGTTCATTTGACGTATTCGCGGTTCACTCTTTCCATGTCGCGTGATTTGGATTCGGGTTTTACTGCTTTCGAGATCTTAAAGTAGACTCCTTTTGTATAATAGTCAGAAGTAGGTAATATATTACACTATATATACTTTCAGGGTGGAACATAGCTATACAATGATATATTACCCTGTATAACTATAACCATTATTAATCCTTTAGAAATTAACTCCGATATATATCCTATAGGCTAATGATTAATTTTACTTATCATTACTGCTAAAATTAACATCAGCAGCTTTATAAATTAAGAAACCTTTCAGTTATATGCTTAAGAAAAAATATAACTAAGATATTAACACAAAGTAATAATAGATAGATATATATATATATATATATATATATATATATATATATATATATATATATATATATATATATATATAGATATATATACCAAATCCAAGTGCACATCTTAACATCTTTAACTCTGCCACATCCAGCTCTGACTCCTGCCCTTTTGTCAATGCCACTTTCCAACCTTTCCTTTCACTCTTTCTGGTACCTGTCTATCAAAAATCACACCTGACACCCTTCTTCACCCACTCCATCCTGCCTGTACTCTCTTCTTCACCTCTCTTCCACACTCACCATTACTCTGAACTATTGATACCAAGTATTTAAACTCATCCACCTTCGCCACCTCTACTCCCTGCATCCTCACTATTTCTCCAGCCTCCCTATCATTCACACACATATATTCTGTCTTAGTCCTGCTGACCTTAATTCCTCTCCTTTCTAGAGCATGTGTCCACCTCTCCAGGGTCTCCTCAACCTGTTCCCTACTCTCACTGCAGATCACAATGTCATCTGCAAACATCATAGTCCACGGGGACTCCTGTTTGATCTCATTTGTCAACCTGTCCATCACCATTGGAAATAAAAAATGGCTCAGAGCTGATCCTTGATGTAATCCCACCTCCACCTTAAACGCATCTGTCACTCCTACCACAGACCTCACAAAACCCTATCGTGTACCAATCTTGCATACTACTCTACCACTCCAGACATCCTCCTGTAATACCACAACTCCTCTCTAGGCACCCTGTCATATGCTTTCTCTAAGTTCACAAAGACACAATGCAACTCCTTTTGACCTTCTCTATACTTTTCCATCAACACCCTCAGAGCAAACAGGGCCATCTGTTGTGCTCTTTCCCTGCATGAAACCATACTCCTGCTCATTAATCATCACCTCCCTTCTTAACCTAGGTTCCAATACTCCTTCCCATAACATCATGCTGTGGCCAATCAATTTTATCACTCTGTAGTTACTACAGCTCTACACATCACCCTTATTCTTAAAAATCTGTGCCAAAACATGTCTTCTCCACTTCTCAAGCATCCTCTCACTTTTCAAGATTTCATTAAACAATCTGGTTAAAAAATCCACTGTCCTCTATCCTAAACACCTCCATGCTTCCACAGGTATGTCATCTGTACAAACATTCTTTCCATTCTTCATCCTCTTCATGGCTGTTATATGGATAGTCTGTATGTACAGGTATGTCATCTGTACAAACAGCCTTTCCATTCTTCATCCTCTTTATAGCTGTCCTTACTTCCTCATTCTAATCTGTTGTACTTCCTGATTCACTGTCCCCACATCATCTAATATTCTCTGTCTCATTCACTTCATTCATGAGCCCCTCAAAGTACTTTTTTCATCTGCTAAACACACTCTCCTCACTTGAGAGTATTTTTCCCTCATTATCGTTTATCCCCCTTACCCGCTACACATCTTTCCTAGCTTGGTCCTTTTGTCTAGCCAATCAGTACAGGTCCTTTTCTCCCTCCTTAGTGTCCAACCTTTTATGCAACTCTCCATGTGCCTTATGCTTAGCCTTTGCCACCTCTCTCTTCAACATGCACCTCATCTTCTTATACTCCTGTCTACTTTCTTCATCTCTCTGACAATTCCACTTCTCTTTGCCAACCTCTTTCTCCATATACTCTCCTGTATTTCCTTGTTCCACCACCAGGTCTCCCTGTCCTCCTTCCTCTGTCCAGATGTCACACTAAGCACCTTTATAGCTGTCTCCCGTACCAGCTCTGCTGTAGTTCCCCAGCTATTTGTTAGCTCTTCCCTGCCACCCAGTGCCTGTCTTAACTCTTCCATGAACTCCTCCTCACAATCATCGTTTTTCACCTTCCACCATTTGATTCTTGGCACTGCCCTCACTCTCCTCCTCCTCTTCTTGATCACCAACGTCATCCTACAGAACACTATCCTATGCTGCCTAACTACACTTTCCCCTATCACCATTTTGCAGTGTCCAATCTCCTTTAGACTGGCCCTCCTGCACAGGATATAATCCAACTGTGTGCATCTTCCTCCATTCTTGTAAGTCACCCTATGCTCCTCCCTCTTATTAAAATACATATTCACCACAGCTATGTCCATCCTTTTCACAAAATCCACTACCATCTGACCTTCTGCATTCCTCTCCTTAACACCATATCTACCCTTCACCTTTTCAGTCCCTCTGTTCCCTTCAACAACATGCCCATTGAAATCAACTCCAATCACTACTCACTCACCTATGGGTACACTCACCACCACTTCATCCAACTCACTCCAAAATTTTTCTTTCTCAACCATTGCACACCCACCTTTGTGGAGTATATGCAAAGACAACAATTCTATACTAACTCATTTTTTTTTCTGTCAGTTAAGCCTATTTTGTTTGCCTCACTACTGCTGAACTAAATTTTATGAACAGACTATCAAGTGTATAATCCCCAAACTGAAACATGTGTCCCTTTCACTTAGACAGTGCTAGAAATCTATCAATGCACTTGACTTTGCATGCAGGGCTAAGCATTTCAGTCTATACTTCATGTTACTACAGAACCTTAAAGAAAGTTCTATAGCTATCATGATACCACAGCAAAATTGTGAAAAATACTAATGTTCCATAAACAGGGACCATAGCCTGTCAATCTGCTTCTATATCAGACACAGTAGTGACTGAACCTAGGAACACCACTTTATGTGCATTGCTGGCAGTCTCATTTTCAGAAGTGATTACTTTAATTAGCTTTGTTTTACAAATGATAGGAAGATAGCCAAGTCTCTTACATTTATGCCAAATGCAGCCATCTGTTCTGATTCGTTACTGCAATGGTCATATCTCATGCATATGAGATGATTAGTCTTACTATTAATTTGCTTCTCATGCATTTGTTTAGTTTGATCAGGTTTATGCCTTTTTTGGAACTTGGTATTAACTTCACATTTTATCTCAGACACATCTGCTGTCACAATTACAATGCCATTTTGAATTGTAACCAGTTTTGCATCTCTGGTAACGTTCCATCACTTTCTTCTAAGCTTTGATTATCTTCATGTTGAAACGTCTGAGATATTTTCAATGACAATTGCATCTCACATTTGTTCACCTTTTGCGTGATTAAACTGACAATTTTTGGACAGTTCATATATTCTCCTTACAAAAGCTTACACAAAGCTGCTACCAACCAAGGTCACAAAATGACGATCAAAACCACCACCTCAGAAAAAAACAGCAAATTTGTGGAATTGTTTCCTTTATTGACAAACATAAAGCACTTTCATCTCCATATACATACTTAGCATTTGTCAATAAAAGAAACAATTTCA